>NC_045956.1:174790111-175153861 GCF_010909765.2 Amblyraja radiata
GGTGTGGTCTCACCAAGACCCTGTACAACTGCAGTAGAACCTCCCTGCTCCTATACTCAAATCCTTTTGCTATGAATGCTAACATACCATTCGCCTGCTTCACTGCCTGCTGCACCTGCATGCCTACTTTTAATGACTGGTGTACCATGACACCCAGGTCTCGTTGCATCTCCCCCTTTCCTAATCGGCCACCATTCAGATAATAATCTACTTTCCTGTTTTTGCCACCAAAGTGGATAACCTCACATTTATCCACATTATACTGCATCTGCCATGCATTTGCCCACTCACCCAGCCTATCCAAGTCACCTTGCAGCCTCCTAGCATCCTCCTCACAGCTAACATTGCCCCCCAGCTTCGTGTCATCCGCAAACTTGGAGATGTTGCATTCAATTCCCTCGTCCAAATCATTAATATATATCGTAAATAGCTGGGGTCCCAGAACTGAGCCTTGTGGTACCCCACTAGTCACTGCCTGCCATTGTGAAAAGGACCCGTTTACTCCTACTCTTTGCTTCCTGTCTGCCAGCCAGTTCTCTATCCACATCAATACTGAACCCCCAATACCGTATGCTTTAAGTTTGTATACTAATCTCTTATGTGGGACCTTGTCGAAAGCCTTCTGAAAGTCCAGATATACACATCCACTGATTCTCCCTTATCCACTCTACTAGTTACATCCTCGAAAAATTCTATAAGATTCGTCAGACATGATTTACCCTTCATAAATCCATGCTGACTTTGTCCAATGATTTCACCACTTTCCAAATGTGCTGCTATCCCATCTTTAATAACTGATTCTAGCAGTTTCCCCACTACCGACGTTAGACTAACTGCTCTGTAATTCCCTGTTTTCTCTCTCCGTCCCTTTTTAAAAAGTGGTGTTACATTAGCTACCCTCCAATCCTCAGGAACTACACCAGAATCTAAAGAGTTTGAAAAATTATCACTAATGCATCCACTATTTCTGGGGCTACTTCCTTAAGTACTCTAGGATGCAGCCTATCTGGCCCTGGGGATTTATCGGCCTTTAATCCATTCAATTTACCTAACACCACTTCCCGGCTAACTTGGATTTCACTCAGTTCCTCCATCTCATTTGACCCTCGGTCCCCTGCTATTTCCGGCAGATTATTTATGTCTTCCTTAGTGAAGACAGAACCAATGTAGTTATTCAATTGGTCTGCCATGTCCTTGTTCCCCATGATCAATTCACCCGTTTCTGACTGCAAGGGACCTACATTTGTTTTAACTAATCTTTTTCTCTTCACATATCTATAAAAGCTTTTGCAGTCAGTTTTTATGTTCCCTGCCAGTTTTCTTTCATAATCTATTTTCCCTTTCCTAATTAAGCCCTTTGTCCTCCTCTGCTGGGCTCTGAATTTCTCCCAGTCCTCTGGTAGGCTGCTTTTTCTGGCTAATTTGTACGCTTCATCTTTTGTTTGATACTATCCCTGATTTCCCTGGTTATCCACGTATGCACTACCTTCCCTGATTTATTTTTTGCCAAACTGGGATGAACAATTGTTGTAGTTCATTCATGCAGTCTTTAAATGCCTTCCATTGCATATCCACCGTCAACCCATTAAGAATCAATCGCCAGTCTATCTTGGCCAATTCACGTCTCATACCCTCAAAGTTACCTTTCTTTAAGTTCAGGACCCTTGTTTCTGAATTAACGATGTCACTCTCCATCCTAATGAAGAACTCAACCATATTATGGTCACTCTTGCCCAAGGGGCCACGCACAACAAGACTGCTAACTAACCCTTCCTCATTACTCAATACCCAGTCTAGAATAGCCTGCTCTCTCGTTGGTTCCTCTACATGTTGGTTTAGAAAACTATCCCGCATACATTCCAAGAAATCCTCTTCCTCAGCACCCTTGCCAATTTGATTCACCCAAGCCATGTGTAGATTGAAGTCACCCATTATAACTGTTTTACCTTTGTTGCACGCATTTCTAATTTCCTGTTTGATGCCATCCCCAACTCCACTACTACTGTTAGGTGGCCTGTACACAACTCCCACTGGCGTTTTCTGTCCCTTAGTGTTTCGCAGCTCTACCCATATCGATTCCACATCCTCAAAGCTAATGTCCTTCCTTTCTATTGCGTTAATCTGCTCTCTAACCAGCAACGCTACCCCACCTCCTTTCCCTTTCTGTCTATCCCTCCTGAATATTGAATATCCCTGGATGTTCAGCTCCCAGCCTTGGTCACCCTGGAGCCATGTCTCCGTGATCACAACTATATCATAGTCGTTAATAGCTATCTGCACATTCAACTCATCCACCTTATTACGAATGCTCCTTGCATTGAGACACAAAGCCTTCAGGCTTGTTTCTACAACACTCTTACTCCTTATACTATTATGCTGAAAAGTGGTCCTTTTTGATTTTTGCCCTGGATTTGCCGGCCTGCCACTTTTACTTTTCACCTTGCTACCTATTGCTTCTACCCTCATTTTACACCCCTCTGTCTCTATGCTCACACATTTAAGAAACCCTTTCCCTTTAACTCCATCCTCCACTATCCCATTCGACACCCCACCCCCCTTATTCAGTTTAAAACCACCCGTGTAGCAGTGGCAAACCTGCCTGCCAGAATGCTGGTCCCACACCTGTTAAGATGCAATCCGTCCCTTTTGTACAGTTCCCCCTTACCCCAAAACAGATCCCAGTGATCTAAGAATCTAAATCCCTGCCCCGAGTTCATCCATAATTTTGGAGGATTTGCCCGATAACTTACAGGCCGGTGTGGGCAAGTTGGGCAGAAAGGCCTGTTTCCATGCTGTATAACTCTATGACAACTAATCAGCCCATGTCCATCTAAGTGCGTGTATATCCAATCCCTCAGCTTGTTGGCTTTGGTAATATTTGTAAATCGTCCCTAATGTGTGGGTTAGTGCTCGTGTACGGGGTGTACCTGCGCTCCTAGTTCCCACTGCTCTACTTTCAGGGAGCTGTGGACTTGGACCCCAAGATCCCTCTGTACATCGATGCTGTTCAGGGTCTTGCCGTTCACTGTGGACTTTCTCCTTACATTCGACCTCCTAAAGTGCAACACCTCACATTTGCTCACAAACTCTCCACGTGATCTCTCCCACTCTCCCCCTCAGGGAGACTTGCTCAGCAGCTCAGTCCCGAACGTTATTCAAAGTTCGAGGGGAATTTGCACAGCGCTCAAACTCTGCCCAGGCCTGGAGGTGATAAACAAAGTCAGGGGAGGGAGAGAGGGAGGGAGGGGTGGGACTGGGACGGACATAAATACCGACTCCCGTCCCGTCCCCAGACACAGAACTGTCCTCAACTCGGTGGCCACAGACAGAAGGATCCAGAAACTGAGCAGAGCCCGGACGAGATGTGGGGAGCGATGCTACTGGTGGTGGTGGGAGCGACACTGCTAACCCAGGGAATCATCCATGCAGGACCCATCCCAGGACCTGACCCAGGACCCGACCCTGGACCCGACCCAGGACCCGACCCTGGACCCGACCCAGGACCCGACGAAGAACATCCTGCAGGATCCAACTTTTATAGTAATTCTCTCACCCCTCCCCCCTCTCTCACTCTCCCCACCCTTTCTCCCCCCTCTCTTTCTCTCCCTTCTCTCTCTATATTCCCCTCTTTCTCTCTCCACCACTCTCTCTCCATTCCTATTTCTCTCTCCCCCTCTCTCTCCCCTTCTCAGTCCATTCCTCTTTCTCCCCACTCGCTCTATTCCTTTTTCTCTCGTCCTCTCTATTCTTCTCTCCCTCCTCACTCCCTCTCCCCCTCTCCCCCTCTCTCCCCCCCCCCCCCCTCTCCCTCTTCTCTCTCTCCCCTGTGCCATTCTCCGAATCCATCAAGGGAGAGGGGAGAGGAGCTCAAACAGAAAGGGAGACAGTGGGATAGATAAGGGGAGGGAGAGAGAGAGCGGTATAGGGAGAGAGGGAAAGGTACTGAGAGAAAGAGGGAGGGAGAGAAGGGGAGAGAAATTGTGGGAGGGGGAGAATGGGGAGGGAGAGGGAAGAGAGACAGAGAGGGAGAAACAGAGAGATAGAGAGAGGATGGAGGGGGAAAAGAGAAAGAGGGGAGAGAGACAGGAAGAGGGAGAGCGAAGGGAGGGTGAGGAGAGAGAGAAAGATGGAGAAACAGGAAGAAAGAGGTAAAGTTAGAGGTGAGAGAAAGAGAGAGAGAGAGAGAGAGAGAGAGAGAGAGGGAGAAAGAGAGGACAGAGAGATGAGGGAGAGAGAGGGAGTGGTGGGTTGATGTGTGTAAAGGGGAGGGAGGGGGGGAGAGGGAGACAGAGGGTCTGACAGTCTTGTCTCTCCACAGACACCTGCTTCATTGTCGGAATGTGTCGCCACGTCGCCTGTCACTCCGGAGAAGTGTTCACCCACTCCATGATCTGTGAACAAGGGAGTTCCTGCTGTAAATACACATGAGAGGAGTCCTGCCCTCCCCCCCATCCACCTCCATCCTAAGATGGGACGTCCCGCGGACGCATGTGAAATAAAAACCTCATCAGCTTCATGAAAATAAAGTCTGGTGTCTGTCTGTGTGGGAGAGTGGGGGATGGAGGGAGGGGGAAGGGGGAGAAGAGAGGGAGAGAGGGAGGGAGAGATGGGGGAGATCAGCCATGATCATATTGAATGGCGGTGCAGGCTCGAAGGGCCGAATGGCCTACTCCTGCACCTATTGTCTATGTTTCTATGAGAGGCAGAGAGGGAGAGAGAGAGAGAGAGGGGGTGAGAGGGGGGGAGGGCAGAGAGAGAGAGGAGGGGGAGAGAGGGAGGAGAGATGGGGATAGAGAGGGAGAGGGAGAGGAGGGGTAGAGAGGGGGGAGAGAGGGTGGGAGAGGGAAGGGTTTCCAGGAGGGAGAATAGAGGGGAAGGAGAAAGGGAGAGGAAGGAGAGACAGAGGGTGTATGAGAGAAATGGAGAGAGAGATGGTGAGAGTTAGGTGTAGAGAGACAGAGCGAAAAGAGCAGCGGAGGGAGAGAGGGAGGGGTACAGAGAGAGAAGGGAGAGAGAAAGAGAGGGGAGGAAGAGAAAGATAATGGTGGGAGAAGGGGAGGTGAAGAGGAAAGGGTTGAGAGAAGGTGGGACGGAGAGGTGATGGGAAGGAGAGAGGGAGGCAGGGAGAGGGAGGCAGGGAGAGGGTGAATGGTGTGGAGGAACAGAGGGATCTCAAGGTACAAGGTTAGGACACACACACACACACACACATACCGAGGTACAGTGAAAAGCTTTCTTGTTGCGTGCTACCCAGTCAGCAGAAAGACGATACATGATTACAATCGAGCCGTGCACAGTGTACAGATACAGGTTAAAGGGAATAACGTTTAGTGCAAGGTAAAGTCCGATTAAAGATAGTCCGTGGGTCTCCAATGAGGTAGATGGGAGGTCAGGACCGCTCTCCAGTTGGTGAGAGGACGGTTCAGTTGCCTGATAACAGCCGGGAAGAAACTGCCCCTGAATTTGGTGGTGTGCGTTTTCACATTTCAGTACCTCTTGCCCGATGGGAGAGGGAAGAAGAGGGAGTGATGGTGAGACTGGCCCTTGGTTATCCTGCTGGCCTTATTCAGGATGTAACAAGTAAAATGGACAAGGGAGAGCCAGTGGATTTAGTGTACGTGGACTTTCAGAAAGCCTTTGATAAGGTCCCACACAGGAGATTTGTGCACATGGTTTTAGAACACATGGTTTAAAAAGGCAGCCAACACACGCCCTCCCTCCCTACCCCTCCCCCTCCCTACCCGTCCCCCTCCCTCTCTACCCCCTCCCTCTCTTTGCCCTCCCCCTCCCTCTCTACCCCCTCCCTCTCCCTCCCTAGCCGCACCTGCGTAGTTGGAGGCTACGCGTGTGGATAGGGTGGGGGATGGGTTAAATGGAGCGAATTAGTAATATAAATATAATATCAAGTTAGTGTGTGTGTGTGTGTGTGGGGGGGGGGTCCGGTTTCCTCCCACACTCCTTGCGGGTTTGGAGGTTAATTGGCATTGGTACAATTGTAAATTATTGCTGGTGTGTGTAGGATAGTGTTAGTGTACGAGGTGCTCGCTGGTCATTGCGGACTCGGCAGGCAGACGGGCCTGTTTCCATGATGTATCTCTATACTAAACTATATCCACATGTATATGTACCTGTCCACCTTGATCTTTTCCCCTTAACACTCCACTATCGGGGAACTATAAACCTGCAACCCTTTACATTTTAACTTCAGCATTGCAACAGGCCATTCGCCCCGCAGAGTCCGTATACTAGCATCAACCCACACACTAGGAACAAGTTGCAAATGTTAACAAAGCCAACAAGCTGAGAGATTGGATATACACTCGGTTAGATGCACAAGGGCTGATTAGGTGTCATAGAGGGATGCAGCACGGAAACAGGCCCTTCAGCCCAACTTGCCCTGGTGTGAACTGTGAGGAGGATACGAGAGGATGCAGGTTGACCTGGACAGGTTGGGTGAGTGCATTGCAGATGCAGTTTAACGTGGATAAATGTGAGGTTATCCACTTTGCCACAGAATCCCTTGCCCAGAATAGGTGAATCGAGGACCAGTGGACATAGGTTCAATGTGAAGAGGAACAGATTTAATAGGAAAACGAGGGGTAACTTTTGTTATTGTCCTTGGTGTTCATGTACGGGCTGATCGGTGGTCATCACGGACTCAGCCCTGCCACAACTACCTCCTCCGGCAGCTTGTTCCGTACACCCAGCACCCTTTGTGTGAAAAAGGTACCCCTCAGGTTCCATTAAATCTACCCTGCCGATCACCTTAAACCTTTGTCCTCTGGTTATCGATTCCCCTACTCTTATGAGGAAAGGTTAAGTAAGCTGGGACTCTACTCTTTGGAGTTTAGAAGAATGAGAGGCGATCTCATTGAAACGTATAAGATCGTGAGGGGCCTTGATCGGGTGGATGCACCGAGGATGTTCCCAATGATCGGGGAGGCTAGAACTAGGGGACATAGTTGCAGAGTGAGGGGGGGCTCTTAAAAACTGAGATGAGGAAGAACTTCTTCACCCAGAGAGTGGTTAGTTTGTGGAATTCACTGCCCCAGGGAGCAGTGGAAGCAGAAACGTTAAATATATTTAAGTCAAAAATAGATGGTTTTTTAGCTGCCAAGGGGATAAGGGGCTACGGGGAGAGGGCAGGGATATGGACCTAGGTATGGTTAGTATAGTAGGCCTGAGTGATCTCCTGGACAAGTGTCGATCGCCTGGATTGGGGTCGGAGAGGAATTTCCCGGATTTTTTTCCCGAATTGGACCTGGGTTTTTATCCGTTTTTTTGCCTCCCCCAGGAGATCACGAGGTTCTTGGGGTGGAGAGGGGTGATAGCGGTATAAAGGGGAGGTTAGTGTCTTGTGTTCTGTGTCTTGTGTCTACTGTTTGTGGGTAAGTGTGTCTGTTTGGTGTTCAGCCATGAGTGAATGGCGGTGCGGGCTCGACGGACCTGGTGGTCTACTCTCGCACCTACTTTCTATGATTCTATGATTCTATGATTCTATACTCTGCGCACGGTACTGTGCGTCTGCCAGATCTATTCCTCTCATGCTTTTGTACACCTCGATAAGAACAACACTCAACCACCTGTAATACGAGTAGCTCAGGCCCTTGAGTCCTGGCAATATCCTCCTAAATCTTCTCTGTCCCCTTTCCAGCTTGACAACATATTTCCTATAACACGGTGCCCAATACGGCCTCACCCACGTCTGAGTCAACTTCAACATGTGTATGTGTGATCTACATCCCTCTGCTGGGGTGGGAGATTGCAACCTTCACGTGGTCCGCCCTGTTTCGACGAATGCAAGCAACCCGGCGTGCAGAATCAAATAAGATCAAATAGAACAAGTTGTCCTACAACTTTAGGCTGTGCACGACATACGCAAGAAGAAGTTCCCTCTGCTCTACAGCACCCCCTGTCTACCTGTGACGCCACTTACAGGTAACTGTGTACCTGCGCTCCTAGATCCCTCTGCTCTTGATCTTGATCGGTTGGGCAGGTGGGCTGAGGAATGGTTGATAGAATTTAATACAGAGTAATGTGAGGTGTTGTATTTAGGAACAGAACCTGCACAGAGAATGGTCGGGCTCTGGGGAGTGTTGTAGAGCAGAGGGATCTAGGAGCGCAGGTACACAGTTCCCTGAAAGTGGCATCACAAGTTGATAGGTGGTCAAAAATACTTTTGACTCATTGGCCATCATCAGTCAGAGTATTGAGTATAGGAGTTGTGAAGTCATGTTGCAGTTGTATAAGACGTTGATGAGGCCGCATTTAGAATATGTGTTCAGTTCAAGGCACCATGTTATTAGAAAGATTTTGTCAAGCTGGAAGGGTACTGAGAAGTTTACGAGGATGTTGCCAGGACTCGAGGGGCCAGAGCTGCAGGGAGACGTTGCAGCAGGCTAAGACTCTATTCTTTGGAGTGCAGGAGGATGAGGAGTGATCTTATAGAGGTGTACAAATCACGAGAGGAATAGATCTGGTGGACACATAGAGTATCGTGCCCAGAGTAGGCGAATCGAGAATCAGAGCTCAGAGGTTTAAGGTGAGAAGGGGGAAAGATTTAATGGGAATCTGAGGGGTAACGTTTCACACAAAGGTGTTGGGTGTATGGGACGAGCTGCTGGAGGCGATAGTTGAGGCTGGGAATATCCCAATTTTTAAGAAACAAACAGAATGGTACAGGAATTGGAGGGATATGGCAAATGCAGGCAGTTGGGACTAGTGTAGCTGGGATATGCTGGTCTGTAGGGGTTTAGTTCCCTTTGCTCCACTTCGGGCCCAACTGCCCGAGTGTTTCTCTCCCTTGTCGGAGGGTCAATCGGCCACCACTCCACGAGCGGTTCCCAAGGGAGAGAATACAAAAAAAAAGGAAGAATCCCCTGGGTTCTAGACCTCGGGATTATGGTGGGATATGATAAAGGGTTGAATTGACCAGAGTGTGCTGATGAGAGAAAACAGAAACCAAGACGGACTCAAAGGAAGTCTAAAATTTACAGGCTTTATTAAACAATGAGAAATCGAATCTCACCAACACTACATAATACTTGACTAAACTTATGCTTTAAACTAAGACTATGGAAAGAAAATTATTGGGCATGTTGTAAAAACTTACTTTAAACAATTTTAATTTACAAGTACACCCCCTTTCCCCTTCTCTCTCGACCTCTATCCTATTTCGGGAACTTCACCAGCTCGTCTGGAGTACTTACAGCTAGATCGATGCAGGGTCAGGAGCCGTCCAACAGAGCAGAATAGTGAGAGAATCCTTGCTTGCCTGCTCCTTTTTATACCCGAGAGTTTCTCCCTTGAAACCCCCCAGGTGGTCCTCTGGACAAAAGGGTATTTCGATGATTCCCAGTTTCGATCTGGCATGAACAATACGCTTCCGATGATAATGGGTTTGCTGATGTCATGATGCCTCAGCCTAATCATTATTCCATCACCTGGATGGGCTCCCATTGTCCCGATGGATGGGCCATTTACGATGGTGATTATCTTGCTGCTGGGCTATTTACCCCCGTCTGCTGAGGCTCGGTTCCCTCCCTTGTCTTTCCAAGATAATCTCGTTATCTCCATCCCGGCCTTTCCTGTTCTCACTATTCACATAGTCATGTGGCTGCCCAGGCCCACAGACAGGCTTTGAACTTGTTCTTCTGTGATCCCTTGGGGGTTTTTTCCTTTTTGCAGCCAGCATGTCCATTTAAAAAATGTCCAGGTCCTTATAACCATATAACCATATAACAATTACAGCACGGAAACAGGCCATCTCGGCCCTACAAGTCCGTGCCGAACAACTTTTTTCCCTTAGTCCCACCTGCCTGCACTCATACCATAACCCTCCATTCCCTTCTCATCCATATGCCTATCCAATTTATTTTTAAATGATACCAACGAACCTGCCGCCACCACTTCCACTGGAAGCTCATTCCACACCGCTACCACTCTCTGAGTAAAGAAGTTTCCCCTCATGTTACCCCTAAACTTCTGTCCCTTAATTCTGAAGTCATGTCCTCTTGTTTGAATCTTCCCTATTCTCAAAGGGAAAAGCTTGATCACATCAACTCTGTCTATCCCTCTCATCTTTTTAAAGACCTCTATCAAGTCCCCCCTTAACCTTCTGCGCTCCAGAGAATAAAGACCTAACTTATTCAACCTATCTCTGTAACTTAGTTGTTGAAACCCAGGCAACA
The DNA here is from genome assembly GCF_010909765.2 of Amblyraja radiata. Taxonomy (NCBI): domain Eukaryota; kingdom Metazoa; phylum Chordata; class Chondrichthyes; order Rajiformes; family Rajidae; genus Amblyraja; species Amblyraja radiata. The sequence continues at coordinate 174,800,302 of NC_045956.1, forward strand.
TTCTGGTAAATCTCCTCTGTACTCTCTCTATTTTGTTGACATCCTTCCTATAATTGGGCGACCAAAATTGTACACCATACTCCAGATTTGGTCTCACCAATGCCTTATACAATTTTAACATTACATCCCAGCTTCTATACTCAATGCTCTGATTTATAAAGGCTAGCATACCAAAAGCTTTCTTTACCACCCTATCTATATGAGATTCCACCTTCAAGGAACTATGCACGGTTATTCCCAGATCCCTCTGTTCAACTGTATTCTTCAATTCCCTACCATTTATCATGTACGTCCTATTTTGATTTGTCCTGCCAAGGTGTAAACACCTCACATTTATCAGCATTAAACTCCATCTGCCATCTTTCAGCCCATTTTTCCAAATGGCCTAAATCACTCTGTAGACTTTGGAAATCCTCTTCATTATCCACAACACCCCCTATCTTGGTATCATCTGCATACTTACTAATCCAATTTACCACCCCTTCATCCAGAACATTGATGTACATGACAAACAACAAAGGACCCAACACAGATCCCTGAGGCACCCCACTAGTCACCTGCCTCCAACCCGACAAACAGCCATCCACCATTACCCTCTGGCTTCTCCCATTCAGCCACTGCTGAATCCATCTTGCTATTCCTGCATTTATACCCAACAGTTTAACCTTCTTAACCAACCTTCCGTGAAGAACCTTGTCAAATGCCTTACTAAAGTCCATATAGACAACATCCACTGCTTTACCCTCGTCAATTTCCCTAGTAACCTCTTCAAAAAATTCAAGAAGATTAGTCAAACATGACCTTCCAGGCACAAATCCATGTTGACTGTTCCTAATCAGACCCTGTTTATCCAGATGCTTATATATATTATCTCTAAGTATTCTTTCCATTAATTTGCCCACCACTGACGTCAAACTAACAGGTCTATAATTGCTAGGTTTACTCTTAGAACCCTTTTTAAACAATGGAACAATATGCGCAGTACGCCAATCCTCGGGGACTATTCCCGTTTCTAATGACATTTGAAATATTTCTGTCATAGCCCCGGCTATTTCTACACTAACTTCCCTCAATGTCCTAGGGAATATCCTGTCAGGACCTGGAGACTTATCCACTTTTATATTTTTCAAAAGTGTCAGTACTTCTTTTACTTTGAAACTCATAGTATCCATAGCTGCTGGATGTGAACTGTGAGGAGGATACGAGAGGATGCAGGGTGACCTGGACAGGTTGGGGGAGTGGGCAGATGCATGGCAGATGCAGTTTAATCTGGATAAATGTGAGGTTATCCACTTTGGTGGCAAAAACAGGAAGGCAGATTATTATCTAAGTGGTGTCAAGTTGGGAAAAGGGGAAGTACAACGGGATCTGGGGGTCCTTGTTCATCATTCAATGAAAGTAAGCATGCAGGTACAACAGGCTGAGAAGCAAGCGAATGGCATGTTGGCCATAACAAGAGGAGTTGAGTATAGGAGCAAAGAGGTCCTTCTGCAGTTGTACAGGGCCCTAGTGGGACCACACCTGGAGAATTGTGTGATGTTTTGGTCTCCTAATTTGAGGAAGGACATTCTTGCTATTGAGGGAGTGCAGCGTAGGTTCACAAGGTTAATTCATGGGATGGCAGGACTGTCATGTGTTGATAGAATGGAATGAGAAAGTTACCCCAGGACAGGCCAAGGTAAGATTTTCGTGAATAATACTCAGTGCCACGCAACGAGCTTTAACCCCTGTCCGCGTGGATCCTATAATCAACCACACCACCCCAGGTAACCCAAAACAGATCAGAGCCTTTCTGGGACTGGTTAACTTCCGCAGGCAGTGGATTCCAGATGTTGCCCTGTACACGAAGCAACTTTCCCCCCTGGCGTCCGCGAATGCTCCTCCAGAATTTGCCCTAACCTCCGCATAGGAGGAAGCATTTACTAAACCAACGCAACCTCTATTGGCCGTCCGCTCTATGGCCGATCTTTCCAGCTGTATGTCACTATTATTCAAGATCAAAGTCAAAGTAAAGTCAAAGCATCCTTTATTGTCATTCAGAACTTTCGGTCTGAACGAAATTTCATTGCCTTGCAGTCATACATATAATAAAATAACTAAACACACAATAAACACAAATTTAACATCCACCACAGTGAGTTCACCAGGCACCTCCTCACTCTGATGGAAGGCAAAAGTCTTAAGTCTTTGTCTCTTCCCTCCTTGTTCTCCCTCTGCGTTGAGGCGATCCAGGCCTCCGATGTTTTGACCCCACCGGGTGATGGTAAGCAAGTCCCGCGGCTCAACCGTGCTCCGCGAACAGGCCGGTTCAAACTCCGCGGCCCGGGGTGGTCGAAGCTGCTGAAGCTGCCACCCTCCAGTCCAGCGGATGAAGCTGTTGCCGCGGGAGCTCCGGAAAAACAGGTCACCAACTTGGGACCTGCGAGCTCCCGATGATGTCGTCCACTGAACCGCCGAAGTCGGTTCGCGGCCGCCGGAACGCCGCCTCAGCCCCGAGTCGGGCCGCTGCCGGAACACCTGAAGATTGTGCTTCAGCTGTACTTACCCAATACCACGGCGATGTTAGACTCCCTGTAAATGGGGCTTTATGTGTGTGTGTGTGTGTGTGTGTGTGTGTGTGTGTGTGTGTGTGTGTGTGGGGGGGGGGGGATAGAGTGACTCTGTATAGTCTGTATTTACATTAGATTAGATTAGATTAGATTAGATTCGTTTTATTGTCATTCAGGCCTTTCGGTCTGAACGAAATTTTGTTTCCCTGCAGTCATACATATAATTAAAAAAATGACAAAAACACAATCAACACAAATTTAACATCCACCACAGTGAGTTCACCAAACACCTCCTCACTGTGGTGGAAGGCAAAATCTTAAAGTCTCTGTCTCTTCCCTCTTTGTTCTCCCTCTGCGCCGAGGCGACGGTTCAAACTCCGCGGGTGGTCGCTGCCTCCGCCACAGCTCCGAGGCCGAGTCGGGTCTCCGCTACCGCTGCTGCCGCTGCTGCAGCCGCTGCCTCCGCCACAGCTCCAGGGCCGAGTCGGGTCTCCGCTGCTGCTGCCGCAACCGCTACAGCTCCAGGGCCGAGTCGGGTCTCCGCTGCTGCTGCCGCCACCGCTACAGCTTCGGGGCCGAGTCGGGTCTCCGCTACCGCTGCTGCCGCTGCTGCAGCCGCTGCCTCCGCCACAGCTCCAGGGCCGAGTCGGGTCTCCGCTGCTGCTGCCGCCACCGCTACAGCTTCGGGGCCGAGTCGGGTCTCCGCTGCCGCTGCTGCTGCCGCCACCGCCACAGCTTCGGTGCCGAGTCGGGTCTCCGCCGCTGCTGCCGCTGCTACAGCTCCGATGTCGCCAGCTCCGCCATTAGGCCTCGGCGCAGACGGAGACGGGGACGGGGAATATGACCGAAGAAAAAGTCGCATCCCCCGAAGGAAGAGACCAAAGCATGTTTCTCCCACCCCACCCACACACATACACAACTTAATAAAACAAAATTAACTAAAACATGACAAGGAACAAAACGAAAGAAAAAAAACAGACGGACTACAGGTGGGCCGCAGCTGTTAAGCCAGTGCCGCCATCTTCGACATCTTCAACATACTGTAAGAGTGACAGCCACACGGGCGAAAACAGATTTTACTACATGATCACTAATGTTATTGCGTTTTTGTCTGTTTGAAGTGAAACGAACCTTAACATTGGCGATAGTCGAGCAGGATCTTGCCGGAAACAATCTCTGAAGACTGAGTAAGAGGCTACAGTTTGGCCGGGGTCTCAAAGGGGAAAGGAAGTGCACTATCAGACCCCTTGAGTCTGAACTCCTGCGAGTGCCCGGGGAGACTTTAAACTAGAATGGTTGGGGGGAGGGATTCAAATAGAGAAAGCTAATAGACAGTGTGTGAGGCAGGAGGCAGAGAAGGAAAGCATTCAGACCCAACATGTAGGGGGGAAAGAAGAAAACAATAATAAACAGAGAATAAGAGGTGGTGGGGTTCTTAAATGGGTGAGCAGAGAAACAGAGGGGTGTAAAATGCGGGCGGAAGCAATAGGTAGCAAGGTGAAAAGTAAAAGTGGCAGGCAGACAAATCCAGGGCAAAAATCAAAAAGGGCCACTTTTCAACATAATTGTATAAGGGGTAAGAGCGTTGTAAAAACAAGCCTGAAGGCTTTGTGTCTCAATGCAAGGAGCATTCGTAATAAGGTGGATGAGTTGAACGTGCAGATAGCTATTAATGATTATGATAGAGTCGGGATCACGGAGACATGGCTCCAGGGTGACCAAGGCTGGGAGCTGAACATCCAGGGATATTCAATATTCAGGAGGGATAGAGAGAAAGGAAAAGGTGGTGGAGTAGCGTTGCTGGTTAGAGAGGAGATTAACGCAATGGAAAGGAAGGACATTAGCTTGGAGGATGTGGAATCGGTATGGGTAGAACTGCGAAATACTAAGGGGCAGAAAACGCTGGTGGGTGTTGTGTACAGGCCACCTAGCAGTAGTAGTGAAGTTGGGGATGGCATCAAACAGGAAATTAGAAATGCGTGCAACAAAGGCAAAACAGTTATAATGGGTGACTTCAATCTACATATAGATTGGATGAATCAAATTGGCAGGGGTGCTGAGGAAGAGGATTTCTTGGAATGTATGCGGGATAGTTATCTAAACCAACATGTAGAGGAACCAACGAGAGAGCAGGCTATTCTAGACTGGGTATTGAGTAATGAGGAAGGGTTAGTTAGCAGTCTTGTTGTGCGTGCCCCCTTGGGCAAGAGTGACCATAATATGGTTGAGTTCTTCATTAGGATGGAGAGTGACATTGTTAATTCAGAAACAACGGTTCTGAACTTAAAGAAAGGTAACTTTGAGGGTATGAGACGTGAATTGGCCAAGATTGACTAGCAATTAGTTCTAAAAGGGTTGACGGTGGATATGCAATGGAAGGTATTTAAAGACTGCATGGATGAACTACAAAAATTGTTCATCCCAGTTTGGCAAAAGAATAAATCAGGGAAGGTAGTGCATCCGTGGATAACAAGGGAAATCAGGGATGGTATCAAAGCAAAAGATGATGCGTACAAATTAGCCAGAAAAAGCAGCATACCAGAGGACTGGGAGAAATTCAGAGACCAGCAGAGGAGGACAAAGGGCTTAATTAGGAAAGGGAAAATAGATTATGAAAGAAAACTGGCAGGGAACATAAAACATGACTGCAAAAGTTTTTATAGATATGTGAAGAGAAAGAGATTAGTTAAAACAAATGTAGGTCCCTTGCAGTCAGAAACAGGTGAGTTGATCATGGGGAACAAGGATATGGCGGACCAATTGAATAACTACTTTGGTTCCGTCTTCACTAAGGAAGACATAAATAATCTGCCGGAAATAGCAGGGGACCGCGGGTCAAAGGAGATAGAGGAACTGAGTGAAATCCAGGTTAGTCGGGAAGTGGTGTTGGGTAAATTGAATGGATTAAAGGCCGATAAATCACCAGGGCCAGATAGGCTGCATCCCAGAGTACTTAAGGAAGTAGCTCCAGAAATAGTGGATGCATTAGTGATAATTTTTCAAAACTCTTTAGATTCTGGAGTAGTTCCTGAGGATTGGAGGGTAGCAAACGTAACCCCACTTTTTAAGAAGGGAGGGAGAGAGAAAATGGGGAATTACAGACCAGTTAGTCTAACATCGGTAGTGGGGAAACTGCTAGAGTCAGTTATTAAAGATGGGATAGCAGCACATTTGGAAAGTGGTGAAATCATTGGACAAAGTCAGCATGGATTTACAAAAGGTAAATCATGTCTGACAAATCTTATAGAATTTTTCGAGGATGTAACTAGTAGAGTGGATAGGGGAGAACCAGTGGATGTGTTGTATCTGGACTTTCAGAAGGCTTTCGACAAGGTCCCACATAAGAGATTAGTATACAAACTTAAAGCACACGGTATTGGGGGTTCAGTATTGATGTGGATAGAGAACTGTCTGGCAAACAGGAAGCAAAGAGTAGGAGTAAACGGGTCCTTTTCACAATGGCAGGCAGTGACTAGTGGGGTACCGCAAGGCTCAGTGCTGGGACCCCAACTATTTACAATTTATATTAATGATCTGGATGAGGGAATTGAAGGCAACATCTCCAAGTTTGCGGATGACACTAAGCTGGGGGGCAGTGTTAGCTGTGAGGAGGATGCTAGGAGACTGCAAGGTGACTTGGATAGGCTGGGTGAGTGGGCAAATGTTTGGCAGATGCAGTATAATGAGGATAAATGTGAGGTTATCCACTTTGGTGGCAAAAACAGGAAAGCAGACTATTATCTAAATGGTGGCCGATTAGGAAAAGGGGAGATGCAGCGAGACCTGGGTGTCATGGTACACCAGTCATTGAAAGTAGGTATGCAGGTGCAGCAGGCAGTGAAGAAAGCGAATGGTATGTTAGTTTTCATAGCAAAAGGATTTGAGTATAGGAGCAGGGAGGTTCTACTGCAGTTGTACAGGGTCTTGGTGAGACCACACCTGGAGTATTGCGTACAGTTTTGGTCTCCTAATCTGAGGAAAGACATTCTTGCCATAGAGGGAGTACAGAGAAGGTTCACCAGAGTGATTCCTGGGATGTCAGGACTTTCATATGAAGAAAGACTGGATAGACTTGGCTTATACTCGCTAGAATTTAGGAGATTGAGAGGGGATCTTATAGAAACGTACAAAATTCTTATGGGGTTGGACAGGCTAGATGCAGGAAGATTGTTCCCGATGTTGGGGAAGTCCAGGACAAGGGGTCACAGCTTAAGGATAAGGGGGAAATCCTTTAGGACCGAGATGAGAAGAAACTTTTTCACACAGAGAGTGGTGAATCTCTGGAACTCTCTGCCACAGAGGGCAGTTGAGGCCAGTTCATTGGCTATATTTAAGAGGGAGTTAGATGTGGCCCTTGTGGCTAAGGGGATCAGGGGGTATGGAGAGAAGGCAGGTACAGGATACTGAGTTGGATGATCAGCCATGATCATATTGAATGGCGGTGCAGGCTCGAAGGGCCGAATGGCCTACTCCTGCACCTATTTTCTATGTATCTATGTATGTAACACAGTGGTCCTTCATCGGAAGTGATCTGGTTCCCTGCAAAGATCTTTCAGAACAGACAACGCAAGGTAATACCATTTTTGGGATTGTTGACTCAGACTAAGTCGGCTGTCTGAGGTATTAAGTTGATATTGAGCGGAGTAATGGGACAGGCTGTAGATAAAAATGATGGGAGCGCGTCGGAACAACATATGTGTTATTTGGATCCGGGGAAACGTAAAGATTACCGACAATTGTCTGCTTCATTGACCAAGTGATTAGGAAATGAAGCCTGGCCAGTGGGGGGAACATGGAATGTGATACTTTAAAAGCCGCCAAGCAATAGGAGCGCCTGGGCTTGTCTATATTACTAAATCTCTGATCTTGACCGCTTTTGGCCGACTGTGCTGCGATTTCCGAGAGAACGCCGCCACCTATGGCTGTCATTTTTGGCCACCTCGCTCAGAGCCCCCCTCCGCCATATGAGTGTGGAGGATCTTTTCCGTCGATGAAAAATGAGCGAGACATTAATGTTTTTACAAAATTCCCCATTCTCTCTGCTGCCCCCGCTGGCGGCAGGGGGAGGAACTATAAAACCAGAAAGTGTCGTGCCTCACTCAGTCTCTGCCAGACCCAGGAAGCGAGAGGTTCACGGCTCTCTGAGCTACGAATAACACTGAACGCACGTCTACTCCACGGTGAGTCCCCTCGATGCGGCTGTAAAGTGGCTGCAGCCTTTTTTAACAAGTTTGTGTTCACAAAATGAATTTTGGCTGTTGGGTGTCTGCAGCCCAATTGTTTGCCTTGCCTATTTTAGCAGGTTTGTGTTCACAAAATGAATTTTGGTTGTTGGGTGTCTGCAGCCCAATTGCTTGCCTCGCCTTTTTTAACAGGCTTGTTCACAAAATGAATTTTGGTTGTCGGGTGGCTGCAGCCCAATTGTTTGCCTCGCCTTTTTTAACAAGTTTGTGTTCACAAAATGAATTTTGGTTGTCGGGTGTCTGCAGCCCAATTGTTTGCCTTGGCTTGGCTTTTAAAATCGTTGCAACAGTTGGATGCCTGCCCAAGCATCCATACGGCCCACAATGTCTATACTAGCCCTCTGGAAACCAGTACCTTTGGCCCGCAACACCCATACTAGCGCAACAGACAGCCCCCCCCCCACTGGTGAGCAATATTGGAATTGGTGGAGAGGTGGAATATTGCGTTAGTGACCAGCCCTCCCGTGTGATGCTGGGACCCAACGGGTCCCACTTAGTCTAGTATACTCTGGAATTTAGAAGGATGAGAGGGTATCTTACTGAAACGTATAAGATTATTAAGGGATTGGACATGCTAGACAATAGAAAACAGACAATAGACAATAGGCAACAGGTGCAGGAGTAGCCCTTCGAGCCAACACCGCCATTCAATGTGAACATGGCTGATCATCCCAAATCAGTACCCTGTTCCTGCCTTCTCCCCATATCTCCTGACTCCGCTATTTTTAAGAGCCCTCTCTCTTGAAAGCATCCAAAGAACCAGCCTCCACCGCCCTCTGATGCTGAGAATTCCACAGACTCACAACTCTCTGTGTGAAATAGAGTTTCCTCATCTCTGTTCTAAATGGCTTACCCCTTATTCTTAAACTGTGGCCCCTGGTTCTGGACTCCCACAACATCAGGAACGTTTCCTGCCTCCTGCCTCATGAGAGTAATAGATCGGGTAGCGCACAGAGTCTCTTGCCCAGTGTAGTGGTATCGAGGAGCAGAGGACGTAGATTTAAGGCGAAGCAGAAAAGATTTAGACAATAGACAATAGGCAATAGGTGCAGGAGTAGACCATTTGGCCCTTTGAGTCAACACCGCCATTTAATGTGATCATGGCTGATCATCCCCAATCAGTACCCCCTTTCTGCCTTCTCCCCATATCCCCTGACTTTGCTATATTTAAGAGCACTATCTAGCTCTCTCTTGAAAATATCCAGTGAACCGGCCTTCCCTGCCCTCTGTAATGGAGCCGACCAGAGAAAAGGCAATTCTGGATTTAGTTTTCTCCAATGAACCAGATTTGATAAGAGAACTCGAGGTAAAGGAACCGCTTGGAGGTAGTGATCATAATATGATTCGTTTTAATCTGCAATTTGAGAAGGAGAAGGTTAAATCGGAAGTGGCAGTGATGCAGCTGAACAAAGGGGATTATGAAGGCATGAGAGAGGAGCTGGCCATGGTAGACTGGAAAGGGATCCTAGCAGGAATGATGGTGGAACAGCAATGGCAGGAATTTCTGGGAATAATCCGGAAGACACAGGATCATTTCATGATAAGATCTCCCCTCAATCCCCCCTTCTAAATACACACAGACAGTACAGTCTATAAGGAACAAAGATCCAATTGACAGGGGGTGATTTACAGGCTCGTTGCTAGTGGGATTCATCAGAGCGTTTCCCTTGCAGCTGGCACATACATGATGGACTGAAGGGCCAGCATTTATGGTTTAAATTAATCGGCTCCATATACATACGAGATTAGTTTACTGTCAGGTACTTGAAGAGCTCACAAGAATACTGCTGACAGGAAACGGCCAGAGAACGCAACAAACACTCACAAATCGCTCAAGGTCCTGACATCAGACTCGCTCGGACAGGTGATGGAAACAGTGTTGTCATTTTTAATCATCAGCAGCTGTTGGTGCAGAGAATATCCACCCACACACATTGACAGCTTTACCTGCATCTAAACAATTGTCACGTGTAGGAAGGAACTGCAGATGCTGGTTTACACCGAAGATAGACACAAGAATGCTGGTCACTCAGCTGGACAGGCAGCATCTCTGGTGAGAAGGAATGGGTGACGTTTCGGGTCGAGACCCTTCTTCAGGTTCTTGACTGGATACACAAGAAACTGCAAATGCTGGAATCTTGAGCGAAACACAAAGAGCTGGTGGAACTCAACGGGTCAGGCAGCATCTGTGGAGGGAACAGAGAGACAATGTTAGACGTTGGGACCCTCCTTCGGTAGACTGTGCAGTCCTTCCGCAGATGCTGCCTGACCCACTGGGTTCTTCCAGCACTTTGTTCTTGGCCCTTGACTTAAGCTGTTTACATTTATTTGCATCCTCCTCATCGAACCTCAATACAATACATTCTTCACTTTCATATCATTGATTATTGCAAAATTGTAAATATATTAAGGCCAAATAAGGGAATAACGTTTAGTGCAAGGTAAAGCCAGTAAGGTCCAAACAAGGATAGTCCGAGCGTCACCAATGAAGCAGATAATAGTTCAGCACTGCTCTCTGGTTGTGGTAGGATGATTCAGTCGCCTGATAACAGCTGGGAAGAAACTGGCACTGAATCTGGAGGTGTGCGCTGGAGAGAGGAATGGGTGATGTTTCGGGTCGAGACCCTTCTTCAGTGTGAGAGTCAGAGGAGAGGGAAACTAGAGATATGGAAGGGTACAAAGAGAATGTAAGGTGTGAAAAGTCAGATCAAAGCAGACGATTAAAATAATAAAAAACAATAGTAAGTTGAGCTGGAAAAACATTTCTCCTGTGTGTGTGTGTGCGTGTGTGTATGTGTGTGTGTGTGTGTGTGTGTGTGTGTGTGTGTGTGTGTGTGTGTGTGTGTGTGTGTGTGTGTGCGTGCGTGCGTGCGTGCGTGCATGCGTGCGTGCGTGCGTGCGTGCGTGCGTGCGTGGGTGCGTGGGTGCGTGCGTGGGTGTGTGCGTGGGTGTGTGCGTGAGTGTGTGAGAGTGGGTGTGTGTGTGTGTGTGTGTGTGTGTGTGTGTGTGTGTGTGTGTGTTTAGGGGGGCACGGTGGTGCAGCGGTAGAGTTGCTGCCTTACAGCCCAGAGACGCAGGTTCGATGCTGACTATGGGTGCTGCCTGTATGTTTTATACGTTCTCCCCCTGACCTGCATGTGTTTTCTCCGGGTGTTTCGGTTTCCTCCCACACTCCAAAGACAGACAGGTTCATAGGTTTAATTGGCTTCAGTAAAACTGTAAATGGTCCCTAGCGTGTGGGATAGTGTTAGTGTATGGAATGATTGCTGGTCGGCGCAGACTCAGTGGGCCAAAGGGCCTGTTTTCACGTGGTATCTCTAACTAAAAGTGGATGTGCAGGGAATGGAACGACATGGATCATGTGCAGGCAGATTAGAGATGGTTTTGGCACAGACATTGTGGGCCGAAGGGCCTGTCCCTGTGCTGTGTTGTACTGTTCTATGTTCTATTCACTATGTTCTATGATTTCCCAAATAGATAGTGTAGATCAGTGCATGCTCCTTTAACATAGTGACCTCACCACTACTAACCACTCCCCATTGTCTCTTGTATAATTGTAGCTTCCCCACCTCCAGCTCTCTCTCTAGCTCCAGTGATGAACACGGACAGCTAGTGCATAGTGTGTGTAGTGCATATAATAAAGTTATCTAGTAAAAGACTTTGTGTGACAAGCAAGCCATTTTACATGGTGTCACAGCGGTAGACTCGCGTCTCCTGTTCATCGGCTTTATTTTTATTATTTGCTTTCTCCCAGTTGTGTCCCCATCCCCCTGTTTTTATTATGTCCAACTCGTGTCGTCGTCCCGACACGCTCGTTTTTCACACGGATATCGTCCACCGCTGGACTGTCTTCCAGCGCGACTATGAACACTATATTGCAATCGCTCATGGAACAGGTTCCGTTTTCTCCGCATGCCTTTTGGGATCAACTCAGCAAGCGAGGTTTTCCAGCGCACCATGGAACAGCTGTTTGCCGGGTTGCCGTGCGCTATCATTGTGGATGACATTTTGGTATACGGGAGGGACGTCGCTGAGCACGACCTGCACCTCCGCCAAGTCCTGGACAGGGCTCGTGAGATCAATCTCAAACTCAACCCGAAGAAGTGTCGGTTCCGCGTTCCGGAAGTCACTTACGTAGGCCACGTTTTCACGGCCGGGGGTCTAAAGCCAGACCCCCAGAAGACGGCAGCGGTCACCGAAATGCCCGCTCCCACCGACTACCTGGGGAAGTTCATACCCGACCTCAGCGAACTGAGTGCCCCCCTGAGGGAGCTGACCAAGAAGGACAATGCCTGGGTCTGGCTCCCGCATCACCAGTCGGCATTCGTGGCCCTGAAGTCCAAGCTCGCACGCTCCCCGACTCTCAAGTTCTTCGATCTAAACAGGCCAATCGTCCTCACTTGCGATGCATCTCAGTTCGGCCTCGGTGCCGCCTGCCTGCAGCTCTATGACGATCGGCAGCTGCCTGTTTCCTATGCCTCTCGCACCATGACCCCTGCTGAGCAGCGCTACGCTCAGATCGAGAAGGAGCTCCTTGCAGTGGTGTTCGCATGCTCCAAATTCAAGGACTACATTCTGGGCAACACCTTCACCATTGAAACTGACCACCAGCCGCTGGTCTCTATCTTGAACAAGCCTATCCATGCGGCCTCTTCACGTTTGCAGCGAATGATGCTGCAGCTCCAGCGTTTCACGTTCCAGATTGTGTACCGCAAGGGCAAGGATATGTTCGTGGCCGACACATTGTCCCGTGCGCCGCTCCCTTCCGTTGCCCGCCATCCATACGAATCGTCTGACCTGATGGTACTGAACGTTAACATTGTTCCCTCTTGGCAGATGCAGTCCCTGGTCGAACACACTGCCGCTGATCCTGCCCTGCAACAGCTTGCGGGCGTCATCCGCCGTGGCTGGCCTGACCGTCGCTCTTCCCTGCCGGCCGGTGCCGTGCCCTACTTCCTGGTTCGGGACGAATTGGTGCTGCACAACGGCGTGATGGTGAAGGGTCACAAGGTCGTGGTGCCGGCCGCGCTGCGGGATCATTACTTTCAAACCGCCCACAACGGCCACCCCGGGGTTGAGGCCACTTTGTCCCAGGCCCAAGCCCAGTTTTACTGGCCTGGCATGGTTCAGGACATCCGGGACAGGGTCTCAGCCTGTGCTGCCTGCAACAGCCTACTGCCTCATCAACAGCGCCAACCTCTCATGCAGCAGCCGGCTCCCGAGTTGCCGTGGATGGCTGTCGCCACTGACATATTCGAATGGCGTGGCAAACACTTCCTGGTCCTGGTGAACTCCTACTCCAGCTGGTTCGAGGTGGACCAGCTGCCTTCCCTCACGTCTGCTGCCGTCAACGGGAAGCTTCGCCGCCACTTTTCGACCTTTGGGTCCCCGGTGACTCTCCAATCCGACAACGGCAGCCAGTTTTTAAGCGCAGAGTTCCGTGCCTTCGCCGCCCGTTGGAACAATCGCCACATCACCAGCAGCCCCGAGTGCCCGCAGAGCAATGGCCTTGCGGAGCGCGCTGTCCGCAGCGCCAAGGAGCTGCTGGAACATTGTCGCCATTCTCATTCTGACTTCTACCTTGCCCTCCTCAACCTCCGCAACATTTCCCGGGACCCCGCACTCGGTTCGCCTGCCCAGCGCCTCATGTCCCGCACCACTCGCCCCCCTCTACCGGTCTCTCAGCAATCCCTCAAGCCCACGGTCCAGAGCCCTGCCGCTGTCAAGGAGCGCATCATCGAGAAGCAGGCCATCCAGAAGCGCTCCTTTGTCAGGTCGTCCCGTCCCCTTCCCCGTCTGTTCCCAGGCCAGGTTGTCCGGATGCAGTCCCCCTCCGGTCACTACTGGCTGGCCGTTGTCGTTGGCAATGCTGGCTCTCCCCGGTCATACCTGGTTGACTACGAGGGCACCGTGTACCGTCGGTCCCGCCAGCACCTGCTGCTTGTCAACGAGCCTGCTCCGCCTCCCGCAGACCCGTTTTCACCGCCTGTCCCTTCCCCTCTGCCCGAAACTCCTCCTGCCCCTGTCACTCCTCGCATGCCCCGGAAACTGCCCTCTCAGCTATCTGTGCCCCGCTCACGCCAGCCTCCTTCTCCTGCCTCGCCTGCGAGTGTACCTGTTTCGCCTCCTCCTTCCCCTTGGCGCTCTTCACCCGGATCTCCCGTTTCTGTCCCTGCCCCCGTCCCTGCGGCTCCTGCGGTTGAGGGGGAAGGCGGGTTGCGCTCCCGCTCTGGGCGGTTGGTCAAGCCGCCTGTCCGTTACGGGGAGTTTGAGTAGCCTGTATAATGATATGTTTTAACCGTTCCCTGCGCGGTTTCTAATTCTAGCGTATGAGCCATGGTCGCTCTGTGCAAGTGCAAGGCTTTTGTTTCCAAGAGGAAGGATGTAGATCAGTGCATGCTCCTTTAACATAGTGACCTCACCACTACTAACCACTCCCCATTGTCTCTTGTATAATTGTAGCTTCCCCACCTCCAGCTCTCTCTCTAGCTCCAGTGATGAACACGGACAGCTAGTGCATAGTGTGCGTAATGCTTATAATAAAGTTATCTAGTAAAAGACTTTGTGTGACAAGCAAGTCATTTTACAGATAGCATGAAACAGCCCTTTGTATGGACCAAGAGGGTGGCATGGTGGCGCAGCGGTAGAGTTGCAGTGATTGCAACACCGGAGACCCAGCTTTAATACCGACTATGGGTGCTGTCTGTACGGAGTTTGTACGTTCTCCCTGTGACCTGAGATCCTCGGTTTCCTACCACGTTCCCAAGACGTGCAGGTTTAGTAGGTTAATTGACTTGGTGTAAAAGTAAAAATTATCCCTAGTGTGTGTAGGATAGTGTTAGTGTGTTGGGGATCGCTGGTCGGCGCGGACCTGGTGGGCCGAAGGGCCTGTTTCTGCACTGTATCTCTAAACTAAACTAAACCAAAACCAAAAATCTGAATTATAATTTCAATGAGGTCCATTTAATTCTAGGTGTCCATCATGAAACTAACGGAACTGGATATACTGTAACACGTCTGAAGAAGGGCTCCTACACGAGATGTCACCTATTCCTTTTCTCCAGAGACGCTGCCTCCCCCGCAGAGTTACTCCAGCATTAGTCTGACACCAAAGCCGGACTTTACTCCCCCTTAGGGCCCGAGAATTTAAAAAAAAAATGAGAATAACATATTTTGTGTATTTTAAATACGTTTTATTTAATGAATAAAAGTATAATGTTAAATATATTGTTATAATTTTTACACACAATAGATGAATGAATAAGGTCAGGCAATGTAGTTCTGGTGGATAAAAAAAGAATAAGAAAGTGGATAAAGAATGGGTCGACTGGGCTTGTGTCCACTGGAATTTAGGATGAGAGGGGATCTTACAGAAACATATCAAATTCTTAAGGGATTGGACAGGCTAGATGCAGGCAAAATGTTCCCGATGTTGGGAGAGTCCAGAACCAGGGGTCACAGTTTAAGAATACGTGGTAGGCCATTTAGGACTGAGACTTTTTCTCCCAGAGAGTTGTGAATCTGTGAAATTCTCTGTCACAGAAGGCAGTGGAGGCCGATTCACTGGATGTTTTCAAGAGAGTTAGATATTGGGCTAACAGAATCAAGGGATATGGGGGAAAAGCAGGAACATAATCATATTGAATGGCTCGAAGGGCCGAATGGCTTACTCCTGCACCTATTTTCTATGTTTCCATGTTTCTAATATTAGCGTAGAATTGTTTCACTCATAGAAGAAGGTCACAGCCAGCCCGGGCCGCTTGGCGGAACTCCTTGCTCCTATACTCAAATCCTCTCACTGTTAGAGCATTCTCAATTATAGGAGAAGGCATAAACAACAGCTGATTAAATCTGTGAAGCATGACAATTCCTTGTGAGGATGTCAGAATAAAATACTTTGCACAAAATAGCTTCGGTCATTACACTCCAGCGGGGCATTTCACTTATCTTAACAAAGTGCTGAACACAGTACATGACACCCCCTATAAAACACCAGAGGGTTATGTTCCCATTTGATTAGAGGCAGAAGTGAATCGTGCTCTACTGAAGACATTATGAGGGGAAATAAATGTAACGAATTATAACAGTGAAATGATCTCTGATTGTTTATCTTCAGCCAAGTGCTAAGTCACAAGAACTTAAATACCAGACAAGGGAAAGAACATTAGTGCACCGATTTCCCGACTGGGCCTGCTTCCCTCCCTCTTTCCAGAGGGAAATGATTTGTGGCCAGGGTGAGAGGGGTCAGAGACCAGGTCCGCACCGACCAGCGATCCTTGCACATTAACACTATACTACACACACTAGGAACAATTTTACATTTTATACCAAACCAATTAACCTACAAACCTGTACCTGTTTGGAGTGTGGGGGAAACCGAAGATCTGGAGAAAACCTATGTAGGCCCGGGGGAGAACGTACCTGGAAACCCTGGGATGACCTCCAGAGTCGACGAGCTTTATCCTCCAGGAACAACGGAGCTGGAGCTGCCGTCTGTAAAGGAATCCCCGTTCCAGCGCAGGTCCTCAGAAACAGCAGGTACAGTATACACAGTACCTGGAAACAAAGGGGAAGCCTCCATTGTGTCTGGAAACATGGCTGACGGGCATGACTTCAGCTCAGACTGAAGAGCAGGGGACTTCGGCCCCCTCTCCCTACTATCCTACTGGCCTCCCTTGAAAACAAAGTGGAGGACTTAAGGGCAAGGCTGCTTTATCAAAGAGAGCTGAGGGAATGCTCTGTGTTCTGTTTCACAGAGACATGGCTCACCCCCAGCTCCCCAGACTCAGCGGTCCAGCCTGAAGGGTTCTCCATCCACCATATGGACCGTACACTGGCATCTGGGAAAGGGAGAGGAGGGGGCGCCTGCCTCATGGTCAACTCTGCGTGGTGCTCAGACGTGGCAGTCCTGTCCAACTCCTGCTCTCCACACCTGGTCCTCTCGCCTATCAAACACCGCGATGAAGGGGGGGGGAAGGACTATAAAACCCGGATGCCTGGACGTGAGTCAGTCACTCTGCAAGATCGCGAGGGAGAGGCAACAACTGTCATTCTAAGCTGTGAATCAACTGAACTGTGAATCTGCAATGTACTTGCAATAAATGATTTGTTAGCTCTTAATGACATTGCCATGAGTTGTTTGGCCTGCTGCCCTGCCTGTGCTTGAAAGTGCAATGCTTAATTGGAAATGAAATTAAATGAAATGACAATGCCATGAGTTGTTTGGCCTGCTGCCCTGCCTGTGCTTGAAACTGGAATGCTTTATTAGGTCCGACTGTGTTTCGAAGGAATAAATGCTTTATTAGGTCCAACTGTGTTTAGTCCAAAAGTCCCGCTCATTTCGTGACTTTCGGTTAGTGGACGGGTCACGCTGAATGCATAATTTCCGGTGAGTGCAGAGGTCACGCTGATTACGTAATTTCCGGTAAGTGCAGAGGTCATGCTGATTGCGGAAGTGCTGCTGACTTGCGGAAGCCCCACAGTGGAGAGGCCGTGCTCAGCCATGCGAGTAGATTCAAGAAAGTTTACTGTCATATATATGGTGCGTGAGTCAGTGTGTATGTGTGCATGTGAGTGTATGTGTGAGTGTGTGCGTGTGTGTGTGAGTGTGTGCATCTGTGTGTGAGTGTGTGTGTGTGAGTGAGTGAGTGTATGTGTGTGTGTGTGAGTCTGTGTGTGTGTGTGTGTGAGTGTATTTGAATTGGTGGAGAGGTGGAATATTGCATTGGGGGACCAGCCCACCCGTGTGAAGCTGGGACCCAACAGGTCCCATCTAGTCTAGTATATATATATATATGTGTATGTGTGTGCCTGTGCATGTGTATGTGAGCTTGTGTGTATATATGTACACACATTGAACTTTTTGTTCTGGCTTATATTGTTTACAGTGTACTATGTTTACATATTATGATGTGCTGCTGCAAATAAGAATTTCATTGTTCTACCTGGAACATATGACAATAAAACACTCTTGACTCCTATGTCTCTTGAATCCTGACCACCAAGAGAAAAGGGATGATACAGGTGTCGGTGTCTGCTGTCTTGGAGATGTAACCAGGAAATGAATCAAAATGGAAAAGGTGAGATAAAATACTGCAGATGTTGCAGGAAGAATGTTCCCCATGTTGGGGGAGTCCAGAACCAGGGGTCACAGTTTAACAATATGGAGTAGGCCATTTAGGACTGAGATGGGGGGAAATCTTTTCACCCAGAGAGTTGTGAATCTGTGGAATTCTCAGTCACAGAAGGCAGTGGCCAATTCACCGGATGTTTTCAAGACAGAGTTAGATTTAGTTCTTCGGGCTAACGGAATCAAGGGATATGGGGAGAAAGCAGGAACGGGGTACTGATTTTGGATGATCTGTCATGATGATGGTGCTGGCTCAAAGGGCCAAATGGCCTACTCCTGCACCTATTTTCTGTGTTTCTGTTTCTATGTTTCTCTGTTTCTATGTTGGAAGCCTGAAATCAAACAAAGAATGCTGGAAGTGCTCAGCTGGTGCGGCAACATTTAGACTTTAGAGATACAGCGTGGAATAGGCCCTTCGGCCCGCCATGTCCATGCCGACCAGCGATCCCGTACACTAGAACTATCATACACACACTAGGGACAATTACATTTTTTTGTTACAGAAGCCAATTAACTTACAAACATGTACGTCTTTGGAGTGTGGGAGGAAACTGAAACACACAGAGAAATCCCACCCCATCACAGGGAGAATGTACAACCTCCGCACAGGCAGAACCCGTGGTCAGTATCGAACCTGAGTCTCTGGCGCTGCAAGGCAGCAATTCTACCTCTGCACCACTGTGCCGCTCTTTGTGAAGAGAGAACAGTTCACTGTGGGCTAATAACAAATGGAAACTCTGAAGCAGTGAACATTGTCTCACCAGCGGTGTGGTATATCCAGTTAATAGACAGAGTCTCAGTCAGGGACTCATGCAGCAAGGAAACAGGCCCTTTGGCCCAACTCGTCCATGCCGACCAAGATGCCCTTCGAAGCTAGTCCCATTCACCTGTTACTTGAACTTATGGCGGGCTTTGTTGAAACAGATTAAAAGTATAATTTTCACTTCAGACACCAGAAAATGTAAGTACATCAGGCGACACTGTGGTGCAGCTAAAGCTGTTTCACAGCACCAGAGACCTGGGTTTAGCTCTAACCTCGGGCGCTGTGTGTGTGGGGGAGTTTGCGTGTTCTATCTAATAATAATAATAATAATAATACATTTTATTTTCGGGCGCCTTTCAAATCTCAAGGACACCTTACAAAGATTAACAGAAGAGAAAAAAACATATAGTCGGAGAAAAATAAATAATAAGGACATCATCAATATACAAATTAAAGATAGAAATCGCTCCAAAGACACAAAATCAAAAAAAATCAAAAAACACAATGTGAAGAAAAACACAGTGTGAGCCACCTGTATCTGTGGCCACCTGGGTTTTCTTCAAGTGCCCCGATTTCCCCCTGAGCCCCAAAGAAATGTGGGTGGCTGGGTTAATGTGTCAAAGTCCCCAATGTGTTGGTGAGTGGTAAGAATGGTGAGTGGTGGAATATATATATATATATATATATATATATATATATGTATATATATATATTGTTAGGCGCTCCCCCCCCCTGGTGAATGCTATGTACTTACCTTTCTCTGTTTCTCTCCCGAGTGCAGGCCTCGTGGCTGTGAGTCTGGAATCAAGGGGTTAAAGGCTCCTGCACCCGATTGGCCAAGCTGCGTCAGGTGACGGGTGACTCATCTGAAGCTTAAATACCAGAGTCTCCCAGGATTCTCTCTCTTCTTCGTCGACCCTGACTTGTGAGCAGACTGCTGGTGTGAGCTGCGGAAGACCTGGCAACATGGCATAGAACTTTGTGTACTTTCACCATTACTTGTTAACAAATATTGAATTGGGACGGATAATGGCTGACCTTAGTGTTTTCGTGTATTTTGTTTCAGGGTTATATCTCTTTAGGCAGGTTTTAGAGTCTCCGGTTCGACGGTCCATCACGTGGCTGGCTGGAGCACTGTTAAATTGTTTGTCAGTCCATCCATATCCCTGACTGGGTTGTTTGAATCAGGTTTGGGTTTTGTGTTCCATTGAATAATTAAAACTATTTTTGAACTTGAACCTGGTTTTTGAATTATGTTACGCGGCTCTGAAGTACCTGCATCGGGAGTCGTAACAAAATGGGGGCTCGTCCTAAGTTTTGAGGACCCTAGACGTTTTTGGGGGGTTTTTTGGTAGGCTTCTGGTGACTGAGGAAGTCTGTGTGTGTGAGGGAATTTTTTCTTCCCTGCTTTGAGGAAGTCTGTGTGTTGTGAGGGAATTTTTTCTTCCCTGTTTGAGGTAGCATTGTTGACCAGGGTTTAGCTGGTGGTTTGGTGCTACATTTGATATGGAGTTTAAAAGAAAGGACTTTATTGAGGCTCCTAGTCGGGAGTTGTTTGATAGATGTACGAAGGAGCATTTGATTTTGCTGGCAGAGAACTATGACGTGCCTATTGACAAGCATTCAAAGAAACAGTCCATTAAATCGGTGTTGTGGGCTGCGTTGGTGGAGGGTGGGGTTTTGCCTGGCTGTGCAGACAGTCCCCCACCTTCTGTTCAGCCTGGTCAGGACATGGAGGCAGTCATTAGGTTGAAGGAGTTAGAGCTGGCAATGGCAGAGATTAGGCTACGGGAGAAGGAATTGGATGCCTCCCGGGTTTCTTCAAGGGAACGGGAGTTTGATATGAGCAAGAACATCCGCCTGGTTCCCCCGTTTAGTGAGAAGGATGTAGACAAGTATTTCACAGTGTTTGAACGGGTGGCTTTGTCCTTGAAGTGGCCTAGGGACGTGTGGACCTTGCTATTGCAGTGTGTCCTTGTGGGTAAAGCACGGGAGGTGTACTCGTCTTTGTCTGTTGAAAGCAGTCTGGACTATGAGTGTGTGAAGTCTACAGTATTAAAGGCTTATGAATTAGTTCCAGAGGCGTACCGGCAGAAATTCCGGCGCTTTAGGAAGTTTGATAGTCAGACTTATGTGGAGTTTGCTAGGGAGAAGGAGGCACTTTTTGACAGGTGGTGCGCTTCTCAAGGAGTGAAGGATATTGGGCAACTGCGGGCCTTGATGATTATGGAAGACTTTAAGAACTGTCTCCCTGAGAGGGTTACTACTTACCTTAATGAGCAGAAGGTGAATGAGGTGTCTAAGGTCACGGTGTTGAGTATGTATTGACTCATAAAACTGATTTTGTTGGGCGATCCTATAGTTTTGGTGCACGGCCGGTTGATCGTGGTGGTGTCGCCGGTGGCAGTGTCAAAGGTGTTTCTGTGCCTGCAAGTGGCAGCACGTTGATACAGGGGGAGGTCCGAGCTGATAAGGTTGACAGAAATGTGAGGGCTAATGAAGGTCCTGTGTGCTACTATTGTAGAAGGAGAGGGCACATGTTAAAGTCGTGTCCCGTTCTGAAGCAGAAAAATGCAAAGCCTGTGGCTTTGGTGGGTACACAGAAGGCACCTGTGGTACCTGAGGTACCTGAGTCTGATGAGTGTAGGAATTATTCTGCGTTCATCATGAATGGTTTTGCTTCTCTAGAGGATGGGGGTGATAGAGTTCCAGTATCCATCTTGCGTGATACTGGTGCTGCTCAGTCCTTTATATTGGATAGTGTACTGCCGTTTTCTGGGGAATCATCGGTTGGGTCAAGTGTCCCAGTGGTAGGATTCGGGATGGATGACATGGTAGTGCCTTTGCATACCGTGAGTCTCGAGTCCGAGTTGGTTTCAGGCCGGGTAACTGTTGGGTTACGGCCGTGTTTTCCCGTTGGGGGAGTTTCTGTGATTTTGGGGAATGACTTGGCAGGAGGTAGAGTTTTAGTTACTCCTGAGGTGACGGCTGTTCCGATGGTGCAGAGTCCTGATAGATTGGCTATGCAGCATCCAAGGGTCTTCGCAGCTTGTGCTGTCACGAGGGCTATGGCTAAGAGCCAGGCGAAGTTTGGGGATGTAGTGGACCTGAGTGAGAGCATTTTTGGGGATCAGTATAATAGATCCTGTGTTGTGAAGGGTGTTTCTACATCTCAAGATGGGATAGTGTCTGGAAATGTGCCGATGTCACTGTCACGTGACCGGCTGGTTGAGGAGCAAAAGAGTGATCCAGGTTTATCTGATCTGTTCGACTGCGCAGTGCCTGAGGGGGATATGGATTCCACAGCAAAGGGGTATTTTCTAAGGAAGGGCTTACTGATGCAAAAGTGGTCTCCCTTGGATATATCTGGGCATGATGATTGGAGCGTGGTTGATCAGATTGTGATGCCTCGTTGGTATAGGGACGAGATACTCTGTTTGGCTCATGATGGTCCTCTGGGTGGACATTTGGGGGTCAATAAGACGTATGACCGTATCTTACGGAATTTTTTTTGGCCAGGGTTGAAAAAGGATGTGAAACAGCACTGCAGGTGTTGTCACATTTGCCAGGCGGCAGGAAAGCCGAACCAATCGATTGTTCCTGCGCCTTTATATCCAATCCCTGTGGTTGGTGAGCCGTTTGAGCGGATTCTAGTTGATTGTGTGGGTCCTCTACCTCAGACAAGGGTGGGCAACAAGTTTTTATTGACAATTATGTGTGCGTCTACCCGCTTTCCGGAGGTGGTCCCTTTGCGTAGAATTACTGCCCCTACCATTGTGAAGTCTCTCACTAAGTTTTTTTCGTTGTTCGGTTTGCCCAAGGTTGTGCAGATTGACCAAGGTTCCAACTTCATGTCGAAGGTTTTTGGTCAGGTAATGAAGTTGTTAGATATTAAGCATTGTTACTCCAGTGCGTATCATCCTGAGAGCCAGGGAGCTCTCGAGAGGTTTCACCAGACTTTGATTTGATTTGATTTGATTTGTTTATTTGTTCCGAACAAGTAAAGACATAAATAGGAATAAATAACAACAACAAAATCGAAATAGCCAAACAATTGGACATTCCAGGCAATATTTGCAAATCAATGAAAAGCGTAAAGCAAAATTTAAATGTCCAACACTTTTTCTTTACAAGCTCGAAAAGGAGTGAGAAGAAGAATAACTTATTTAATCTCACCCCTTCTCCCTAAACCCTTCTTCCATATTTAATAATTAATTAATTAATCATAATAATACCCCAGACAATTTTTAGAGATGCATACAGACATATATATACATACAACTGATATACACATACAAGAAATATGTATGAAGTAACCAAAAAACATAAATAAATAATAAATAAAATAATAAACAAACACCAACCCCTGTTTGTCAACCATCCCCTTCATCCCTGTACCTTATGTAAAAAAGTTTTTTGTATGTCATTTTGAACTGGTTCATGTTTTGACATTGCTTTAACTCCACATTCAAACTGTTCCACAATCCTACTCCACCGACCGAAATACAAAAAGTTTTTCTGGTCGTGCGGACTCTTTGTAGCTTAAAATTAAATATTCTTCTTAAATTATAACCCCCCACTCTCTCATTGAATAATGTTTGTATATTTCCAGGTAAGTTTTTATTTTTGGCCCTAAACATTATCTGTGCTGTTTTAAATGCAACCAAATCTTCTAATTTTAATCATTTTGACTGTAAGAATAATGGATTAGTGTGACCCAGATACCTGACATTGTGAATAATACGTATTGCTCTTTTTTGCAGAATAGTTAATGAATGTAGCGAACTTTTATAGTTATTGCCCCAGACTTCTGCACAGTAATTTAAATAGGGTAAGATTAGTGAACAGTAGAGAATGCGGAGTGATTTGTGATCCAGAACCTGCTTAACTTTGTGTAATACAGAAATGCTTTTTGACAGTTTGGATTGTACATGTTTAATGTGTGATTTCCAGCTGATTCTATCATCCATTATAACCCCAAGAAATTTATTTTCATGAACTCGTTCAATTTCAACCCCATTTATCTTTATATTTGCTTGTGTATTTGTTCTGCAATTACCAAATAACATTATTTAGGTTTTGCTCAAGTTTAATGAAATTTTGTTCCTGTCAAACCATGTTTTCAGTATGCCCATTTCTTTTGTTATTTTGTCCAGTAGTTGTTTTAAATTCTCCCCAGAACAAAAAATATTTGTGTCGTCTGCAAACAAAACCAGCCTCAAGGCATTGGATACATTACAAATGTCGATTATATACATGATGAATAGTTTTGTACCCAACACTGACCCCTGGGGGACACCACAAGTAATGTCCAAACATGTAGAACTGTAGCTGCCCAGCTTCACAAACTGTTGCCTGTTACTTAAATAGCTTTTTATCCAATCCAGTACTAGGCCTCTGATGCCATACCTTTCTAATTTTTTTAATAAAATATCATGATTGATCGTATCAAATGCTTTCTTTATATCAATAAATATCCCAGCTGCATATAGTTTATTTTCAATTGATTCTATTATTGCAAGTGATGTTGATCTGTTTGATCTGAATCCATATTGACTTTCAGTGATTAGTTTATGCTTTTCTACAAATATGTCTAGTCTATTGTTGAACATTTTTTCTAGTATTTTGGAGAATTGAGGGAGTAAAGAAACAGGTCTGTAGTTTGTAAAATGATGCTTGTTCCCAGTTTTGTATATCGGTATGACTTTTGCTATTTTCATTTTGATTGGAAAAGTACCGGTTTGGAAAGATAAATTACAGATGAATGTTAAAGGTTTGGAAATCCCCTCAATGACCATCTCAACTAACGACATGTCAATGCCGTTGAAATCAGTAGACATTTTGTTTTTATATGTTTTAACAATGTCCAACAGTTCTTTTTCATCTACTGCCATAAGAAACATAGAGCAGGGATTTCTCTCCAATAAATTGTCAGGAGTTTCTCCAGATGTCCCTGGATCAGGGATTTGTTTAGCCAGGTCTGGTCCAACATTTACAAAAAAATTATTAAAGCTATTAGCTACATCCTCCATATTATAATTTTCATTGTCCTTATCAATAAAATACTTCGGGTAGTTTGTTTTCCCCGGGCCATTTCTGATGATACTATTAAGTATACTCCATATTCTTTTTATGTTGTTTTTGTTATCATCTAATATTTTCTTATAATAATCTTTCTTGCTTGTTGTTATAATATAAGTTAACTTATTTTTGTAATTTTTATGTTTATTTTCTGTATCTTTAGTTCTCTGTCTTATGAAATCTCTGTATAGTGCATTTTTTTTTTTGCAGGCATTTTGTAATCCCTTTGTAATCCATGGACATTTAGTATTTATTGGTTTTCTGTTATATTCTTTGATTGGACAGTTTTTATCATATAGTGACTTAAACATATGATAAAAACTTTGAAAGACTTTGAAATCTATGTTGAGGACTTACTGCCTGGAGTTTGAAAAAGGCTGGGATGAGGGGGTTCATCTAGTTATGTTTGCGGTGCGTGAGGTCGTGCAGGAGTCTTTAGGGTTCAGTCCTGCTGACCTGGTGTTCGCGCATACTGTACGTGGTCCGTTGAGGGTCCTGAAGGAGAAATGGTTGCAGGAGGATACAAAACGTAGTATTTTAGACCACGTCTGTACTTTTCAGTCTAGACTGAGGAGGGCATGCGAACTGGCAATGGGGAATCTTGCTTCTGCTCAGTCTAGGATGAAGGACTGGTTCGACAGGAAGGCTTCTAGTAGGAATTTTTCTCCAGGTGACAAGGTCCTGGTGTTGTTGCCTATTCCTGGTTCCAGTCTGCAGGCTCGGTATAGCGGTCCCTATCAGGTGGTTAAGAAGGTTGGTGAGAGGGATTACGTTATTGGTACCCCTGATCGGAGGCGCAAGACTCAGCTCTGTCATGTCAACATGATGAAGCAGTACCATAAAGCAGGAGCCTGTGGAGGTTGATGGGGAGGAGCTGTGTCCTTCGGTTTCGTCTAAGCCTGTTTTGGCTGCAGTGGTGCTGCCCCCTGACACGGGTGGTGATGTGGGTGAGACACGGTTGTCTGTGGCAGTGACGCAGGGAAAGCTGAGTAACTCTGAGGCTTTGGAGTCGCTTCCCTTGCGGTTGTCTCATTTGACTGGAAGTCAGTGGGGTGATCTGCTTGCTTTGGTGGAGTCAAATGGGTCACTGTTCTCGGATGAGCCTTCTCAGACGTCTGTGCTGCAGCATGACATTGACGTGGCCGGTGCTACGCCAATTAAACAGCATCCGTATCGGGTCAACCCTGACAAGCGTCATCGTCTAAGAAGTCAGGTTGACTATATGCGGCGGCATGGCATTGCTGAACCTAGTTGTAGCCCGTGGAGTTCTCCGTGTCTACTGGCTACGAAGGCTAATGGGGAGGACAGGTTTTGCACGGACTTTCAGAAAGTGAATGGTGTAACTAATCCGGATTGCTATCCTCTCCCACGGATGGAGGATTGCGTGGATCGTGTGGGAAGTGCATCTTTTGTGTCTAAGTTGGACTTGTTAAAAGGGTATTGGCAAGTTCCTTTGACTAGGCGGGCGAGGGAGATCTCTGCGTTCGTTACGCCTGATGACTTTCTTCAGTACACGGTAATGGCATTTGGGATGCGCAATGCGCCGGCAACCTTCCAACGGTTGGTGAACATTGTATTGTCTGGTTTGTCCTTCTGTGAGGCATACCTTGATGATTTGGTTGTGTGCTCCAGGTCGTGGATCGAACACATCGGTCATCTGAAGGAGGTATTTCATCGTCTAGCGGAGGCAAACCTAACCATCAATCTGGGGAAGTGTGAGTTTGGCCAGGCCACGGTAACGTATCTGGGTAAGGCGGTGGGCCGGGGTCAGGTTCGCACTCTTGAGGAAAAGGTGGGGCATATTGTCGCATTTCCTGCTCCAACCTCTAGGACTGAACTCCGTAGGTATCTGGCTATGGTTGGGTACTATAGAGGATTCTGTCCAAACTTCTCTGCGGTGGCTGCCCCTTTGACGGATTTGCTGAGTCCGAAGGTAGCTTTTGTGTGGTCCGCAGAGTGTCAACAAGCCTTTGATCATACTAAAAGTCTTCTGATGCGCGCACCTGTGCTTGCGGCACCTGATTTTGAGCGTCCATTTAAGCTGGCAGTGGATGCTAGTGATCGTGGGGTTGGTGGAGTTCTTCTACAGGATGATTCAGATGGGGTGGAGCATCCAGTTTCGTACTTCTCTAAGAAGTTTAATCGTCATCAGAAGTGGTACTCCACCATTGAGAAAGAAGCCCTTGCTATTTTAATGTCTCTGAATCATTTCGAGGTTTATGTTGGCTCCTCGAATGTCCCTGTCATCGTACTCACGGATCATAATCCTTTGGTATTTTTGCAGAGTATGAAGAATAAGAACCGGCGGTTAATGAGCTGGTGTTTGCAGCTGCAAGACTACAACCTTGAGGTCAGGCATATCCGTGGCAAGGATAATGTCTTGGCTGACGCCTTGTCGCGCCAGTAGTGTTTTAGCTCCTGAATAGTTTCTGGGATTTGGTGGTGTTTTTTCTCTCTTCTTCGGAAACTAATTCAGTATCTTTGGGTGGGGGTGTTAGGCGTTCCCCCCCCTGGTGAATGCTATGAACTTACCTTTCTCTGTTTCTCTCCCGAGTGCAGGCCTCGTGGCTGTGAGTCTGGAATCAAGGGGTTAAAGGCTCCTGTACCCGATTGGCCAAGCTGCGTCAGGTGACGGGTGACTCATCTGAAGCTTAAATACCAGAGTCTCCCAGGATTCTCTCTCTTCTTCGTCGACCCTGACTTGTGAGCAGACTGCTGGTGTGAGCTGCGGAAGGCCTGGCCACATGGCATAGAACTTTGTGTACTTTCACCATTACTTGTTAACAAATATTGAATTGGAACGGATAAGGGCTGACCTTAGTGTTTTCGTGTATTTTGTTTCAGGGTTGTATCTCTTTAGGCAGGTTTTAGAGTCTCCGGTTCAACGGTCCATCACGTGGCTGGCTGGAGCACTGTTAAATTGTTTGTCAGTCCATCCATATCCCTGACTGGGTTGTTTGAATCAGGTTTGGGTTTTGTGTTCCATTGAATAATTAAAACTATTTTTGAACTTGAACCTGGTTTTTGAATTATGTTACGCGGCTCTGAAGTAGCTGCATTCGGGAGTCGTAACAATATGTATAATGTATGTACAGGTGCACAACCTTTTATCCGAAAGCCTTGGGACCAGACACTTTTCGTAATTCAGAATTTGTCGGTCTTCGGAATGTAAATTTTTTAGCGTAGATTTTAATGGCTGGCTCAGTGGTAGAGTGCTCGGCTCATATCCGCAAGGTCGCGAGTTTGCGCCTTGATCCTGGCAGTTACTCGATCGCGAGTTTGAGTCTTCAATGTCGTTTTTTCTTGCAGAATAAATGTTTGTATGAAATACAGTGTAGGAGAAGTGTACTGACTGTGTGGGCAGAACTTTGGAAGTGATTGCCCACCAGTCTAAAAAGCCGCTGTGTCTCCCTGTCCCTGGGATAGCAGGGGGCGATCAAACAGCACAATACCCCCCTCCCCCTCCAACTCCAGAGGAATCCGCTCCCCGATGGGCCGCTACCAAAGATCATAGAGGAGCTCCTCTATGATCTTTGGCCGCTACAGCGACAAGTGGCAGTTCGCCCACAGCCCGAACTGCGCCCCCTCATCCGCCACCCCAAGAACAAGACGTACCTTGCACACCATCAGCTTCTGCCCCTACGTGTTCCTCTGTAGTTGGAGCGGGGCTGGGCTGGAGTTGCTGCTGGCTGTGGGTCTCTGGGATCTCCGTGCTTGCAGTGGGCCTGGGGGTCGGTGGGCGGCGGTGGGAGCTGTGGACCTACGGACCTACCTCCGTGGAGCTAGCCAGCTTTGGAGCGTGGAGAGTTGCGGGGGCGAGCTGCTGCGACCCGACTCCGGTGGATGGTGACACCGGGAGCTCGCGGGTCTCCGGTGGGAGACTGCTTTGCGGGGCACCGGCAGCGGCGACTTCTCCCGCCCGAATTACGGGGTTGAGAGCAAACATCATAGAGGTTGAGAGTGACCTGGAGGGGGGCCTTACAACACCCGGCGCGGCTGTAAATTGCCGCGGACTTGCTAGCGCCCGCCGGGGGCTCCAACATCAAGACCGGGGCAGGGCCCTACATCTCCCGGCGTGGCTTTGAGTGGCCGCTCCCCGATGGGCCCCTACGACGCCCCGAGCTGCGCCCCGTCATCCGCAACCCAGGTTCTCTGTAGTTGGAGTGGGGCTGGGCTGCTGTTGGCTGTGGGTCTCTGGGATCTCCGTGCTTGCGGTGGGCCTGGTGGTCGGTGTCCAATTGGTCCTGGCACGGTCCTGCTGAAATCGCCGACGTGAAGACAGTGCAAAGCCCCCGCGCCGGTGCAATGGGCGGGGAGCTGGAGAGGGGAGGGAAGGGGTCACACACATGGCCGGGAAGCAGAGGGGTGTAGGTGGGGTGATACTGAAGCGAGCGACAATCTGCTGCTGCCTGCCCCGCTGAGTTAAAAAGTTCCCACGCAAGACTCACGAAACACTGTATATCGTGAGTCTACCGTGGGAACTTTTTAATTCAGCGGGCAGGCAGCAGCATATTGTCAATTATTAACCCTCCCGCGCAATATACCCTCATCTTCTCTTTTATGAATGGGGATTTAGTTCCCCTTTCTTCGAGGACCGACCGGAGGTTCCGCTGTCACCTCTGCGGGCCGCCCTCGGTGAACGTTTTCAAGGACCTTTCTTCAAGGACCGAAAAAATGGCCGCTATTCGGAGGTTTTCGTTATTTGGATCTTCGGATAAAAGGTTGTGCACCTGTATGTGTAAATAAACGAGCAATAATAGTGCAACGACAAAAATAATTCAGGCTCCTACACCTCCTTCCCAATGGCAGGAGTGAAATGAGTGTGTGGCCAGGGTGGTATGGGTCTCCGATGATGCTGGCTGCCTTTTTGAAGCAGTGACTCCTGAAGTTCCCTTCGATGGTGGGAAGGTCAGAACCCATGATGGACTGGGCAGTGTTCACTGCTTTTTGCAGTCTTCTTTGTTCCTTGGAGTTGGAGTTGCCGAACCAGGACGGGATGCAACCAGTCAATGTGCTCTCTACTGTGCACCTGTAAAAGTTCAAGCGAGTGTTTGTCGACATACCAAATCTCCTCCATCTCCAATCAACTCTTTCACACCCAACTCCCAGAGGTGCTACCATGTGCTCTAGATCGGAAGTCCCCCCTCATTAGGTTATTCTGTTGTACTTGCATATTCTTTTTCACTTTTCAGATCTTGCACTGCAATCTTGCAATCATGAACAGTGAAAGGCCTGGATAGAGTGAATGTGAAGCGGATGGTTCTACTAGTGGGAGAGTCGAGGACCAGAGGCCATAGCCTCAGAATAAAAGGTACATTTAGAAAATAGATGAAGAGGAATTTCTTTAGCCAGAGTGAGGTGAATCTGTGGAATTCATTGTCACGGAAGGCTGTGGAGGCCAAATCACTGGATATTTTTAAGACGGAGATTGACAGATTCTTGATAAGAAATGGTGTCAGGGTTCATGAGGAGAAGGCAGGAGAATGGGTTGGGAGGGAAAGATAGATCAGCACGATTGGATGGCAGAGTAGACTTGATGGGCCGAATGGCCTAATTCTGCTCCTAGAACTTATGAACCGTTCTGTTGTTCTGCACACATTGTTATGTGTATCATTACCTTAAGTATACAGTCGACTCTGTGAGGTTCATGTGAACAAGGAATTTCATTGCACTCTGGAGTATATGTAGACCATAAACGAATCTGATCTGATCTGATATGTTCTATTCTCTCTTGACAACATCTAACACAACGGCATTTTGCTGCTAACTTGTTCAATTCTGCCAAACTCTTAATTTCATAATATTTAATTGGTGTCCCCTGGCATTTAATCTGTCAGCTTTCATCAACTTTATCGGTTCTGTTAGATGTTTAAATTTGTTACTTCAGAACCTATTTTTTCCCAACAGAAAAGCTTGGCTTTCTAAATTGTTCCGCAGAATGGAGAATGGTCTTAATAGCACATAACTGAGGAACGTTGTTGTGTAAATTCAATACTGTTACAATAGAATCAAGCAACAGCATCAGTCTTCCAAATGAAGCCTTTCCATATGAAGCCATCAGCCACCCTCCTACACCCGAGACTAAAGATCACTGCTCCAGACCACTGATCCAGTTCATAATGGCAAGCTTTCTCTCTGTACTGACCTTCTCACGCAAGGATTATTGTTAATGTTATTATTGCACTATTATTGTTTGTTTTTTTATGTGTCATGGGCCTGTCCCACTTACGCGACTTTTTCGGCGACTGCCGGCACTCGTCATAGGTCGTTGCAGGTCGCCGAAAATGTTCAACATGTTGAAAATCTAGTGGCGACCAGAACAAAGTACAACTCTTTGGGCGATTACTCACAACCATACAAGCTTCACCCCAACGACCTATGATGGATGCCGTCAGCCGCCTAAAAAGTCGCGTAAGTGGGACAGGCCCATAAGAGAGTGTGTGTGTGTGTGTGTGTGTGTGTGTGTGTGTGTGTGTGTGTGTGTGTGTGTGTGTGTGTGTGTGTGTGTGTGTGTGTGTGTGTGTGTGTGTGTGTGTGTGTGTGTGTGTGTGTGTGTGTGTGTGTGTCAGGCCCATTAAAATAATTTCATTGTTCTATCTGGGACATAGGATAATAAAACACTCTTGGCTCTCTTGACTCTTGAAGGATGTCTGGTTTAGTAACGTTGAGAGTTAAGTTTACGTTGAGGGTTAAGTTTAGAGATACAGCGCAAAAGCAGGCCCTTTGGCCCACCGAGTCTGCTCCTGTAACAAAAGACAAAGAGCTGGAGGAACTCAGCAAGTCAGGCAGCATCTGGAGAGGAAGTGGACAGGCAAGATGTCTGGTCGGGTCCTTCCTTCAAATTAATCGGCTGGGAGGAGTGGAGGGAAGAAGGCTGGAAAAGAGACAGTTATCATTCCTGGCGTATTAACACGCACGCACGCGCACACACGCACACACGCACACACGCACACACACACACCTATATACAAAACATCTCCCTTTGTCCTGTGCAGCGCGACCTGCTGAATAGGAGGAGCAACGGGTCCTTCCACCCCACACAGTCCACCAAACATCACATTCCCCTTTCCCAGTTTGAACGTCTCCATTTGGCTGGACCTCGCTTCACTCTTTTTTCCCAGCATTTCACAACTCTTGCTAAAGGCTCAGAATCAACAGAGTGTTCTCTTTTGAAGAGATATCAGTATTTGCTTTACCTGTGTGATGTTCTTTCTCCACTTGACTGTAGTTTTTCTCGGCGGTCATCAACGTTTCGGATACGAACGCGATTGGCTCTTCCTTGCCATTCGGCGCCGTTTGTGAGATTACTGCTCAAGACCAGACGGCTATGCATCGGCGACCAGCGAGATCGGCTTCGATGGGTCATAGTGGACCAAACGCGTCTTCTGGGCGAGCATCTCCTTCAACCTGGTGAATGCACGGTAACACTCTTTGGATCAGTGCCATTCAGCGTTCCGTTTTCGCAGGTTATTCATGCACTTGCTGACCATGTTGCAATCCGTGGTAGATGACAATGCCATAGTTGATCCATCGTAGATCAAGGTGTTCATGTCATGCTTGAAAGCATGGATCCAGTCGATGGCGCACAGGGATGTACCTTCTTTGCCAGCGACGATCAACGGCAACATCTGTGTCAATACCATTACAGGAAACGGCGACAGTGCATTTGCCTTTCGTGGGAATGGGCTGTCGTCCCAATCCGAAAATGCGGATGTTGGCAGGTTTCAGTTTCGGCGATCCGATCCTCTCCCAGATGTCCTGACCCACTAGTGCACCAGTGTCCACCTGGAACTGTAGATCGACATTCGAGACCCGCAGCGAAATCCTCGTCTTGTCGGTGATCGTAGACACCCTGAGCACTTCAATAGGAATGGTCTCCGCGATTTGGTCGACTGTGCCCTTGCCTTTTCTCAGCTTTCCTATGGATTGACACACCGCCTGGAGATGTCCTTTTCGGTAACAGGCATAACAAACGGACTCGATATACGGCACCCACAGTGATGATGAGCAGTCGAGCCGCACCGGTAGCATAGTTTCCATCCTCCCCCCACAGGGGGACGGCTCTTCTGAAACTGTCCCACCTTCTCCGGATTTGGTCTGGGTCGATCAAGTGATTTCTGGCGTTGTGGACGATTCCGACGAACTGTATGGGCCTGCTGACGGAACTTCGACACTGTTTCATCGGCCATTTTGTGCAGTTCATTACTTAGCGGCTCGGCCATCTTAGCACACTGCAGCACATTCTTCAATGGGGCATTCTATTTCTTGAGAATCGCCTGCTGGATGTGCCTGCAGCCCATGACCAGTCTATCCCGCAACGCATTGTCTTGGCACTTTTCGCAGCATTGAGTTTTAAAATCACATGCCTTTGCCTTGGTGCAAAGTTCGGCAAGAAATTCTGTAATCGATTGCACTTCCTGTTGCACCGTCCTGTAGAAATCAAGGTGAGCTGCGAGGAATTTTCGACTTTCTTCGAAATGCAGCAGCAAAGCCGTTGTGATTTCAGAATATGAAACTTCAGTTGCTTTTTCTGTAAGTAAATTTTGAAGCAGTGCAAATGTTTCTGGAGACACTGATGAACACAAGAGAGCCTTCTTCCTCAGGTCAGTCATAATTGGCATACTTTTTTTTTTAAACTTAGCACGCATTAAATACGATGACCACCTTTCTCGCTCGGGATCGAAACGATCGAATTGCCGAGACACGTTAGTTAGTTTTTTTTAAATTAAAAAATAGGCTGTTATCTTGGTCTTTGGATGCAATCCGAAGTATCCCACTTCTTTCACCACTTTCGTGTTCGTTTTCTAGGTCTGCACAAAACTTGGGAGTCTTTAATTTGCAACAGAAGTCTTTAATGCTTTATACTCAATGCTGGCAGCAAGTCAACTCAAAAGTGGCTGCACACACACACACACTACAGACAGGATAAACTATATACACAACATCTCCCTATGTCCTGTGCAGTGCCACCTGCTGCACAGGAGGAGCAACGGGTCCTCCCACAGATTACAAACTGCATTTAACAATGGAAAGCTGTTTTTTGCATGCTATTCAATCAGATCAGGCAATACCAAGCATAAATACAATCAGGTCAAACTCAAGTACAATGGGTGGAGTGAAGGAGAAGATTTAGTTTAGTTTATTGTCACGTGTACTGAGATACAGTTAAAAGCTTTTTGTTGCGTGCAATCTAGTCATCGGAAAGACAACACATGATTACAATACAATACAATTCAATACAATTCAATTTATTGTCATTTGGACCCCTTGAGGTCCAAACGAAATGTCGTTTCTGCAGCCATACATTACAAACAAATAGACCCAAGACACAACATAATTTACATAAACATCCATCACATTGCTGTGATGGAAGGCCAAAAAAACTTATCTCTCCACTGCACTCTCCCCCCCGATGTCAGAGTCAAAGTCAAAGCCCCCGGCGGGCGATGGCGAATTGTCCCGCGGCCATTAAAGCCACGCCGGGTGATGCAAGGCCGCACACCGGGTCTTGATGTTAGAGCCCCCGGCGTGCGCTCGCAGTCCCGCGGCCATTCCAAGCCGCGCGGGGCGGTGCTGTAAGGCCCCGCTCCAGGAGCTCTTCAACCCCGCAACTCGGGCGGGAGAAGTCGCTGTTGCAGGAGCCCTGAAAAGCGGACTCCCTCTAGGGACCCGCGGGCTCCCGGCGCCGCCGTCCGCCAGACCCGCAGTTGCAGCCACCGAATCTCCGGGGGTCGGGTCGCAGCAGCGTCCACCACCGCTCCACCCGCTCCGGACTCGGCCAGCTCCGCGACGGTGAGGTGAGTAGTCGGCACCACAGCTACCGGTCTTCCTGTTGGAGGCCGCTCCTCGTTGCAGCCCCAACGACAACGGAGACCCGACAAAGAAAAGGTCGGGTCTCCCGTGCAGGGAGAGATTTAAAAGTTACCCCCACCCCCCACACACATACCCCAACAAAAAATAACAAAAAGTACATTAAAACATAGACATAAAATAATAAAAACGCAGACGGGCTGCAGAGGCCGCTGCTGACGAGAGTCGCGCCGCCCACCGATCTTAGTTTAGTAATATTGATATCAAATGAATATTTCAATCAATGTCTCACAATCTCTTCTTGGATCACCTGGATTGTAAATTCCCTTCCTTTCTTTCCTTGGTGTTGTGTACTTTGTGTTACACATCAGGGTCGGGATACACTAGCTTAATGAAGGGGGGGGAGAAAGTTGGAAAAAAGACTGTGATCATTCCTATATCCTGACTCATGTATGTTTCTATGTTGATAACAGTGTTGGAGATTAGAAACAAAAAACTTCATTTAAAAATACCTTTGACTTAGTTTAGGTTTAGGTTTATTGCTGTCATGCGTACCAAGGTGCAGTGGAAAGCTTTGTTTTGCATGTTATTTGTTGCCAGGACTCGAGGATCTGAGCTATAGGGAGAGATTGATTAGGCTGGGACTCTATTCTCTGCAGCGCAGGAGGATGAGGAGTGATCTTATAGAGGTGTATAAAATCATGAGAGGACTAGATTGGGTAGATGCACAGAGTCGAGGACACAGGTTTAAGGTGAAGGGGAAAAGATTTAATAGGATTTTTTTTCATGCAAAGGGTGGTGGGTGTATGGAACGAGCTGCCAGAGGAGATAGTTGAGGCAGGGACTATCCCAACGTTTAAGAAACAGTTAGACGGGTACATGGATAGGACAGGTTTGGAGCGATATGGGACAAACGCGGGCAGGTAGGACTAGTGTAGCTGGGACATGTTGGCCAGTGTGGGCAAGTTGGGCCGAAGGGCCTGTTTCCACACTGTATCACTCTGTGACTCTATGACTAGGGGATGCTTGTGGCAGTGGCTCTTTAAATGTAGCCATGCAGGGTAATAATGGCACTTTAATTAATCCTGTGTCTGGGCAGATCAGAAATAACCATCCACAACTTTGCTTTCTCCAGCTGGGTACGTTTTGTTTTTATGGTGTGTGAGTATTTTTTTAATATAATGGAAACTGGAATACTTAAAGTGCAGTGACATTCACTTGTTAAACTTCTAATCAAGGACCCATACAATGTGCATGAAATTGGATTCACCCTGCATGACAGGCAAAGCTTTCCTGTGCTCTGTTCATGACTGTTTTAATTACATCGAACCAGTAAACGAATGAATTGAAATCACTAATGAGCTCCTCGGCTGAATGTAATTTTTCCACATCGTGTGAGGGGGTTTGGAGTCACGCCCTCTGTATTTTTCCGTCTCCTCTCTGACCTCCTGCGATCCTTCAGAAAAGTCGTTTGGTTCCCATGAGCACGGGAGAGAAATATTTCAGCACGCCTGCCAATTTTTCTTTCCTTTTTAGTCTTAACGGGCGCAGCGGTAGAGTTGCTGCCTTACAGCGCCGCAGACCCGGGTTAGAACCCCGACCACGGGCGCTGTCTGTACGGAGTTTGTACGTTCTCCCCATGACTGCATGGGTTTTTCCGAGATCTTCGGTTTCCTCCCACACTCCAAAGACGAGCATGTTTGTAGGTTAATTGGCTTTGGTCTAATTGTAAATTGTCCCTAGTGTGTGTAGGATAGTGTTAGTGTGCGGGGATCGCTGGTCGGTGCAGACTCGGTGGGCCAAAGGTCCACAGATATCACTGTATCTCTAAAGTAAACTAAACTATGCCCCTTGATGAAAAAGTCTTCAGGACTTTACTAAGTCTCTTGCACCTTACCCTCAATCTATATTCTCTATTTGTCACAACAGGATACATGGAAACATGAAAGTCCAGGATTGGGGATGTGCAAAGTTTGGGGGGGAGGGGGCAGGTGATCAGTCTCAGTCTACCCCATGACAGAAGGGGGAGGAGTTGTGCAGTTTGATAGCCACAGGGAAGAAGGATCTCCTGTGGCGTTCTGTGCTGCATCTTGGTGGGACCAGTCTGTTGCTGAAGGTGCTCCTCAGGTTGACCAGTGTGTCATGGAGGGGGTGAGCTGTATTGTCCAGGATGCTCCGCAGTTTGAGGAGCATCCTCCCATCCAAGACCACCAACATGAATCCAACTCCCCCCCAGGATGGGGGCCCCCAACCAACCTAACCCAATCTTTGCCTCTTATAATTTTGCGTTCTAGTATCAGGCCCGCCTGAATTTAAGCGATTTAAGAGGGTCTTCGAGCAATTTTGTTCTCTCAGAAGGTAGTCTGCATCTGGAATTAGCTACTAGAGGAAGCTATAAAAGCAGGTATAATTGCAAATTTAAAAGACATTTAGAGAGATATGGATAGAAATGTTTTAGAAGGTGAAGGATCAAATGCAGGCAAATGGGACCAGTCCAGAATGGAGACGGTGGGGCGAAGGGCCTGCTTCCGTGCTGTACAGGTCTCGGACTGTATGATTCTGGGCCAAAGTGGGACTGGGATGGAGAATTAGAGTGACAGGTAACTGGTGTGTCTGGTTTATTTGAATAATGTAAAGTGCAGATGATCAAAAATGTTGTAGGTGACACAACACTTCCAACATATAATCCAACGCACTCGGCTAATTCTATCCTGTCACTACAACAAGCAAGAGTCCCACTATTATCTCTCAAACATTGTTTAGATTAGTTTAGTTTAGTTTACTTTAGAGATAGAGCATGGAAACACACCCTTCGGCCCACTGAGTCCGTGCCGACCAGCGATCACTTGTACATTAGTTCTATGTATCGGAAGCAACTGCAGATGCTGGTTTACACTGACGAATGCTGGAATAACTCAGCGGGTGAGACAGCAACTCTGGAGAGAAGGAATCAGGGAAACCTTTCTCCAGAGATGCTGCCTGACCCACTGAGGTACTCCAGCATTTTGAGTTCTATGTTATCCCAGTTTCACATCCGACACACTAGGGGCAACAGGAGTCCACAGCTGGAACGGAGGATACAGGGAAAGTGCCTGGGGAGGGGGTTCCTCTCTTCCATCATAGATGAGGTCCTCACATGTGTCTCCTCGATATCCCACAGCCCCGCTCTTGATCCCCTCCCCCCCGTCACGACTGAGGCCCCCTTGTCCTCACCTTTCACCTCATCAGCCGTCGCATACAGCACATAATCCTCCAACGTTTTTGCCACCTCCAACGGTATCCCACCACTAGCCACATCTTCCCATCTCCACACCTTTCCGCATTTCGCAGTGTTTAGCTTAGTCTAGTTTAGAGATACAGCATGGAAACAGTTCCCTCCTCAACTCCCTGGTCAACTCATCCCTTCCCACGCAAACCACCCCCACCCCAGGTACTTTCCCCTGCAACCGCAGGAGATGCAACACCTGTCCCTTTACCTCCCCCCTCGACTCCATTCAAGGACCCCAACAGTCTTTTCAGGTGAGACAGAGGTTAACTTGCACCTCCTCCAACCTCATCTACTGTATCCGCTGTTCCAGGTGTGAACTCCTATATATCGGTGAGGCTCGGCAATTGTTTCGCTGAACACCTCCGCTCAGCCTGCCTCTCGGAGGCAGACTCCGGACTGTCAAAGCCGCCACAGCCAGACATAAAACAGCTTTTTTTCACGAGTAGTAGCTCTACTCAATAACCAAAAATCTGTAGCCTCCTTTTGCTCTGGTATTATATTTAATTCACATGTTTAATCAATAATGTTTTATTATTAATGTTTAATGTTTTATGTGTCATTCCTAACTGTCACTGTATGTCATGTTGTCACTTGTGGGCGGAGCACCAAGACAAATTCCTTGTATGTGAATATACTTGGCCAATAAAGTTATCCATTCATTCATTGTGGTGGTGTTAGGTAAATTGAATGGATTAAAGGCCGATAAATCCCCAGGGCCAGATAAGCTGCATCCTAGAGTACTTAAGGAAGTAGCCCCAGAAATAGTGGATGCATTAGTGATAATTTTTCAAAACTCTTTAGATTCTGGAGTAGTTCCTGAGGATTGGAGGGTAGCTAATGTAACCCCACTTTTTAAAAAGGGAGTGAGAGAGAAAACGGGGAATTACAAACCAGTTAGTCTAACATCGGTCGTGGGGAAACTGCTAGAATCAGTTATTAAAGATGGGATAGCAGCACATTTGGAAAGTGGTGAAATCATTGGACAAAGTCAGCATGGATTTATGAAAGGTAAATCATGTCTGACGACTCTTATTGGATTTTTCGAGGATGTAACTAGTAGAGTAGATAAGGGAGAACCTGTGGATGTGTTATATCTGAACTTTCAGAAGGCTTTCGACAAGGTCCCACATAAGAGATTAGTATACAAACTTAAAGCACATGGTATTGGGGGTTCAGTAAGGCTCAGTGCTGGGACCCCAGCTATTTACAATATATATTAATGATTTGGACGAGGGAATTGAATGCAACATCTCCAAGTTTGCGGATGACACGAAGCTGGGGGGCAGTGTTAGCTGTGAGGAGGATGCTAGGAGGCTGCAAGGGTACTTGGAAAGGCTGGGTGAGTGGGCAAATGCATGGCAGATGCAGTATAATGTGGATAAATGTGAGGTTATCCACTTTGGTGGCAAAAACAGGAAAGTAGACTATTATCTGAATGGTGGCCGATTAGGAAAAGGGGAGATGCAACGAGACCTGGGTGTCATGGTACACCAGTCATTGAAAGTAGGCATGCAGGTGCAGCAGACAGTGAAGAAAGCGAATGGTATGTTAGCATTCATAGCAAAAGGATTTGAGTATAGGAGCAGGGAGGTCCTACTGCAGTTGTACAGGGTCTTGGTGAGACCACACCTGGAGTATTGCGTACAGTTTTGGTCTCCTAATCTGAGGAAAGACATTCTTGCCATAGAGGGAGTACAGAGAAGGTTCACCAGGCTGATTCCTGGGATGTCAGGACTTTCATATGAAGAAAGACTGGATAGACTCGGCTTGTACTCGGTAGAATTTAGAAGATTGAGGGGGATCTTATAGAAACTTACAAAATTCTTAAGGGGTTGGACAGGCTAGATGCAGGAAGATTGTTCCCGATGTTGGGGAAGTCCAGAACAAGGGGTCACAGTTTAAGGGTAAGGGGGAAATCTTTTAGGACCGAGATGAGGAAAACATTTTTCACACAGAGAGCGGTGAATCTCTGGAATTCTCTGCCACAGAAGGTAGTTGAGGCCAGTTCATTGGCTATATTTAAGAGGGAGTTAGATGTGGCCCTTGTGGCTAAGGGGATCAGAGGGTATGGAGAGAAGGCAGGTACGGGATACTGAGTTGGATGATCAGCCATGATCATATTGAATGGTGGTGCAGGCTCGAAGGGCCGAATGGCCTACTCCTGCACCTATTGTCTATGTTTCTATTCATCTTATTACTGTGGTGTGGGAGGGAATTTTGTACTTTACCCGTACCCCATATCTGACTTTACTCAGATAGGCAGACACAAAATAAAACAGCTCATAGATCAGTGGTGAATCTGTCAAATAAGTCGGCTTATAAAGAGGCCTTAGCGATGTACATTGTGAAACAGTGTGAGCAAACACAAACTGCTTCAATAAGCCATAGTACAGAACATTGTTATAACCTCATGATTCAATGGTTACTTGTGTAGTTGAAATATTAATCAATGTCTCAGTATCCATCCATGTTTGTCTTTCCCCAGAATTAACTTTAATCTAACATTTTTTGTTGTTTTGAAACTCTCCTCCCGTATATCTAACGTAGATACCATAAAGGTCAAGACTCTACTCATTAAATGGGGTCCCCTCATTAAAGAGGTCGTCTGTTTACCATCGGGAGACTTGCCTGCTAAACACAGCGACAAAGAGCAGCTGTAATTGCAAGATTGCAACCTATAAGAACCAAGACAGAACTACGAAGTACTAAGGGGTAGGAATTAAGGGTAAGAATAAGGGGTAGGCCATTTAGGACTGAGATGAGGTAAAAAAAAAAATCACCCAGAGAGTTGTGAATCTGTGGAATTCTCTGCCACAGAAGGTAGTGGAGGCCAATTCACTGGATGTTTTCAAGAATTAGATTTAGCTCAAAGGGCCAAGTGGCCTACCCTGGACCTATTTTCTGTTTGTCTATCATTATCCTCCCTCTAATAGATATGAAAGCCTACTTTTCAGCAGATTGTTCCAGCTTTGCTATTCTGACTATATTCTCAGCCATTTTTGTTCTAAACTATATTCTAAGCCATGCTTCCCCAGTATGTGAGCTCTAGGGTAAACCATATTATAACCTACTCATCCTGCTTATAATTCACAAAATTCCCGACAACATTTCTCTCTCTTGGCATTTGGCCATGCCCAATGTAGCCATATTACATGACACCCTCTAATTATACCTGTGGCTATTGTGACATTGTCCGCAACTTGGCAAAAGCAAAGTATGGAGGAGAGAAGGAAGTGTCCAAGATCCAAAGCATACCACCTCACCTGTGAAACACAGTGGTAGGGGTGTTATGGCCTGGGCATGTATGGCTTATCACTTATCTTCATTGATGACACAAATACTGATGGTAGTAGCATAATGAATTCTGAAATGTATACACACATCCTATCTGCTCAAGTTCAAACAAATGCCTCAAAACTCATTGGCCTGCGGTTCATTCTTCAGCAAGACAATGATCCCGAACATACTGCAAAAGCAACAAAGGAGTTTTACAAAGCTAAAAAATGGTCAGTTTTTCAGTGGCCAAGTCAATCACCTGATCTGAACCCAATTGAACATGCCTTTTATATGCTGAAGAGAAAACTGAAGTCCCCAATACAAGCATAAGCTAAAGATGGCTGCAATACAGGCCTGGCAGAGCATCACCAGAGAAGACACCCAGCAACTGGTGATGTCCATGAATCGCAGACTTCAAGCAGTCATTGCATGCAAAGGATATGCAACAAAATACTAAACATGACTACTTTCATTTACATGACATTGCTGTGTCCCAAACATTATGGTGCCCTGAAATGGGGGGACTATGAATAAACACTGCTGTAATTTGTACATGGTGAAACTAAAATATATAGATATGGCCTTTATTAAAATCTGACAATGTGCACTTTAACCACATGTGATTTTTTTTGTCTATTACAAATCTCAAATTGTGGAGTACAGAGGCAAATAAATAAATGATGGGTCTTTGTCCCAAACATTATGGAGGGCTCTGTATGTTAGCAGGAAAAAGGATTTAAAAAGAGATTTAAAAAGAACGTTCACAAAAATGCTGGAGAAACTCAGCGGGTGCAGCAGCATCTATGGAGCGAAGGAGATAGGTAGCGTTTCGGGCCGAAACCCTTCTTCAGAGAAAAAGAACATTGCCAGGACTGGTGAATTTTAGCATGAAGAAACGATAGGTTTTGCTGGGGCAGTTAAGGCGGCACAGCGGTGCAGTGGTAGAGTTGCTGCCTTACAGCACCATAGACCCAAGTTTGATCCTGACCTCGGGTGCTGACTGTACTGAGTTTGCACGTTCTCCCTGTGACCCCACATGGGTTTCCTCCCACATCCCAAAGACGTGCGGGCTTGTAGGTTAAGTGTCTTCTGTAAATTTTCCCTGGAATGTAGGATAGAACTAGTCAGAGTCATAGATTAATACAGTGTGGAAACAGGCCCTTCGGCCCCATTCGCCCACACCGGCCAACAATGTCCCAGCTACCCTAGTCCCACTTGCCTACGTTTGGTCCATAACCCTCCAAACCTGTCCTATCCATGTACCTGTCCAACTGTTTCTTAAACGATGTGATAGTCCCAGCCTCAACTACCTCCTCGGCAGCTTGTTCCATACACCCACCTATGTGTAAAAGTTACCTCTCGTATTCCT
Organism: Amblyraja radiata; assembly: GCF_010909765.2. Taxonomy (NCBI): domain Eukaryota; kingdom Metazoa; phylum Chordata; class Chondrichthyes; order Rajiformes; family Rajidae; genus Amblyraja; species Amblyraja radiata. Next base: position 174,842,790 of record NC_045956.1, read on the forward strand.
ATTAAATCTTTTCCCCTTCACCTTGAACCCATGTCCTCTGGTCCTCGATTCCCCTACTCTGGGTAAAAGACTCTGTGCATCTACCCGATCTATTCCTCATGATTTTGTAAGATCTCCCCTCATCCTCCTACACTCCATGGAATAGAGACCCAGCCTACTCAACCTCTCCCTATATCTCACACCCTCTAGTCCTGGCAACATCCTCGTAAATCTTTTCTGAACCCTTTCAGCTTGACAATATCTTTCTTATAACATGTTGCCCTGAACTGAACACAATATTCTAAATGCGGTCTCACCAACGTCTTATACAACTGCAACATGACCTCCCAACTTCTATACTCAATACTCTGACTGATGAAGGCCAAAATGTCAAAAGCCTTTTTGACCACCTTATCTACCTGCGACTCAACCTTCATGGAACCATGCACCTGTACGCCTAGATCCCTCTGCTCTACAACACTACCCAGGGGCCTACCATTTACTGTGTAGGTCCTGCCCTGTTCGACTTCACAAAATACAACACCTCACACTTCTCTGTATTAAATTCCATCAACTATTCCTCCGCCCTCCTGGCCAATCGATCCAGTTCCTGCTGCAATCGTTCACAACCATCTTCACTATCTGCAAAACCACTAACTTTTGTTCGAGTGATCGCTGCTCGGCACGGACTCAGTGGGCTGAAGGACTCATTTCCATGTTGTATCTTTAAAATAAAGTCTAAAGATTGGATAAAGGGAGATTTTACTGCACTGTATGGTCGTTAGTGATAGGAGCAGAATTAGGCCATTTGGCCCATTAAGTCTACCCGGCCATTCCATCATGGCTGATCTATATCTCCCTCCATTCCCCTGCCTTCTCCCCATAACCCCTGACACCCGTACTAATCAAGAATCTACCTATCTCTACCTTAAAAATGTCCATTGACGGCATCCACAGCCTTCTGTGACAAAGAATCCCCAGATTCACCATTAGATTGGATGGGGAAAAACAACAGAAGTAGCGGATGAGGCAAAGATTAAAGTAAGAAATAGGCTAGGTTTACATCTCGTCATTGCAAAAGAGTTGCAAAAGTGGAACAAATCATTATTTTTCTTAGGTGTTGAGGTTACCAGCTACTGATATAAAAAATGTGGACAATTCTTGGGAAAGGATATAGTGAGATATAGATTACTGTGCAAACAGACAGTGAGCAAGTTAGTGGCAGCGATAATCAACTGGTCCAAACATTTGCACTGAAACATTATTCAATCAAATCCGAAAGCAGGTTTCGTTTTGAAAATTATTTATTTTATGGGAGTATTTCATCGAGTGTACGTACACATTCGGATAAAATAGACAAAACCTCTGTATATGGCTCTGTTTCAATAAGGGTCAATCATTGCATCCAGCCCATTGAACGGTAAGACAGTTGATCAGGGTATGGAACCGTTTAGGAAGCCTCTGGTCGTCTTCTTTTCTTTAAAAAAAAAAACTTTTCGGGAGACCATTTACAGCATCTTCTTCTTTTCAAATTCCTGGAATACAACAAGAAATATAAAGTACGGTTTAATCTCATTTATCAAAACGGATTTCAAATTGCATCTTGTTTGCTTGTTAAAGGAAGCATTTCAGTCCCAGATCAGTAAATGTATCTTTCTTTCGTAGGCGTCACGGTGGCGCAGCGGTGGCGCCAGAGACCTGTGTTCGATCCTGGCTACGGGTGTTGTTTGTACGGAGTTTGTACCTTCCCCCCGTGACCTGCGTGGGTTTTCGCCAAGATCCTCAGTTTCCTCCAACACTCCAAAGACGTGCAGGTTTGAAGGTTAATTGGCTTGGTGTAATTATAATTTGTCCCTAGTGTGTAGGATAGTGCTAGTGTACGGGGTGATGGCTAGTCAGCACGGATTCTAAACTAATAACTAAACTAATTATTTTGAACCTGCCACATCTTGTCCTTTTGTATTTAGAATTAAAAGATTATATAATCCCCATCCCAACGCCCCTATTCCCACAAAATTATTTTTTGCTTATTCTAAATGTAATAAAATAATTCCAATCTGTTGCTCAAAATTTGGAACTCTGTGCAGAAGTACACTTATCATCCACATCACAGTCCATAGGTCCAACACCAGACCCCTTGAGCCTCTGTGCTTTTTAAACAAAATTTAGAGATAGTGTCGAAACAGGTCCTTCGACCCATTGAGTCTGTGCTGACCCTAGCACTATCCTACACACTAGCGACAATGTACAATCTTTTCCATGCCAATTAACCTACAAACCTGTACGTTTTGGGGGTGTGGGAAAACCCACGCAGGTCACGGTGGAGAACGTACACACAAGCACCCGTAGTCAGGATCGAACCCGGCTCTCTGGCACTGCAAGGCAGCAACTCAACCGCTGCGCCACCGTGCCTCTTTTCTATAGACTCTGCGCTTTCAGCTGAGTAGGCCTTCACTGCTAGCATATCTTTCCACAAATGGAATAACTAAAGTGATACTCTGCAATTCCCTCCCAAGTATTTCTCTGCTTCATTACGAGCTAGCTGGTTAACCAAACTTTGTATCACCAGCTGCAGTTTTCATGTCTGGCGATCCCTGCTCAGCGCACAGAAGGCTTTGTTCATGAACAGGCACCAGATGTTTGGAAGTTTTCAGATTTTAGCACTTCAGCCCACCGAGTCCATGCCGACCATTAATCACCCGTCCACACTAGCTGCATGAAGGTTCGTCAGTTGGCGGGGTCGGTAACCCACCCGGAGGCTCGGCGGCGGCCTAACCGGGAGGGAGCTGGAGGCGTCGGACGTGAGGAGCAATGGCCAGTAGGAGGGTGAACCAGGGTAATGCCTCCAGCGCCTCCCAGGTCGGTTGCAGGAGGTGCCCCCGGGACACAAAGATGGCCTGGCGAGAAGAGAAGGACGTCGGTTGGCGGGAACTGCTCCAGTACATCGAGCATGCGGGCACTTTTTGGACTTTGTATAATGGTGGCAATAATGGTAGTAATAATGGCGGCAATAATGGTGGTGCCTGCATGTGTAATATATGCAAAAATAATTTCACTGTACAGCTGCATGTGTGACAAAAAAAGCTCCATTGACTGTCTCATCTACTCATTACACTTCTCTACTCCCCTACACAAAAGGAATTTCTTTAACCAGGGGGCGGTGGACCTGTAGAATTCATTGCCACAGGCAGCTGCGGAAGCCACCACAAGGTATTTTTAAAGTGAAGATTGACAGGTTAGAGATTAGGAAGGGCTCAAAGGTTATGGGGAGAAGGCAGGAGAATGGGGACTGAGAGCGAAAAATAGATCAGTCATGACTGAAGGGCAGAGTGGACTCGATGGGCTGAATGGCCTAATTCTGCTTCTATGTCTTATGGTCCCAGAGAGTCGGGGCAATTTACAGAGGCCAATTAACCTAAGATCCCGCAATGTCTTTGGGACGTGGGAGGAAACCCAGAGGAAACTCATGTGGTCACAGGGAGGACGTTGAAACTCCGCACAGACAACACCCGAGGTCAGGATCGAACCTGGGTCCCTGGCGCTGTGAAGGCAGCTGCTCAACCAGCTGTGCCAGTGTCATACTGGCAGACGTTAGCTGACGTTCAGCAAAATAGCGTCTGGTAGCACAGTAACGAAACTGGATGGACTGGTATCCAGAATCCTTAATGCAACAACACATTCAAACGTCTTACCTCTCCAGCTGAGTGTGAGAAAATTAAATTCAAGTAGCCTAATAAATCTGGAGGAAAAGGCCAGCATCAGTTAATGTTGACTGTGAAACTAATGGATTAGTATAAAAATAATCTGGTTCACTGTGTGCTTCAGGGAAGAAAGTCTGCCACCCTTACCTTGTCTGGCCAAAGGTACTTATCAGAGCAATATTGTTGGCTCTTAATTGCTGTCTATAATGGGTGAGCAAACAGTCGGGCAATCAGTAATAGAATAACAATCAACAGTGCAGCATAGGAATAGGCCCTTCGCCCCACATTGAGTGTGCCAAACATGATGCCAAATTAAACTAATCTCCTGCCTATACATGTGCCTAACTACCCACCACTCTCAATACAAAAGCTTGGCCTGCATAGAGTCATAGAGTGATACAGCGTGGAAGCAGGCCCTTCGGCCCAACTTGCCCATGCCGGCCAACATGTCAGGTCCGCATGTGTGGATGGAATCATCAAACCCCTCTGACATTTACAGGCATTACAATCAATATATCTAAAATATGACAATTTTTTCCCCCTTTGAATCACACTAAATAAAACCATTGAAATTTATGTAAAGAACAAGAACATAATGACTTGCCAGTTTCACTGATTAATCAACGCACCCAATCATTGGAGTCATAGAGTGATGATGTGAAAACAGGCCCTTCGGCCCAACTTGCCCACACCGGCCAACATATCCAGCTCCACTAGGCCCACTGGTCCATATCCCTCCAAACCTTCCCTACCTATGTACTTGTCTAACTACTTCTTAAATGTTGGGATAGTCCCAGCCTCAACTACAACTAGAAAAAGATACCCCTCAGATCCCTGTTAAATATTTTCCCCATCACTTTAAACCTATGTCCTCTGCTCCTCAATTCACCTACTCTGGGTAAGAGACTGTGCATCTACCCTATTCATTCCTTTCATCTCCTTTAAACGTTGCCCCTTTCACCTATAAGCCAGTCTTTGACTTTACCAACCTGTTTACTGTTTACCCTGTCTATGCCTCTCATAATTATATAAACGTATGCGAGGCAACGGTAATGAGCAATAAACAGCAATCTTTAGACTTTATCTCTCTAAAACTAAAACTAAATCTAAAACTAAAAACTAAGAGCCCTTCAGCCCACTGAGTCCGTGGCGACCAGCGATCCCTGCACACTTGCACTATCCTACACATTAGAAACAATTTTACCAACGCCTATTAACCTACAAACCTGTACGTTTTTGGAATGTGGGAGGAAACTGAAGCTCACGGGTAAAACACACACAGTCACAGGGAAAACGTACAATCTCCGTGCAGAGAAGCACCCGTAGTCAGGATCGAACCCGGGTCTCTGGCACTGTGAGGCAACACTACTGCTAGTGCCGCCCTGTCAAGTCACTGACACAATATCTTGTGAACGAACTAGTCGTGCATATTCAGCAGATAATTAATTTAATGCGCAGTTATATTTGGGGAGGTGGGACAAGATGGAAAAGAGGATCATCAATTTAAAAAATCCCTTTAGCTTTGTTTATTATTGTCATGTGTACAGAGGTACGGTGAAAAGCTTTTTGTTGCGTGCTTTCCAGTGAGCGGAAAGATTATATATGGTTACAGTCAGGCTGTCCACTGTGTGCAGATACAGGATGAAGGGAATAACGTTGAATGCAAGATAGAATCCAGCACTGTCAGAGTGAGGCCCAACGCAAACTGGACCTCATATTTCGCTTGGGCAGCTTACAACCCAGCGGTATGAATATTGAAAAATCGGAATTCATGTTGGAGCTATATAAAAATGTGGTTAGACGATATTTGCAGTATTGTGTGCAGTTCTAGTCACCCCATTACAGGAACAATTGGAGAGGGTGCAGAAGAGGTTTGCTAAGATACTGCCCAGATTCAAGAGTATTAGTTAAAAGTAGAGGTTAGACAAAGTGCAATTTTTTTCTCGGCAGCATCAGAGGTAGAGGGAGGACCTGAACCATCCGACCAACAATTAGAGGGCAGTTGTGAACTATTATCTACCTCATTGGGGACCCTTGGACCATCTCTGTCGTTGATCAGATTTTACTGGCTTTATCTTGTACTAAAGGTTATTCATGTTATTTACTTTATCGTGTATACATTGTAGATGGCTCGATTGTAAGCATGCTTTTTTTTCCCGCTGACTAGTTAGCACAGAACAAAACGTTTTCACTGTACCTCGGTACACGTGACAATAAACTAAACTCAAACTAGAAGTCTGTAAAATTATGGTAGCCATAGATTGGATAAATAATTTTTTTCCTAGGATGAAAATGTCAAATTCTAGAGGGCATGGGTTTAAGTTAAGCGAGAGGAAGTTTAACCAAGATTTGGAGGGCAACATTTTTTTCCCCTGGTAGGTGGGAGGTACCTGGAATGCACTTAAAAGGGGTGGTGGTAAAAACAGATACAATAGCAACGTTTGAGAGGCATTCAGACAGATGCAAAACAAGGATGCAGAGCGCATGCAGGCAAATGAGATTGGTTTAATTTAGCGGCACAGACAAGATGGGCAGTACTATTCTGCGTTTTTCATGTTTTATGGTCACCGTCCTTGCCCCCAATCACCATTTAATAACACTTCTTTATACGGGCGGACATATGGATAGACTGGGAAAGGTATGTTGTTCCAAAGTCAGCTGACGTACTGCAACTCCACGTCAGGGCAAACAAGTCAAGGGAAAGGCAAGCAAAGACTCCAATAACAGCTGTGAAACTACGATCCTTAGCTCTTAAGCACTCAGCTTGCAGCTGTTGATCATAAATCACCCTCAAAGCAAATAGCTTCTGAGAAAGGAAAAGATTCCTGCTATAAATTTAACCAGGAGTTTTTTTTAAATTAAACATATTAATCCCACTTTCAATAAAAACGTTGCTCCATCTAAATTGGTTTCTCTTGCAGGATTGAAACACATGTCTATATATTCACAAATTTAAGGTGTTGTTGCCTACCTACAGTTTTTCAATAAATTCTAGTCCATCCACTGAAAATATTTGCTTTGCCCTTGGATCTGTGGAATTCTCTGCCACAGAAGGCAGTGGAGGCCAATTCACTGGATGTTTTCAAGAGAGAGTTAGATTTAGCTCTGAGGGCTAACGGAATCAAGGGATATGGGGAGAAGGCAGGATAATGGGTGCTGATTTTGGATGATCAGCCATGATCATATTGAATGGCAGTAGGTTCAAGGGGCCGAATGGCCTACTCCTGAATATATTTTCTATGTTTCTATGATCCTGCTGCTACAGCAAATTCCCGTTTGACTCAGTCCCTTGGGGATGACAGAAAAAACTGTGGGAAAGCTGTTGTCAGTGCAGAAATCTTTTATTTAATTTACTTTACTGGATGCTAAAAGAATTTTACTGCATGTTGTGTATTCTCTGTAAACAATAGCAAGCTTGATTTATCTATCTTGTCTTCTCTCCTCCTTTCATCCCTGACTGTGCCGAGATTTATCAGTAACGCAAAACTCTCTGCCCTTGGTCCTCCTACTCTCCTCTGCTCCCTTCATTCGCTTTCCTTTTTACATTATTTGTGCATTTAGTGAATATCCTGCCAGAAATTGTCTATTAAAAGATCAATGCAGCTGCTCTCCTGAACAGAAATACAGAATTTTTAAAAAGCGATCGGCACGATTGGCGCAGCAGTAGAGTTGCTGCCTTACAGTGCCAGAGACCCGGGTTCGATCCTGACCGCAGGTGAGTTTGTACATTCTCCCCGTGACCTGCGTGGGTTTTCTCCGAGAAGCTCCAGGTTCCTCCCACACTGCAAATGCGTACAGCTTTGTGGGATAATTGGCTTGGTATAATTGTAAATTGTCCCTAGTGTGTGCAGGATAGTGTTAGTGTGCGGGGATTGCTGGCCGGCGCAGAAACGGTAGGCCGAAGGGCCTGTTTCCGTGTTGTATCGCTAACACTAAAGCTAAAACAAACACTTCTCATCCAGAAGCTACTAATGCGCTGTGATAAGCAATGCTCATAAGTTGTAGGAGTAGAATTAGGCCATTCGGCCCATCAAGTCTACTCTGCAATTCAACCAAGGCAGAGCAGAGTCTTTCTCTTTCAACCCCATTCTCCTGCCTTCTCCCCCTAACCCCTGACACCCTCACTAATCAATAACATGCTTACTAATCAAATGGACTGATTGTTCTCCAAATTCTGGCTTGACTGACAGATAGAAGATGAAATTAGAAATTAAATACATCTTAGCTAATAACAGCCTCAAATTTAGAAAAGTACAAGTCTAACCAGGCTAGAGAAGAATATGTAATCTGGGCTGTATACATACGGCAGTGAGGTACAGGGTACTGTGAGAAACAGTGCTTTAAGTGGTGTCAGGGTGAAGTATTAAAATCTAAGCCATTGTCTGGACTCTCGAGGGGATATGTATATGAAGATAGACACAAAATGCTGGAGTAGCTCAGCGGGACAGGCAGCATATCTGGAGAGAAGGAATGGGTGACATTTTCGAGTCAGACGGACATAAATGTCCATCGGCAGTATTCAATGTGAAGAGGAAAGGTGTTCTCTCTAGTCCTGGTCAATACTTATCCTTCCACTAACATCACTGAGACAGATTATGGTCATATATTTGGTTTCTGGCACAAGAGCTTACAGTGCATAAGACAACTGCATTTCCCTGTAATACAACAGTGGAAACATATGCAGAACACTGCACTTGCTGCCTATTAAAAGGCATCAAATAAAGGGTACTTTTAAAAAATAAAAAGCCAGATTACAAGAGTCCTTCTATCACCAAATGGTGACATGACGGCTCATCTCCAATTCTATCTGGTAAAAGTCAGGGATACAGAACAAGTCTCTAACCTCCTAGCAAAGCTGAGAATACAAACAACCTGCAATTAAGCTGAAATGGCATAGTTATTTCATCAGGGTCCATCCACGCTTAGTATAACCCCGTGTCTTCAAAACCAGAAGTTGGTCTTCAATGCATTCACAGAGCAGCCACTTTAATAGACTGTGTACTGCTGCCACCAAGTGGCATGTGCAAGCATTGGCACTTTCGTAGAACTGTTGAATAGACACAAGATGCTGGAGTAACTCAGCGGGTCAGGCAGCATCTCTGCAGAAAGGGAATAAGTGACGTTTCGGATGGAGACTCGACATCCTAGTACAGTAGAACTGTTGTTGGGTCCAAATTTTAAGCAAACGAGTTAAAACCCAGCTTCAAAAAAGTCTGAAGAGGGGTTTTGGCCCGAAACGTCGCCTATTTCCTTCGCTCCATAGATGCTGCTGCACCCGCTGAGTTTCTCCAGCATTTTTGTGTACCTTCGATCTTCCAGCATCTGCAGTTCCTTCTTGAACACTTCAAAAAAGCAATTCTGTCTGATATTTTAGGGGCTGTAGCAATTAGTTTCTCCATGGTAGTTTAGTTTAGAGATACAGCACAGTAACAGGCCCTTCAGCCCACCGGGTTTGCACCGACCAGCGACCCCAGCACATTAACATCCACTATTTTTATGTGACAATTTTTACATATACGAAGCCAATTAAAAAACCAGCAGCCCATGTTTACCTCAAAGCCCACCTGCAAGAGTATTCAAGAAGCAGGCGGGAAGCAGTGGGAAAAAAATTAAAGAGAGAAACATTGAACATAGAACAGTACTGCACAGGAACGGGCCCTTCGGCCCACCATATTTGTGCCGAACATGATGCCAAGTTAAACTGATCTCATCTGTCTGTACATGGTCCATATCCCTTTATTCCTTGCACTTCCATGTGCTTATCTAAAAACAATAAAGGAAAATGATCTCCAAAAGGATGAAAGAGTGACATGAAGAGCTATTGTACTGCAGAGGACCATAAAGGCAGGTGGTATATAATTCTGGCCATATGGAGCCTGCAGATACCTTTTAATCAACTGGGCACTGGTGGGCTGTTGATCAGTTTATAAATTAACACTCAATTTCTACAAGACGAGCTGAAAGACATAGCAGCTGCCCTCATAATCCTGAAGCACCTCCACCAAGAGCACCACAGCAATCTGAATCCCACTTGGCTTTCATTGAACTTAGCCAGGTTGAACGCTCTGAAGATGATGTTAAAACAACTCCACAGTTACCCTCTGGGTTACAAGATGAATTAGCTTCCGCATTGCCAGACTGGCATGGGAGCAATCTATTTCTGACTCATCTTTATCGGCACTCTATTCTGCTAATTTTCTTCTGGGCGGGGGGTGGGTGGGGGGGGGCTTGGCTGGCGAGGAGATGAGGAGGAATTTCTTCTGTGCTTGTTCTGAACTCTCCTTCATTAGGTTATTCTGTTGTACGTTAGTATTCTTTTCCACTGCTCAGATTTTTCACTCCAACCTTGCAATCGGGAATAGTGAAATGCCTGCATAAAGTAAAGGCGTCGGCTATTTACTAAATGGGCAGAGAATTCAGAGGTGCAAAGGGAACCTGGGATGGCTGGTGCAGGATTCCGAAAAAGTGGATAGGGTGAATGTGGAGAGGACGTTTCCACTGATGGGAGGGTCTAGGATCAGAGGCCAGAGCCTCAGAATAAAAGGACCTTCCTTCAGATTATAGATGATGAGGAATTTCTTTAGTCAGAGGGTGGTGAATCTGTGGAATTCATTGCCACGGATGGTTGTCAGGACTTTCGTATGGAGAAAGACTGGATATACTCGGCTTGTACTCGCTAGAATTTAGAAGATTGAGGGGGGATCTTATAGAAACTTACAAAATTCTTAAGGGGTTGGACAGGCTAGATGCAGGAAGATTGTTCCCGATGTTGGGGAAGTCCAGAACAAGGACTCACAGTTTAAAGATAAAGGGGAAATCCTTTAGGACCGAGATGAGAAAAACATTTTTCACACAGAGAGTGGTGAATCTCTGGAACTCTCTGCCACAGAAGGTAGTTGAGGCCAGTTCATTGGCTATATTTAAGAGGGAGTTAGATGTGGCCCTTGTGGCTAAAGGGATCAGGGGGTATGGAGAGAAGGCAGGTACAGGATACTGAGTTGGATGATCAGTCATGATCATATTGAATGGCGGTGCAGGCTCGAAGGGCCGAATGGCCTACTCCTGCACCTATTTTCTATATTTCTATGTTGTGGAGGCCATCAATGGATATTTTTAAGGTGGAGAATGACGGATTCTTGATTGGTACAGGTGTCAGGGGTTATGGGGAGAAGGATGGGGATGAGAGGGAAAGATAGATCAGCCACGATTGAAAGGCGGAGTAGACTTGATGCGACCAAATGGCCTAATTCTGATCCACGAACTTATGAAGGACAGAATTTGTTGCCATGCCTGGTTATCACGCTGCTCAGAGACTGGCAGGACTGTGCCAAATAAACCCGTGTCACTGGCACTGTAAGGCAGCAATCCTACCGCTGCCTGCTGCCACCGTGCTGCCTGCTACCCGGCATTCACCCAGACGTGGCAAGAGCAGGTTTTCTCCCCATTAATAAAAAAAAGCGAAATGCGTTTCACCAATGTAACAATTTCCTGCTCACATTCACAGACCCCACATATTTACCTATTTTAAAGATTAGGGCAACACAGAGGCGCAGCGGTAGAGTTGCTGCCTTACAACGCCAGAGACCCGGGTTCGATCCTGGCCATGGGTGCTGTCTGTGTGGAGTTTGTACGTTCTCCCTGTGACCGCATGGGGTTTCCCCATGTGCTCCGGTTTCCTCACACACTCCAAAGACGTTCAGGTTTGCAAGTTAATTGGTTTCAGTAAAATTGCAAATTGTGACTAGTGTGTAGGATAGCGCTGGTGTACGGGGTGACCGCTGGTCAGCGCGGAGTCAGTGGGCCAAAGAGCCTATTTCCGTGCCGTATCGATAGAGTGGTCATCTGTATCTCCAGATAACAACGATTGGCAACTAAATTCATTGAGGGAAGCCAGTCTGAAAATGCAATGCAACAAATCAAATTTTTTGGAATAGATTTCACACTACATTGAAGATGCAGACAGGCTACATCAGTTAGCTTCAAGCATCCGCTATCAAATCCGAGACCCTGCTACTTGCCTAAGAGAATAGCAAACTTGTTCCAGCCGAGAGATGAGCATTTGGCCCATCATGTTGGTGCTGGCTCTTCATAAATCAATCCAAAGAAAATCTTTGGGTAAACAGTGTCTCGCTGGCAAGAAGAGACATGCCGGCGAGAGTGACACAACAGAAAAGGAGGCCACGCTGAGCCAAGAAGCGTGCGCAACACTTTAGATTGATAGTATTTTTTGGTGAATGCTATCCAGTCAGCGAAAAGATTCAAGTCACTCACTTGAGGTCACAAGGATGTCAAAATCTAGAATTATGAATGGACGAGTATTTTCAGTTTATAACACTCTATCACAAAGCTCTCGCTTCAGTTTCCAGTCTGTAATCATTTCAGTTGCAATTGTGACCATACCAAGGTGGATGTTGTGTGCATTCTAGTTAGTGCATTTAAGTTTAGCTACCCATTAGACAGATCGCGTGGATTTTCTCCGTGTGTTCCGGTTTCCCCCCCACATTCTAAAAACACACAGGTTTGTAGGTTAATCGGCTTCGGTAAAATTGTAAATTATCCCTAGTGTGTAGGGTAGTATCATTGTATGGGGTGATCGCTGGTTGGCAATGAGTCGGTGGGCCGAAGGGCTTGTGTCCGCCCGCGCTGGATCTCTAAAGTCTAAAGTAAAGTCTTGTTATCGTACTTGCCTCGACTAGCTTCTCTGACAGCTTATTTCGTTCCAATACCCACGACCTTGTGAAAATAATAATATTTCCGGGTTTCTTATTAAATCTTTCCCCATCTCACCTTAAACCTATGTTGTCTGGTTCTTGATTCCCCTACTTTGGGTGGAAAACTGTGCATTCACCCTATCTATATCTCTCTTGAGTTTATACACCCCTTTTCTCAGTGTTAAACATGATCTCACAGACTGAGCCAAGTGAGTGACTCGGGCAACACTTTAGAATGATGGGGTTTTTTAAATCAACCTTTCCCAATTACTTTAAAGATATTTGAGAATGTAAATGTATTTTGATAGTTTAGTTTACTGTCCAGTGTTCCCTGATACAGTGAGAATCTTTTTTGGTGAATGCCATCCAGTCAGTGAAAAGACTATACGTGTGCAGATGCAGGACAAAGGGAATACATTAAGAGAATAGTTAGAGTAAGAAATGCTGCTGTTGAAATAAAAATGTTAAAGAGTGGAGTGACTGTAATGAATGATAGCTTGCAAAGAGTCGTCAGGCCTCGGCACCATCTTGTAATGAAGTGGAGTTGCATTTTAGTTTCAATTGACAAGATCTTTAAAATCCAAAAGATGCACAAATTTTAAAAAATGCTTGATAAAGCTTAGGAAAGAGTCAGTCAATCGTTTTAGCCGTCCACAAGATGACGGAAGCTGAAGCAACGAGAGAGCAAATAAAAATACTAACATTTGCAACTTCCAGCAACTCCAGTGTTTCTTGTTAAAGCAGCAGCAAGTCTTCATTTAAGTCATCCCAGGCACCCGTCTACATGCGCCTCAGTTCAATACAGCATGGAGAGCCAGTGGGGTTGCATGTCAAGCTGCCCAGCGGCACGGATCACAGTGCATCAGGCAGCTTTGTAGAAGACCACTGCGGAGAAGAGGAAAGCAGCATCCTGCCTTGCAGAGCAACATCCGGAGCGGTGCCATGAGCCGAGCTGCCAGGCAGAAGAGACATGCCGGCGTGAGTGACACAACAAAAAAGGAGGCCACGCTGAGCCAAGAGGCGTGCTGCCGCCAGGCAAGATGGATAGCAGCTGGAGAAAGAAAACAGAGCAGCGAGACGAGCAAGTCAGCCAGGCGCCATGCTCAGACGAATCAGCGCACGGCGAGTCCTGGAGTCATTGTGTTGCATTTTAAATTGAACTCTAAGAATGACATTATACTTGAAATATTGAAACCTGAAAACAGATTGTACCAGAAGCGATGGAGCTATTTTCAGCACTTTCAATTGCAGTCCACCATGTTATTTTTTATTAAAATAAGTTGCTGCGGAACAGAAGGAATAGAAATTATAATGTTTTTAGAGGACCTTTAATCTGCTGTAAACATTTAAGGAGCATTGAGCCAGGTAATTGGATAGGACAGGTTTAGAGGGATATGGGCCAAAGGCAGGCAGGTGGGACTAGTGTAGCTGGGGCATGGTGGTCAGCATGACAAGTTTGGCCGAAGGGCCTCTTTTCACGCTGTTTGACTCGATGACTTTAAATGAAAGAGGGAAGAGGAAAGTAATATTTCCTTTCAGTTCAGGCCAGGTCAGAGGGAGTTCCCTCCACCGCGGGTACCATGTAATCCCGTGCTCCATGGTCGGATAGTCGGCGACTAAACCGTCTCCCCCACCTGGTTTGCCAGGTGAGGAGGGGGCTGTGGACCCCCAGCAGGACCAAAAACAAGGCCTGTCAAAGGGCGGATGAGCTCCTAGCGAACCAACAGCCATTCACACTTCAGTAGAAGTTGCGATCACTGTTGTACATCGCATTGTAAGGAACGATGATAAAGCACGCACACCAAATATCCTATTATACTTCCAGAGCCGGAAGTCCGCTGTGGTGCGTCCCTCACCGTTCCCGTTGGAAACTAGCGCCACTGCATCGCTAATATCTCAACAATGATGATGATAATGATGATGATGGTGATGATGAGTTCAGCACGGAAGATCCTAGATTACACGAGCAATAAATGTTGGTGCGAATTAGGACAGCACAATGGGGCAGCTGGTAGAACTGCTGCCTCCCGGCACCATGGATCCTGGTTAGGATCTACTAGCACTAGCCAGATAACTAGTCCTAATTACCAGTCAAGCCCAATCAAAGATAGTTCGAGGGTTTCCAATAAGGTAGACAGTTGCTCAGTACTGCTTCCTCATTGTTGGTAGGATGGTTCACTTGCCTGATAACAGCTGGTAGTAAAAACTGTCCCTGAATCTGGAGGTGTGCTATTTCCATACTACTATACATTTTGCCCAATGGGAGAGGGGAGAAGAGAGCACGGCCAGTTTGCGACTCGACCTTCGGGTGTCTGAAATTGTGGAGTGGTTGAAACATACTGAGGAAGTCTCCCTGAAGAGGTTGTGATCAAACATCTGGAGCAACAGGTCACCACTATCAATGTTAGATTGGAATTAAAATAAAGACAAAGTGTTGGAGTAACTCAGCGAATCAGGCAGCATCCCTGGAGAACATGGAGAGGAGATGTTTCAGGTCAGGACCCTTCTTCATATCCAAAAAGTCACCTTTCCATTTTCTCCAGGGATGCTGCCTGACCTGCTGAGTTACTCCAGCACGTTGTGTCTTTTTTTTCTCGTAAATCAGCATCTGCAGTTCCCCGTTTCTACACTGAGATTGATGTCCCTACATTCTTGTAGATGACCAGTTAGGTATAACTGTGAAGACACAACATGTTTTTGTAGTTTTTGTCAGGGGATGTTTTGGTAGGTGGGGGAGGGGCATGGGGAGAAAGCCCTCGGTGAAGGGTCTTTTCAGCCCTACGTAAGCAGAACCCCCCACAATTTGACCTTCCTGGGAGAGATTTCTGCCCAGAGGCCCATGGGGAGAGTGGTAAGGATTGCATTTGAACATTTTCAGTATATTTGTTTATCTTTCAGTGGTTGTGAGGCTAGCAGTCAGTTATTGCAAAAAATAAAAAAATCAATCTTCAATCCAGGGTGAGGTTAACTGCTTGAACAAAGGCAATTGTCGAACGAGAGCTGTCTTTCCTGTACACACACTAATGCTGAATATAGACTATTTACTTCTCCAGCTCCAGACTCCATGTAGCTGTGGCATTTAGGTGTGGCACGGTGGCGCAGCAGTGGAGTTGCTGCCTTGCAGCACCAGAGACCCGGGTTCGATCCTGACCACGGCTGCTGTGTGTTTGGAGCTTATATGTTCTCCTCGTGACTTGCATGGATTTTCTCCCGGTGCTCTGGCTTCCTTCCACACTCCAGAGACGTGCAGGGTTGTAAGTTAATTGGTGCGTGTGTGTGTGTGTGTGCACGTGCATGCATGTGATAGTGTTAGTGTACGGGGATCGTTGGTCGGTACGGACTCGGTGGGTCGAAGGGCCTGTTTCCGTGCTGCATCTCTTAAACTAAACTAATAAAACTGAACGAGGTTAGCTGCTTGAACAAAGACCATTGTCCATAGAGAGGTGTCTTTCCTGAACATCCGCTTAAGCTGAATGAAGGCCTTTTATTTCAACCGAGGATAGATGCAAAAAGCTGGAGTCACTCAGTGGGTCAGAGAGAATCTCAAGCGAAAAGGAATAGATGAAGTTTCGGGTCTTGGTCTGGGTCCAGTCTACAGATCCAGTGTCCATGCAGCTCATTCCAAGGTAGATCTTACAACTATTAGAAAATGTCCAGTTCCAGCTTAGTTTAGTTCAGAGATAGAGTGCAGAAACAGGCCCTTCGGCCCACTGAGTCCCTACCGACCAGCGATCCCCACACACTAACACTATCCAACACACACTAGGAACAATTACACATACACCAAGCCAATTAACCTACAAACCTGTACGTCTTTGGAGTGTGGTAGGAAACCGGAAGATCTCAGAGAAAACCCACGCGGTCATGGGGAGAACATACAAACTCTGCACAGACAGCACCCGTAGTCAGGATTGCACTCGGGTCTCCAGCGCTGCAAGGCAGCAACTCTACCGCTGCGCCACCGTGCCGCTCCCTTTATTCTTACACTTTGTAAACTCCAGAGCGTAAATTAATATTGACCTTCAGCATGGTGCTGCCCAGCTGGGCGGGGGACATGCTGATCACCACACCGGCCTGCTGTAGGGCAGCAATCTTCTCTTTGGCTCCACCTTTGCCTCCAGCGATGATGGCACCAGCGTGACCCATTCTCCGGCCTGGCGGAGCGGTGAGTCCAGCAATGAACGACACGACCGGCTTAGCGTTGGGCCCCTATTAAACAAAAAAGGGCATTTAAATTATTGAAAATAATGTGGTATGGTATGGGACTTTATTTCTCACATGGACCAAGGTACAATGACATTTGTTTTTGTATATAATTCAGTACAAGTATCACTCTACACAAGCACTCGGATACATCTTAGATAATAGTCTCAGATACAGTACAAGTTTACAGCAGTAGTACATTGAGAGTATACTGAGCTGTCGACTTTTCACCATTACCCCCTCCATGACACACTGGTCAACCTGAGGAGCACCTTCAGCAAAAGACTGGTTCCACCAAGATACAGCACAGAACACCACAGGAGATCCTTCTTCCCTGTGGCTATCAAACTGCACAACTCCACCCCCTTAATTGTTCTATCGTATCGTATTTTCAAGTCCCAGTAGTTGTAAGTGCAGGGATCTTGATCTGACCATGAAGGTCTGTTGCCCTGCTGGCGTTGCAGGGTCGGCTTGGTCAAGCGTAGCTGTGGTGTCTTTCACCACTGCTCCACCGCTGTAGGCCACATCCAATCCACATGCTCGGTCTCTTGGAGCGGCGCCCGGTCCAGGCTGCTGCAGGGCCTCCAGCGGCCCACTTCACTGTCGAGGCCGTGCACTCACTCCTGCAGCTGGTCTGCTTACCGGCCTAACATACTATCATTAAAAACCCAGGTTCGCTCATTATCATTTGGGAAGGGAATTTGCCATGCTTAATTACCCAGTCTGGCCCACAATCATAGAGGCATTATCATACCAGCATGGAAACAGTCCCTTCGGCCCAACTTGCCCATGCCAACCAAGATGCCCCATCTCTAACTCACCTCTGATCCATAACTTCCCCCTAAAATAACCTGGCAAAGCACTTAGTCATATGGAATCAGATGGACAATAATTGATAACCTTGCGAACTAAACCTACTTCATTGAGAAAAGATTCTGTTCAGTTTGGTTTAGTTTATTGCCACATGTACCGAGGAACAGTGAAACACTTTTGTTGTGTGCTAACCAGTCAGCGGAAAGACAATACATGATCACAATCGAGCCATTTACAGTGTATAGATACATGATAAGGGAATAACGCTAAGTGCAAGGTAAAGCCAGCAAAGTCCAATCAAAGATAGTCTGAGGGTCACCAATGAAGTAGATGGTAGTTCAGGGCTGCTCTCACGTTGGTGGTAGGATGGTTCAGTTGCCTGATAACAGCTGGGAAGAAAGTGCCCCTAAATCTGGAGGTGTGTGTTTTCACACTTCCACACCTTTCGCCCGATGGAAGAGGGGGGGGCAGGGTGCGACTCGTCCTTGATTATGCTACTGGCCTTGCTGAAGCAGTGTGAGGTATAAGTGGAGTCAATGGAAGGGGGGTTGGTTTGTGCGATGGCCTGGGCTGCATCCACAATTCGCTGCAATTTCTTTCAGTCTTGGATGGAGCAGTTCCCAAACCAAGCTGTGATGCATCCTGGTGCATCTAATAGAACAAGTCTGACAGCAGAGGGGAGAAGAGGGAGTGACTGGGGTGAAATAGGTCCTTGGTTATGTTGGCTGTTTTACTGAGTGTAGATGAATCGACGGTGGGGAGACTAGTTTCTTCCCAGCTGTTATCAGGCAACTAAGCATCAGCTAGAGTTCAGCCCTCACCTCCCATCTACCTCATTGGAGACACTTGACCAAGTTTTAATCGGACTTCAACGTTCTATCTTACACTAAATGTTATACCCTTTATCCTAATATCTATACACTGTGGACAACTTGATTATAATCATGTATAGTTTAGTTTAGTTTACAGTTACAGCACGGAAACAGGCCCTACGCCCACCGAGTCCTCACCGACCAACGATCCCCGCACATTAACACTATCCTACACACACTAGGGACAATTTACACATACACCAAGTCAATTAACCTACAAACCTGTCCACCTTTGGAGTGTGGGAGGAAACCGAAGGTCCCGGAGAAATCCCACATGGTCACGGGGAGAACATACAAACTCCGTACAGACAGCGCCCGTGGTCAGGATCGAACCCGGGTCTCTGGTACTGCAAGCGCTAAGGCAGCAACTCTACCGCTGCGCCACCATGCCGCCCGCAGTCTCTTCTTTGACTGGATAGCATGTGAACAAAAGCTTTTCACTGTACCTCGGTACAAGTGACAATAATCTAACCTAACCAACTAGAAAGTACTTGGACAATTTACGCTGGCATTTGCCTTTCAGTAACCTCACCAGATTTGAAGAAGATTGATGATGCCAATAGCCCCCAAATGGGCAGCACGGTGCAACGGCAGAGTTGCTGCCTTACAGCGCCAGAGACCCAGGTTCAATCCTGACTACGTGTGCTGTCTGTACGAAGTTTGTACGTTCTCCCCATGACCTGCATAGGTTTTCTCCGAGATCGCCGGTTTCCTCCCACACTCCAAAGACGTACAGGTTTGTAGGTTAATTAGATTGGTACAAGTGTAAATTGTCCCTATTGTGTGTACAATAGTGTTAATATGTGGGGATCACTGGTCAGTGTGGTCTCGGAAGGCAGAAGGGTGCATTTCCGCGCTGTATCTCTAAACTATAACTAAACTAAACCCGTCATGAGCTAAATTCCCCTGACAAACATCTGACAAGCCTACACCTCCTTTTGAACTATTCTCAACCTCCCCAACATGCTGTGTTGACAATGCCTCAAACCACTCTTTTTGGTGTCACTCAAACTGTCAAACTGAAAAAGGAAATCAGCATCTTGCTCCTATGGACTATGTTCAAATTCAAGTCTATTGAGAGGAACAGCAGCAACCAAGATTAATGTCACACTCAGCACTACCATCTGGCCGCAGTGCTTGCAACAATCTTCAGTGTAATCAGCATCAAATCCTCGCCATCTCATGCACAGCGCTTCAACACACAGAATTATTCAAGAAAAAGGAGAGTTTTACTACAGACAGCACTGTTATCAAAGCAGCCTTTAGGATCCCGAGATCTTGGGGCGGGGGGGGGAAATAAATAATTAACCATATTAATTCCCCTTTCCCTCTCCAGAATTGAAATGCCCAGAAAGCTTGCATGAAATAAAATTGCTCCAGAGAAAAAGGAAGGTAAACATTTTTTTTTTAAATCACAGCTCAAACATAGGATGCAGGTCAAGACTGAAAAAATATTGAATGAAGAGCGACCCTCATGGTTATAATATAGAATAGCACAGCACAGAAACCAAACATGTTTGTGTCGAACATGTCAAGTTAAACTGACCTCTTCTGCCTGTACATGATCCACGTCCCTCTATTCCCTGCCATGTGCCTAGAAGCCTCTTAACACCATTATTCTGTGTACCGCCACCACCTCATGGCGATGCGTTCCAAGCCCCACTCTGTGGAAAGAAACTTGCCCCTAAACCTACTTTAAACTTTCACCCTGTCACATCTATGCCCTCTAGTGTTGGATATTTCCACCATGGGGAAAAAGGTTCTCACTGTCTATCTATGAGTGTCATCATTTTATACATTTAATATTTTTTATTACGTATATAAAATTAAATAAATAATAATATTAATAAATAATATTACACGGTTATAATATTGATTAGGTTAAGATTAAGGCTGATGAGGAAGGTCACAGATTCAATATCTAGGTGAAACTTACTTGTCAAACTTCACAAGAATATGAGAACACAGCAAACAGGAGGAGAACGAGGTTCCCTGGTCCCTCAAGCCTGCCCCATTAATCAATATGATCCTGGTGTAACTGCCCTAAGCCTCTATTCTTCTGTGTCAGTTCCCCACAATCAAAATTTGTAATATTTCAAAATCTCAACTGCCTCCATTGATTTTGCCACTGCAACCAATTCAGAGCAGAGAATGCTAGATTTCCATCACTCTCCGTGAGAAATAAATTACTACACACCACCATTTTAAATACAGGATAAGGGAGTTGCTACTTACGTCAGAAAAAAAACACACAAAGGGCTGGAGTAACTCAATGGGTCAGGCAACATCTCTGAAGAAAATTAAAAGGTAATGTTTCGGGTTGGGACCCTTCTTCAGTATAAATACGTCACCCATCCATGTTCTCAAGATGTGCTGCCTGACCCATTGAGTATTCCAGCACTTTGTGTCCTTTTTTGTAAACCAGCACTCTGTAGTTCCTTGCGTCTTCATGTTCCTTATATCTTCTTGTTAGAGACTCTCCCATGAGTGGAAACTTCCCAACATCTATCTTGTCATGTTGCCTTAGAATCTTAAATCGTTTAGCTTGCTTAGATATACAATTAGCGCCTGCATCAAAATTGCACCTGGGATGCAGGCACTAGTTTTGAATCGTCTTTTATTGTCACATGTACAAATTAAGGTACAGTAATATGCAAATTACCATACAGCCATATGGGGTGGGGGAAAGCGACAAGACACACAACTACATAAAAGTTAACATAAACATCCACCACAGCGGATTCCCCACATTCCTCACTGTGAAGGCAAAAAAGTCCAATCCATCGGGGCAATCGAAGCTCCCGTGTCAGGGCGATCGAAGCTCCTGCAGCTTTGAGCTCCCGAACTCGGTCTCTGTCCAGAGACAGTGAGCTCCGCGATGTAAAAGCCCGCAAGCACACGCAGTTGGAGCTCCGAGGTCGATCCCTGACAAAGGGATGTTAAAGTCCTGCAGGCTCCCGCGGTGGAACTCTCAAAAGTCAGCCTCCAGCAAAGGTCGCCAACTCTTCGATGTTAAGCCGTAGTATGGACGAAGATGCGATATGGGTAAGAGATTAAAAAAAGTTTCCCCCAACCCCCCACATAAAACAAGCTACAGAACACTAAAAACATACATTTAACGCATACTATTAAAACACAAGAAGGAAAGGACAGACAGACTGTTGGCGAGGCAGCCATTGATGGCGCCACCTGGTAAGTCCAAGGATTACTTCAGGTAGAAGCCACCCAGTTTACTGGAAGACCCATAAATATATAGTGAAGACAAGCAGTCGTCCCAGTCAAGTATAGATTTAGGCATTGATTAAATATCGTAATGCATGACAGAATTAGTCATACTCCTCAGTTCCATTCAACTTTTATCTGCCTTATCATTAGAGTGGCAAGGTGGCACAGCGGTAGAGTTGCTGATTTACAGTGCCAGAAACTTAAATATCATAAAAAGTTTAACTAATGCACAACAATAAGGTCTTTCATTTCATAGATGAATGCAACACTTCAAATAAACACAACTGTCAATAGCTCAGAGGGATTACGTACATGAGATTGCTCAGATTCCTCACATTTTAACTCCACATAATACTTTATTAGCCAAGTATGTTTTGCAACATACAATGCAACATGCCATGTCAGTCATACAAATAAAAAGCAACGGAACACAAATACATTTTAACATAAACATCCACCACAGTGACTCCTCCACATTCCTCACCATGATGGAAGGCGAAAAAAAAGTTCAATTCTCTTCCCTTCTTTGCTCTCCCGCGGTCGGGGGGCCTCGAGCCCTCCATTGATGGGATGATCATGACTCACGTAGCCGGCGGCGTTTGGGCCCTCAGCACCGGGCGATCAGCTCCTGCATCGGAGGCGATGTCAGCTCCCCCGTGCCAGACGGTCGAACCACACGTCAGGGCTGGTCGAGCCTCTGCGTCGTTGAAACTCCCAACTCGCCTCTCCCGAGACTGCGAGCTCTTGATGGCGGTTGAAGCAATCCCAGGCAAGTGATCGACTCCAATGTTAAGAACACGCCCCGCGGTGGGGCTGAAGGTCAGAGCGAGGATGCCTCCAGCTCCATCGATGGTAGGCCGTAGAGTGACCGGAGATGTGACCCGGAAAAAAAATTGCATCTCCGGCAAGGTAAGAAACTGTAAAAATGTTTTCCCCGACCCCCTCCCCCCACATAAAACAAACTAGAGAACATTTACACAAAATTTAAAAACACACTAAAAATAAATAAAAGACAAAAAAAGATAGACTGTTGGTGGGGCTGCCAATTGTGCAGCGCCCCTGGTGGTATAGTGTGTATACCTCGTGGTGCAATGAGCATTCCAGTGTTACAATGGAACGAAGAAAAAACATGAGTCGCAAACTTTTAATTAGGACAGGTTTCTAAGAACTCCGCAACCCTTCCTCAATTCCCACATCAACCGAGCAGTGTAATCCTAACCCAGCAGGCGAACTGATCAAGCGACAAGCAACAATCTTCTGCAAAGCATAGTAAATCACATGTCTCCAAACCCCGGGATTAATAAATGACAGAGGAAAGTGTAAAAAAGATGTACAGGATTAACTTCAAAAGAATGCAGCAAAAATGATACACACACACACAAATAACTTTTCAGGTGAAGCATAGATTAACTTGCACCTCCTCCAACCTCATCTACTGTATCTGCTGAGGCCCAGCGCAAATTGGAGGAACAGCTCCTCATATTTCGCTTGGGTAGCTTACACCCCAGTGGTATGAACATTGGCTTCTCCAACTTCAAATAGCCCTTGCTTTCCCTCTCTCTCCATCCCCTCTCCCTTCCAGGTTCCCCAGCCAGCCTTACTGTTTCCGACTACATTCTATCTCTGTCCCGCACACTCCCCTGACATCAGTCTGAAGAAGGGTCTCGACCCGAAACGTCACCCATTCCTTCTCTCCAGAGATGCTGCCTGACCCGCTGAGTTACTCCAGCATTTTGTGTCGACCTTCGATTTAAACCAGCATCTGCAGTTCTTTCCTACATAACTTAATGAAGTACCGTGCATAAAAATAGAATTGAAAATTAATAATCAAAGTTTACAAAGAAGACCCTTGAGCTCTCGGGGAGCTTAAACACAGGAGCTGAGATTCAGAATTCAGCAGCATAATCTCCACAAGCAGCATGCGAATATTTTAGCAGAATCCCTCCTAGATTTAATTTGATTATTTGTTTATATGCATTGTTTATAGGGAAAAAAAAACATGAAACCAGAGCCACCGTGTGAAACCGAGTGCCACCTACACTTCACGCTGTCTCGAAAGAGCAGCCAACATAATCAAAAACGTCCCATCTTGTTCATTCTTTCTTCTACCTGCTCCCATCTGACAGAAGGCACGGAAGCTTGAAACTGCGTACCACCAGTCTTAGGAACAGCTTCTACCCCTCTGTATCCGCTTCTGAATTGTCCTTCTATAAGCTTGGGTTCTGTCCGATTCACCTCTACCCCATTGTGAACATCGCACTTTGTTAATGGAACTGATGCATTACAATGCTGAGAACTATATTCTGTACTTTGACTTGATTGTATTTACGTATAGTAATATCTGATCTGTTTGGATAGCATACACAGCAAACCTTTTAACTGTGCCTTGGTATCCGTGACAATAGTAAACCTAAACTATACTTAGGTTTAAGTTTAGAGAGAGGAAGTGAAATCCACGCAACTGTCTAGTTTAGCTGGGGCATCTTAGTCAGCATGGACAGAACAGATCAAGCGACACGCAACAATCTTCTGCAAAGCGTAGTAAATCACATATCTCCTAACCCCGGGATAAATAAATGACAGAGGAGAGTATAAGAAAGATGTACAGGATTAACTTCAAACGAATTCAGCAAAAATGATACACACATACACACATAAATAATTTCCAGCCGGCAACAAGTCAATATGCAACACATTCAACTTAATGAAGCAACCGCAGGAGATGCAACTCCCGTCCCTTTACCTCCCCCCTCGACTCCATCCAAGGACCAAAGGACTTGTTTCAATGCTGTACGACTTTGACTTGTTAAAGGCCTAACAGGTCCCTTCATCAACAAACCTCCTCAAAAACATCAATCAAATTAGACAGGACATTCCCTCGACTTTCCCCGATCAATCCCTGTCACCGCACAAATTAATCCTATCCCTCAGAATTTCCAACCGCCAATGTTAGACTAATTATCACACTAATTAACACGTGAACTTGCAGCTTTTTCAACAGAAGTAAGTATTTAACAGAAGCCCCCAAGGCTGACAGCAGGAAATATTTCACATACCATATTGTGCTGCTGTAAATATTCTGCAGCATTCTCCTCAGCATTGCCACCAATCTCTCCAATTAAAATGATGCCTTCTGTTTTAGGGTCCTTCAGGAAAACTTCCAGGCAATCAATGAAGTCTGTTCCGTTGAAGGGATCCCCACCAATTCCTAGGATTTAATTGGAAACGAAAATCAACAAATTAGGGGGGAGTGCATCGCTACAAATTAACATTGCACAACAATGTTATTACCTCATGGTGACAAATCCAGCTGTAAAGGAATAATCACCAGGTTTGGTATGATGAAAGAATGGAGCGACTGGGCTTGTATACACTGGAATTTAGAAGGCTGAGAGAGGATCTTAGTGAAACATGTAAAATTATTAAGGGATTGGACACGCTAGATGCAGGAAACAAGTTCCCGATGTTGGGGGAGTTCAGAACCAGGGGCCACAGTTTAAGAATAAGGGGTAGGCCATTTAGAACTGAGATGAGGACACACTTTTTCCACACAGAGTTGTGAATTTGTGGAATTCTCTGCCTCAGAAGGCAGTGGAGGTCGATTCACTGGATACCTTCAAAAGAGAGTTAGATAGAGCTCTTAGGGTTAGCGGAATCAAGGGGTATGGGGAGAAGCAGGAACGGAGTACTGATTGTGGATGATCAGCCATGATCACACTGAATGGCGGTGCTGGCTCGAAGGGCCGAATGGTCTACTCCTGCACCTATTATCTATTTTTCTATGTTTCTATGTTTGAGGAAAGGTCTCGATCCGGAACATGACCTTTTCCTTTTTCCAGAGATGCTGCCTGACCCACTGAATTACTCCAGAATTTTGTGTCTATGTTTGGAGTACCCAGAAGAAACCCACTCAGTCACAGGGAGAACATGCAAACCCCACACCGACAGCACCTGAAGTGAGGATCGAACCCAGATCTCTGGCGCCATGAGGCAGCAGCTCAATCCAGCTGTGCCGCCAGGTTTGTTTCGGTTGAAATGTAGAAACAGAGACGTTCAGGTGCTGAAGTAACTCGGCGACTGTTTTGCTAAACACCCATGCTCGGTCCACCAAAACTAACTGCATCTCCCTGTGTAACCATTTTAACTCCCCTTCCCATTCCCTTTGCCACACTGACCTTTCTGTACTGGGCCTCCTCCATTGCCAGACTGAGGCCACATGCAAACTGTAGAAACAGCATCTCATATTCCACTCAGGAAGTTTACAACTTAATGGTATAAACATTGAATCCTCAAATTTTAGGTCAGCTCTCTAATTACCCCAACCTCCCATCTGCCCCACCTAGACTCCCACTCCCACCTATTTCTCCCCTCCACTCACCCCTCCTCCTCTCGCCTCTCTACCCCTCTGGCTTTATACTTCACAAGTCTTCAAATCTTGCTCACACCTTCCTTTCTTATCTCTGGCCTATGTTCCAACCATCTGCCTATCAACCGCCTCCCCCCTCCCATGTCAACCCATCACCTGCCACGCTTTAGCCAGCCTCTCCCCTTTTCCAGCTTTCTTCCCTCCTCCCCCCACAATCAGTCTGAAGGAGGGTCACGACCCAAAACATCTCCTATCCATGTTCTCCCTGGATGCTGCCTGACCCGCTGAGTTACATCAAAACCATGGGTCCTTTTCTGTTGGTCGAAAGTTGTCAGTCAAGCAAACGCTCACTTTCCAGATGTAAAGACCACTGGACAAGGATTCTCTCTTTTTTAAATCATGACAAACATGATGAAAGGCTTTGGCTGACAGCCACCATGCCAGCTGCAAGACTAAAGATGAAGGAAGCTACAGAGAGCCAGATTCTGTCGTGAGGCGAGATCACCAACACTCAATCCTCAGCATCCCATATCCAGCAGGCTTCCAAACCAGCAGAGTGATCACACACTCGCACATCATTTTCGGATGCTACAATCTGTCTCTAGTATCCTGCAGTGCTCATTTTCCCAATGCCACATGATTCCAATGTGGTCTATTTGGAGAGTTAAGTTCCCCTGATGCTTTTGTTCTAAGTTGAATGGGGAAGCGCACCAATCAAGAACAAATAAAAGCCGGGGAAAAACAATAGACAAAACTTTTTGTATCGACTTTTTCCACACAGAAAGTGATGGGCGTTTGGAATGGGACCAGCGGTAGTAGTTGTGGCAGGTATAGTTGTGGCAGTGGAGGCCAAATCACTGAATGGATTTAAGGGAGAGTTAGATAGAGCTCTAGGGGCTAGTGGTGTCTAGGGATATGGGGAGAAGGCAGGCACGGGTTATTGATAGTGGACGATCAGCCAGGTAGTTGAGGCCAGTTCATTGGCTATATTTAAGAGGGAGTTAGATGTGGCCCTTGTGGCTAAAGGGATCAGGGGGTATGGAGAGAAGGTAAGTACAGGATACTGAGTTGGATGATCAGCCATGATCATATTGAATGGCGGTGCAGGCTCGAAGGGCCGAATAGCCTACTCCTGCACCCATTTTCTATGTTTTTATGTTTCTATGATCACAATGAATGGCGGTGCTGGCTTGAATGGCCGAATGGCCTCCTCCTGCACCTATTTTCTATGTTTCTATGTATAATAACATTTAAGTGACATTTGGACAGGTACATGGATAGGAACGGTTTAGAGGGATATGGGCCAAATGCAGGTAAATGAGATGACCTTATATGGGGTATATTGGTCAGCATGGACAAGTTGGGCCGAAGGGCCTGTTTCCGTGCTGTTTGATGTAAGAACAGCGATGCCGAATAGCTCTAACTTACACCTACACAGAAATAACAAATTGGCAAATGCGTGTTTATACCTTCTTTTAAAATGCTGCCAATCTAGATAGGGAAAAATGCCGAAAACAAAGTGTGATTTCTACCCATTTAATTAATGTACAATACCCATTATTTCTGCAGCTCTGATTGCTGGATGCCATGGGGCAAGAAAGAGTCAGGAAAAAAGTGTCTGGAAAAAAAATAAAACTGACTCTAAAAGTGGCATGAGCTATTTTTATATCATCTTGACTGGGGTTGTTTGTGTTGTTGCTTGGAGAAGGCGAGGTGTTGTTACGGCAGCAGCATTGTTAACAAGCTGTAGAACTGGAAGTTTAATGTCCAGATTGTCCAGTGTGGATTCGCCTTGCAAAAAAAAGAGGAAATGCAAGTCATACTGCAACTTAAATTAAGATACACCATCCACTCTCAGCATCAGGAACAGCAGAAGAGCTCACAAGTTAATACGAGCAGAATTAGGCCATTTGGCCCATTCAACCATGGCTTTCCTTCTCAACCCCATTCTCCTGCCTCCTCCCCATAACCCCTGACACCCATACCAATCAATAATCTTTCAATCTCCATCTGAAAAATATCCACTGACGGCTTCCAAAGCCTTCTGTGGCAATGAATTTCATGGATTCACCATCCTCTGGCTAAAGAAATTCCCACTCATCTCCTTTCTAAAAGGTACGTCCTTTTATTCTGAAGCTTAGGCCTCTGATCCTAAACTCTCACATTAGGAGAAGCATCCTCTCCACATCCACTCCATTCAATCGTTTCACTATTGGGTAAGTTTCAACGAGGTCACCCCTCATCCTTCTAAACTCCAACGAGTGCAGGCCCAGTGCCTTCATATGAGGCCATGAATCAATGCACTCAATTAGAAATGTTCTTCGCACAGCATTCATGAGGATATACAGCACGGAAACTCTAGCATGCAGGACAAGCCCCCCCCCCCTGACAAGGATGGACATAACTTACCCACACACAGAGACTGGCCCAGGTCAACCTGTGTCGTCTGGTGAACAGCTTCATATGTTAGTGTACCGGATCTTGATACAATACCTGGAAACAAGTACATTTCTTTATTAAATACCTGACAAAATGTGTCTTAAAACAGTTCAGCTTCCATTACCCTCCATAAAATCCTTGATTCAATTACTCTCTGCATCCAGAACATTACCCAGAGGAGGAAAGCAGTTGAGATCCTCAATCTGAACAAAATTGGCTGCAGACCTCAGATGGCGGCTACTGAAGCTTTAAATACTGACATTTAACATAAAAGTAATTCCTCAGCTAATGAAGCAATCAGTGCCTTCATCAGCAACATCGACTAACATTAAGGCAAGGTCTGCTAAGTGATAGGCAATATTCACTGGACACATTGGCTTACAACTAAATAGAGTCCAATCACTTCCTCTTGATATACAAAAGGTATAGAAGTGTGAAAACGCACACGTCCAGATTCGCAGGCAGTTTATTCCCAGCTGTTATCAGGCAATAAACCATCCTACCAACAACCAGAGAGCAGTCCTGAGCATCTACCTCATTGGAGACCCTCGGACTATCTTTGATCAGACTTTAGTGGACTTTGTCTTGCACTAAACGTTATTCACGTTATTCTTTTATCATGTATCTGTACACTGTGGACGGCTCGATTGTAATCATGTATTGTCTTCCGCTGACTGGTTAGCACGCAAAATAAGCTTGTCACTGTACCTCGGTACACGCGACAATAATCTAAACTTAACTCAGCTAAAAATAAAACATTTCAGGTCACAAGATTATAAGGAGGCAATTTAAACCACTTTGGCCAGTGTCCCTAATCAGTTAAATGAAGGCAGATTCTTAATCTTACTCCATTTATATGCCCCTCTTGAGAAATTATTTATTGACGTCAAGATCTGGACATTGTTTGCAAGGCCAAGATGTATTGTCCATCTGGGCAGTCACGGTGGCGCAGCGGTAGAGTTGCTGCCTTACAGCCAATGCAGCGCCGGAGACCCAGGTTCGATCCCGATTAAGGGTGGTGTCTGTATGGAGTTTGTACGTTCTCCCGGTGACCTGCGTGGGCTTTCTCAGGAGATCTTCAGTTTCCTCCCACATTCCAAAGAGGTACAGGTTTGTAGGTTAATTGGCTTGGTAAATGTAAAAATTGTCCCTAGTGGTTGTATGATAGTGTTAATGTGCGGCGATCGCTGGTAGGCGCAGACCCGGTGGGCCGAAGGGCCCATTTCCGTGCTGTATCTCTAAACTAAACTAAATCTCTAAATGAGATGATGGTTAGCCACCTCTTTAACCTCACTGAAGTTCTTCTGTTGAGACATGCTGGTTTCAGGAGTTCCAGAATTTAGATTTGGTAGTAGTAAAGGAACAGCAACATATTTCTAGGTCAAGATAGGTGCAATTTAGGGCGGCACGGGGGCGCAGCGAAAGACCTGTGCGTCTTTGGAGTGTGGGAGGAAGCCGAAGATCTTGAGCAAACCCACGCAGGTCACGGGGAGAACGTACAAACTCCATACAGACAGCACCCGTAGCACAATCCCATACTTGACTGAAAGCCAAAGTGGAAATCTGGAGTAATATTTTGCCCTCTTCGATCACCAGTCCCTGAATTAACAGCAGCACCATAATTACTATTAGAAAATATTCATCAGATGAATATGAGAAAAAAAGCTTAATACTTTTCTTATCTCTGCAGTTCAGATAGACTTGTGAAACCATAGTAAATTCCAACATTCATTTTCATTATTCCAGACAATGGAGAAATTGAATGCTCAACTAAAATAGGTCTGGAATCCTTCTAACTGCCTCAAGTTCAGCGGTATGAACATTGACTTATCCAATTTCAGGCAGTCCTTGCTTTCTCCTTCCTTCCCAACTCTCCCTCAGCCCACTGTCTCCACCTCTTCCTTTCTTCTTCCCGCCCCCCCCACCCCCACATCAGTCTAAAGAAGGGTCTCGACCCGAAATGTCACCTATTCTTTCGCTCCATAGATGCTGCCTCACCCGCTGAGTTTCTCCAGCATTTTTGTCTACCTTCTTCACTGTGATGGAAGGCAATAAAGTTCAGTCATCTTCCTCCATTGTTCACCCTTGGTCGGGGCCGAACCCTCCGCACTTGCCGATGGTCCGATGTTCAAGCCCTCATGTTGGGATGATGGAAACTCCGGCGTCGGGACGGATCGGAACATTCCGCAGCATGGAGCTCCCGAGTCGGCCTCTTCTTACCGGAGACCATGGCTTCACGGTGTTAAAGTTCACAGGCCCCGAGGTCGGAGCCCTCGGCAAAGGATCGCAGGCACCGAGATGGTAAGTCCGCACGCCCGCGGCTTTAAGCTCCGGGTCAGTCTTCAGGAAAGACTGCACCACTCCACGTCATTAGGCCGCAGGGGAGGATCAGAGATGCGATACGGAGAAAAATCGCATCTTCGTCGAGGTAAGTGATTGGAAAAAGTTTCCCCCGATCCCCCCCACCCCCTACATAAAACATAACAAGAAACATTGAAACATATATTTAAGACATACTTAAAATAATATAAACAGAGAAGGGACGAGACAGACTGCTGGCGATGGCGGCCATTGCTGGCGCCACCCGGTGGCATTTATTAGAAACTGTTCATGGTGGACGTCAGGTGACAGCAGGATTAGTCTTGGTTTGATGCTCATCACACAGTAGGGGCTGCTAATAATTAGGTCTGGATTCCGCAGCCAGAGACAAAGCAATAGTTACCTCAAGAAAGGTTGCCCATGATAATCTTGCCATCACTATGCAAAATTGAGACAAGCATCGCAATACTTTCATATTTCCAACTTTGGGTACTGCTAGTTTAGTTTAGAGATATTAAAGTGAGGAAAGGCCCTTCTGCCCACTGAGTCTGCACCGACCAGCGATCCCCGCACACTAACGCTATCCTTACACACTATGGACAATTTACAATTTTTACCAAGCCAATTAACCTACAAATCTTTACGTCTTTGGAGTGTGGGTTGAAACCGGATCTCCCGGGGAAAACCCCGCAGGTCACAGGGAGAACGTACAAACTCCGTTCAGACAAGCACCTGTAGTCAGGATCGTACACATGTCTCTGTAGTTGTAAGGCAGCAACTCTACCGTTTAGCCACTGTGCCGCCAGTTCCAAGAGACCTCTGGGATTCAGCAGCAAGAAGCAGTCACCCTCACTGCAGAACTCTTAAAGAGCACAGGCGAGATAGAGCACGATTTACATAACATTTTCAGCACTGCAGTAGACAATGTCCGAATTAAAACGCAAAAGATTAAGGCTGCAGCAAAAAGGAAACAATTACTTTGCAGCAAAAATTACAACGAGCATAATTGTGAATTAATCCAAGAGGATGACAATCCACACGGAAAATTACGTCTATCGGGACTGGAGAGATCGTCAAGCAGTAATTATGTCTCAGCACATCGTTAAAAATGTACAACCATTTTCAGGGATTGTCAAACTGAGAATAGTTTGCAAACACCCAAAGTTTCAGACGGATCACCACTTTCTGAAAATTAATCCAAAAGAGTTTCTAAAACAGGACAAGTGGTGGTGGAGCCGGAGTATCAAGGATGGCATCACCCAAATTTCTGCATTTAATATGCATATACCTGCTCCAGAAAGAGCTGCCTGCTTGACGATGCAACATAGCGGTCAATCTGAAGAAAGGGTCTCGACCCGAAGTGTCATCTATCCCTTTTCTCCAGAGACGCTGCCTGACCCGTTGAGTTACTCCAGCATTTTGTGTCTATTGTGGACACCAGGCTCCACTGTCCACGCCAGGCTCCGATGACCACTGCGGACATTGGACTTTTTCTCTGGAGCTAGACACAAAATGCTGGAGCAACTCAGCGCGTCAGGCAGCATCTCAGAAGAAAAGGAACAGGTAAAAGAAAAGAAAAGGGTTGGTACCCTTCTTCAGACAGTCTTAAGAAAGGTTCTGACCCGAAACATCATCGGTTGCTTTTCTCCAGGGATGCTGCCTGAGCTGCTGAGTTACTCCAGCATTTTGTGACTATCTTTGGTATAAACCAACATCTGCAGTTCCTTCCTACACATTTTCTCTGGAACCGCGATGCTACAATGCCAAGAACTATATTCTGCACTATTATTCTCTTCGATCTACCATTAGTACTTGACTTTGGCTTGATTGCATTCATGTATGTATTATCAGATATGATTAGATTGCACGCAAAACAAAGCTTTTTAGTGTATCTCGTTACACGTGACAATAATAAATCAAAACCTAAAGTAATGAAAAGGAACATTGACAGATTTGCCGTTGTAACAAGCGCAAGAGATGCAGGCATGATTAATGTCCACAAACTAAATAAGTGAGAATCGCCCACATATGGTTGGCATGATTGCAGAGACTTCAGGGGAATGGAGAGATGGGGTAGAGATAGAGCACAAACACAAACAGCTGGTCAGGAAATATGAATATGGGAAAAAAAAGATCAAAAAAACACCCCGCAGTTCACATCTGAAGTAGTGGAGGCAGGTGAGGCAGGGACTATTGCAACATTTAAGAATACATGGATGGGACAGGTTTAGAGGATTATGGACCAAATGCAGGCAGGTGGGACTAGTGTAGATGGGACACATTGGCCGGTGTGGGCAAGTTGGGCCAAAGGGCCTTTTTCCACGCTGTATGACTCTATGTGAGAGGAGCTTACTTTTAGCCCCTATTTCTGCTATGCCCCAAAGTTAAACATGTGTACCTGCATAACTCTCTTCTGGAACTCACTTCTTCTCATGTCTTCCCCTATGACATACCACCGATTTTTAATCCCCACTTTGCAAATCTCCTCACCCCACCATTCATAACAGTTTATTCAGATGCTGTATCCCACAAGCTGGAATCCCTTCTCAAGTTCCAATCTCACCTCAACGTCATCTTATTTTCATAATTAAAAACTTTACTGGGTTTAACCCTTGGGATCATAGATTCTGAGCCATACAGCACAGAAACAGGCCTTTCAGCCTAACTCGTTCTTGCCCCATCTAAGAAAGTCCCATTTGCCCGCATTTGACTATTCCCCTTTAAACCTTTCCTTTACACAATACACAACACACAATACAATTTATTTGTCACTTGAACCTCATAGAGGCTCAAATGAAATGTTGCTTCTGCAGTCATACACACATGAAAAAAAAAGACCCAAGACACAACACAATTTACACAGACATCCATCACAGCGCATCTCCTCCTCGCTGTGATGGAAGGCAAAAAAACATATCTCTCCCCTGCACTCCCCTCTCCCCCCCACCGATGTCAGAGTCAAAGCCCCCGGCGGGCGATGGCAATTGTCCTGCGGCCATTAAAGCCACGCCGGGCGAATATACCTGTCCAAGTGTTTTTTAAATGTTGTTACAGTATCTGCCTCAACTACCTCCTCTGGCAACTCATTCCTTAACCCCACCACCCTCTGAGTGAAAAAGTTGCCGCTCAGGTTTGCAGTAAAGCTTGTCCCTCTCACCTGAAACTTATGTTCTCTAGTTTTTAGTTCCTCACCCTGGGAAAAAGACTGTGCATTCATCGCGCCTATTCCACTCATGATTTAGTTTAGTTAGGTTTAGAGATACAGTGTATATGGATAGTTATATGGATGGGAAAGGAATGGAGGGTTATGGTCTGAGCGCAGGTATATGGGACTAGGGGAGATTATGTGTTCGGCACGGACTAGAGGGGTCGAGATGGCCTGTTTCCGTGCTGTAATTGTTATATGGTTATATATGGTTATATGGTGTAGAAACAGGCCCTTCAGCACACCAAATCCACGCCAACCAAAAGATCACCCCATACACTAGTTCTATCGTACACACTAAAGCTTTACAGAAGCCAATTAACCTACAAACCTGCACGTCTCTGGGAAATATGTGAACAATAGGGAGTACCCGGAGAAACCCCACGTGGTCACGTGCAAACACCGCACAGCCAGCACCCATAGTCAGGATCGAACCTGGGTCTCTGGTGCTGTAAGGCAACAACTCTACCGCTGAGCCACTGTACCACCCCACAGATAGACCTCTATAACATCACTCCTCAACTTTGTCCGCTCTACGGAACAAAATCCTAGTCTGCTCAATCTCTTCCCAATAGATCAGCCC
Organism: Amblyraja radiata; assembly: GCF_010909765.2. NCBI lineage: Eukaryota > Metazoa > Chordata > Chondrichthyes > Rajiformes > Rajidae > Amblyraja > Amblyraja radiata. The sequence goes on from NC_045956.1 coordinate 174,877,206, forward strand.
CTCAAGTCCTGGCTACATCCTTGCAAAACCTTCTCTGCACTCTTTCCGGTATAATTGCGATTGCACAAGTTAAGTCACTACACACATGATTGCAAGAAGTTCATGAGAGATAAAAATCAACTTGAATTTGCTACTCACCAATTCTTCCCTTCTTATGGATATGCCCAGGCATGATTCCAATTTTACACTCTCCAGGCTAACAAAAAAATAAATTAAGTCAGGAGATTAATGCAAGTCAAAGCTTACACTCAGCAGTCGACGTAGCAGAATTACAAAGAGTAATAATTGCTTTATGGGAAACATGCCGTGACAACAAACAAAATACTAGTCAAGTCAATGTTTGTAGCTCGTGCTAAGCTAATTAAACTAAATGATATATGACAATCAGATAACAAACTACCTCAGAAGAACATTACAGTGCACCATACAGGAACATAATTGTGTATTTGTTCTTAGTACATGACAATGCCTTCTCCTTGCCATCTGGGTACTGCTGGCAAAACGATATTTGGGAATAGCAATATTCATTCGTCATCCTGAAATCTTCTGACAACTTTAAGAATTAAACATTCGATGTTGGACTGAGTTGCAGGAGGGCCAATCTGCGCAGGTGGGCCAATCTGCGCAGATGTGATACTTTTTTTTCTCCCCTTGGCTGATCTAGTTTAGTTTAGTTTATTGTCACGTGTACCAAGATACAGAGAAACAATTGGGCTTCTAATCAGTATACTTTTCGAAGCTTTAATGGGAACCAGGCGGGTGACTTTTTTTTTTACACAAAGTATTATGGGTGTGTGGAACAAGCTTCCGGAGCAGGTAGCTGAGGCAGGTACTACTGCAATGTTTAAGAAACACTTAGACAGGTAAGTAGATAGGGTAGGTTTAGATGGATATGGGCCAAAAGCAGGCAGGTGGGACCAGTGCAGATGGGGCATGTAGGTCGGCGTGGACAAACTGGATGAAAGGCCAGTTTCCACATTGTATAACTGATACTTTTCCCCCCAAATGCATGCAAAAAACGTATTAATACCTATTTTACAATTCATCGTCACAGAATCTAAAGAGACAATGCTGGAATTCTTACCAATACCGTTCTTATTATTTGGCTCCTACATCAGTAACTCAGAATTTGTGGTCCAATGGCCTGGCAATGGTGAATAATTTTTATATCATCTCTGATAATGTTCCAATAAGCAACATGACATTATGCAAGGTTACAAGGTTACATTCTCGGGATGGCGGGACTGTCATATGCTGAGAGAATGGAGCAGCTGGACTTGTACACTCTGGAGTTTAGAAGGATGAGAGAGAATCTCATTGAAACATAAGATTGTTAAGGGCTTGGACACGCTAGAGGCAGGAAACGTGTTCCCGATGTTGGGGGAGTCCAGAACCAGGGGCCACAGTTTAAGAATAAGGAGTAAGCCATTTAGAACGGAGACGAGGAAACACTTTTTCTCAGAGAGTGGCGAGTCTGTGGAATTCTCTGCCTCAGAGGGCGGTGGAGGCAGGTTCTCTGGATGCTTTCAAGAGAGAGCTAGATAGGGCTCTTAAAAATAGCAGTCAGGGGATATGGGGAGAAGGCAGGTACGGGATACTGATTGGGGATGATCAGCCACGATCACATTGAATGGCGGTGCTGGCTCGAAGGGCAAAATGGCCTACTCCTGCACCTATAGTCTATTGTCTAATGCACTAACAAAGTCAGGACTTTCACAGAGAAAACAAAACCTACCCTATAAAGAACGACAGCGTGTGTCAAAATTAAACATTTGTCACAATCCTACACTGCAGTGGCTCACAAATGGAGGTCAAGAACAGCAGCAGTAGACACTCTAGCCCCTCGAGCATGCTCTGCTTCCAATCACGGCTGGTTTGATCTTACCCGCAACTCTGTTTTATTGCCTGATCCTGTCAATTTGCAGTCCAAATGTCTGTGCACTTCCGCTCTGAATATAGTCAGTGACCTAGCGACCACAGCTCTCCATGGTACAGTCAACTTGCAACAAGGCAAGAAAAAAATCCCTCCTCATCTCACTCTTAAAAGAGTGACTGTTTATTCTGAAACTACATCCTCTATTTTAAGATTTCCCTGTGAAAGAAAACACCTTCTCAGCATCTTATTCGTATCCATAAGATTATTTCCGTTCTGCCCATCCTTTCCTCTTAAAATAAACTCTTCATCCCAGGAATCTATCTGATGAACCTTCCGTGAATTGCTTCCAATGCAAGTACAACACTCTACAGAGTAAGGAGACCTAAATTGTACGCAGTATTCCAGGTGTGGGCCTAGCAAGCCTTATTTAGTTATGGAGTCTTACAGCTTGGAAACAGGCCCTTCGACCCAACTTGCCCACACCAGCCACCATGTCCCATCTACACTCGTCCCACCTGCCTGAGTTGCAGTAAGATTTTCCGACTTTTATCGTCCAATAAAGTCCACTTGTCTATCCACTGAATTGCTGTGCGTACATATGATTTAAGCACTTGCAAATGCACAATTAGAAGCAGGAGTAGGTCACTCCCCCTCCCCCTCGCATCTGCTCTATCATTCAGTAAAATCACGACAGGTCTGATCGCAATCTCAACTCCACATGGCAACCATGTGTTTCAAGTACATGAACACTCAGATCCCTCTGTACCATTACATAGTTTCACTCCAATTAAAAAGTGCTCTTGTGTTCTTGTTTTCCTATCAAAGTAGATGACCTCATCATTTGCCACACTGTACTTCATCTGCCAAATTTTCACCCACCCCTTTATATCTATCGATATCCTTTGTATATATTTTTCTCACAAATTGTCTTCCATTTTCCCTACATATTTTTCTAAATCTGATTTCAGATGCTCATGTTTTATTGTGCATGAAAGCTCAACAAAGGATGAGTGGAGGGGAACTGAAACATATCGAATAGTGAAAGGCCTGCATAGAGTGAATGTGTTAAGGATGTTTTCACTCGTGGGAGAGTCTAGGACCAGGGGGCACATCCTCAGAATAAAAGGACGTTTCATTAGAAGGGATACGAGGAGGAATTTCTTTAGTCAGAGGAATCTGTCATTCATTGCCACAGAAGGCTGTGGAGGCCAAGTCATTGGGTATTTTTAAAGTGGAGATTGACTTCTTGATTAGTAAGAGTGTCAAGGAATATGGGGAAAAGGCAGATCTTCTTCTTGCCTATGGCGTGCACAGCCTAAAGTTGTAGGTCAACTTGTTCTATTTGATCTATTTGTTTGTGCACGTCGGGTTGTTTGCATTAGTCGAAACAGGGTGGACCACATGAAGGTTGCAATCTCCCACCCCGGCCGATGAATGGGGTTGAGAGAACAAGATAGATCAGCCATGATTGAATGTCGAAGTAGACTCAATGGGTCAAATTGCCTAGGAGTTACGACTTGTATGAACTTTATGACCATTTGACTTATGAACATTAAATAATTTAGAACTGTGCAATAACATAAACGGCAAAGGTTTACTAAAATGGCAAAAGAATACTTGAAGATGCTTACATTGATTACTCCTGGACAGTTGGGGCCAATAAGGCGAGTCTTAGACTGCCGCAGTAGCCGATGTTTTACCCGTACCATGTCTTGCTGTGGAATGCCTTCCGTGATACAAACCACGAGCGGGATCTCAGCATCTATTGACTCGTGGATGGCAGCAGCTGCAAATGGAGGAGGGACGTAGATAACAGATGCTTCGGCTCCTGTACTTTCTTTAGCCTAAAAGTACAGACATCCGATCAGTTTATTCCTTGTAAGTCTCGGAAACCTTCAGCTGTTAACCCTTTCACTTTTCACAAAACCCGCTGCTGCAAGCATAGTGACCCAGGGCTCATGTACCAAGCAGCCGCCCTCATACATTAGTGTTACGGGCAGGCTGGTGAGAGAAAAAAAAAAACATCATGCACATCCCAGCTGAGAAAAGAACCAAACACAATGCCCTCAGCTGGGAAACTTATATAAGATGCACTGGTTAAACAGGATAATAAACAAAAGGGACATAAGCCCATTCCAATATGTTTCAACCTAGACATCTTTAGTTTAATTTAGTTTAGAGATACAGCGCGGAAACAGTACACTAACACTATCCTTTCACACTACGGACAATTTACAATTATAGCAAGCCAATTAACCTACAAATCTGTACGTCTTTGGGGTGTGGGAGGAAACCGGAGATCCGGAGACAAACCACGCAGGTCTCGGGAAGAAATTACAAACTCCTTACAGACAAGCACCTATAGTCAGGATCGAACCCGGGTCTCTGGCGCTGCAAGGCAGCAACTCTACCACTGCGCCACCTTGCGGCCCCATGCATGCCTCCGCCGACATGCAAATAGCAAAAGCATTAAAATGTGGGGATAACTCTTTAAAACAAAATTCATGTAGCATGATGAGATTAATAACATCCATTTACTGATGCATTAACTATGAATGTGTACAAAATCATTAGAGGAATAGATCGGGAAGGTGCACAGAGTCTTTTGCTCAGAGTAGGGGAATCGAGGACCAGAGGACATAGCTTCAAGGTGATGGGGAAAAGATTTAATAGGAATCTGAGGAATCACAAAGGGTGATGGAACAGGCTGCCAGAGGAGGTTGTTCAGGCAGGGACTATCCCATCGTTTAAGAAACAAGTAAACAGTTACGGAAAGGACAGGCTTGGAAGGATATAGATCAAGCGCAGGCAAGTGGGACTAGTGTAGCTGGGACACTGTTGGCCGGTGTGAGCAAGTTGGGCCGAAGGGCCCGTTTCCACACTGTATCATTCTATGACTCTGTGAATGGATTTCATTAGGTGCCCAAAAACATGATTGGAGAGATAAAGGATCCTGAACGAGAAGGGTATTAATGGTTTTTAAGCAGCAGCTTCCAAAAATGGGCTTTAATTTGCTGAAAGCAAAGCTCTCTATAGATGGCCAAAGGCAAGGGAAGCAAGCAAGAAACTATTATCCATCACCAACATTATCCATCACCAAGAAACCACCATCTATCACCACCACTACCATCAATGTTTTCCTAGCTGGCTTCCCATGTTTTTCCTCATCAAAAACTGTGCTTACATGTCTGTGCCCACAATCCCAAATGCACACTGTCAGTACCTCTGGACTCAACCTGATGGTGAAATTCAAAGCTCTAGTTCCTGTTTGAATTCTTCTCCCAGTTCATTCACTTTCAAACTGCCCCTAAAGAACTGTTTCTGACAAGAACCTCATGCCCAATTATCTTGCATTTGCCCTGCAAGGAGCATTGCTTTCAGTAATTTCAGCCTTATTTTCAATGCTATTGAGAACCATCAATGTCTCCCTTATTTATGACTCTCTTTAAACGCAACTCCTCCAAATGCCAACTTCTCCAATAGCCTGAAGAAGGGCCTCAACCCAAAACGTCAGCCATTCCTTAGAAACATAGAAACATAGAAAATAGGTGCAGGAGTAGGCCATTCGGCCCTTCGAGCCTGCACCGCCATTCAATATGATCATGGCTGATCATCCAACTCAGTATCCTGTACCTGCTTTCTATCCATACCCCCTGATCCCTTTAGCCATAAGGGCCACATCTAACTCCCTCTTAAATATAGCCAATGAACTAGCCTCAACTACATTCTGTGGCAGAGAATGCCAGAGATTCACCACTCTCTGTGTAAAAAATGTTTTTCTCATCTCAGTCCTAAAAGATTTCTCCTTCATCCTTAAACTGTGACCCCTTGTTTTGGACTTCCCCAACATTGGGAACAATCTTCCTGCATCTAGCCTGTCCAACCCCTTAAGAATTTTGTAAGTTTCTATAAGATCCCGCCTCAATCTTCTAAATTCTAGCGAGTACAAGCTGAGTCCATCCAGTCTTTCTTCATATGAAAGTCCTGACATCCCAGGAATCAGTCTGGTGAACCTTCTCTGTACTCCCTCTATGGCAAGAATACTTACTCCCTCTATGGCAAGAATCTCTCCAGAGATGCTGCCTGTCCTGCTGAGTTACTCCAGCATTTTGTGTCTATCTTCGGTGTAAACCAGCACCTGCAGTTCCTTCTTACACAACTTCTCCAATCATGCATTTGGCCAACTTTAAAAAAAAACTAATTTGGCTGCATGTTTTGATTTTGCTCTGACATTTCTGGTTACATCTGGCTATTTCTGGCAGCTCTGATCACCCATTACAGGAAGGATATGGAGGCTATGGAAAGGGTGCAGAGGAGGATAACCAGAATGATAACTGGAGTAGGGGTTATTAGCTGCAGGGAGAGGTTGGACAGACTTGATTGCTTTCTCTGGAACGCCAGGGGTTGCAGGGAGACCTGATGGAAGTATATAAAATTATCAGAGCACAGATAGGGGAGAACCTTACTCCCCAGGATGGAAAATTCTAATACGAGAGGGCACAACTTTAAGTTGGGAGGGGTAAAGTTTAAAGAAGATGCGCGGGGCAAGTTTTACATTATAGAGTATGCTGAGTGCTAGAGTAAAACCGAGATGAGAAGAACTTTTTTCACACAGAGAGTGGTGAATCTCTGGAACTCCCTGCCACAGAGGGTAGTCGAGGCCAGTTCATTGGCTATATTTAAGAGGGAGTTAGATGTGGCCCTTGTGGCTAAGGGGATCAGAGGGTATGGAGAGAAGGCAGGTACGGGATACTGAGTTGGATGATCAGCCATGATCATATTGCAGGCTCGAATGGCCGAATGGCCTACTCCTGCACCTAATTTCTATGTTTTCTATGAGTGCCTGGATCACCTATGCTGAGTGCCAGGGATGGTGGTTGAGGTAGATACAAAAATGGTATTGAAGAGACTTTTAGATCGGCATATGGATATGCTAGGAGCACAAGAATATGGATGATGTGCAGGTAGATAATAGATGGCCTTGGTATCATGTCCGACGCAGATATTGTGGGCAGAAGGGCATATTCTAGTGCTCTACTTTTCTATGTTGCATGTTAATTACACATTGCATGACCTGGAAAAATGAAAAGTTTACTTTCAGCTTTACATGCACATTTTGGTGGTCGCTTTGTGTATGTGAGTTGTAGACGTTGGTAAGTGCCTTGAACAAGAGCTGTCTGGTGGAGTGAGTCAGCAGATCTGTTCCCATAGCCAATTTAGCAGGCCAGTATCTCGGCCCCTCGACAACCTAGTACCGATCTAGTACCGTTCGACTCCTCTCAGAGGCCATGATCTCTGTTAGACTAGCAAAATGGGCAATCTCGCACAGCTCTGGAACTAGGGGTGCTGGAAAATCGGTGGCAGACCTGTAGTTGCATTGCCTGTGGAATGTGATTATGTGAGAGCTGTTTAAATGCAAACTCTGCAGTTATATATAGGTCACCAAAACACTATTGGCCATTTAAAAAGCACGGTGTCAATAATATATTTAAATTTAAATAATATTTTAAAATCGAGTTTAAAACCAATTCCAAAATGGTGAGAAGTTCCCAGGAGATATCTGTTAGAAATGGTGAATCACTGATGTACAATCTTTTGTTAAATGTACTGAAGCAGGGAAGATTCCCCTTGGTACGAAACACACCACTGAAAACATTAAACTAACATTTACCTCTTGAACCGTGTTGAAGACAGGTAAATTCATGTGGGTTTTACCGCCTTTCCCTGGTGACACTCCTCCTACTAAATTGGTGCCATACTCCAAAGCCTGCTGGCTGTGAAATGTCCCCTGGAATATACAATAAAAATAGAGAATCAATCAACACAGAATGAAATGCCATCTTGAAGTACTGAGCACACTATTTCTGCCCTCCTTGAAATTGCACCAATTGCCGTCCCTCTGGCATATCAGGCAGAATATTTGTTGTGATAAATTGAACTTGCCTCAAGAAGTCTACCACACAAGACAGTGTTTAATTGTCATATGTACCGACAGCAGAACAATAACATTCTTACTTGCAGCAGCATAACTTTTGTAAACACAATACTCATAGGAGACAAAAAACGAACAAAACAATCAATATAATAGCCCCAATACTGGAGCAAAGGCCAGTCCTTAGTGCAAACAAAGACAGTTCATAATTCATAGTTTGGTGTTGTGTAGTATTCAAGAGCCTGATGATTAGAGTCATAGTGGTACAGTGTGGAAACAGGCCCTTCGGCTCAAATTGCCCACACCGGCCAACTTGTCCCAGCTACACTTGTCCCACCTGCCTGCGTTTGGTCCATATCCCTCCAAACTTGTCCTATCCATGAACCTGTCCAACTTCAGTCTGAAGAAAGGTCTCGACCCAAAAAATCTCCCATTCCTTCTCTCAAGAGATGCTGCCTGTCCCACTGAGTTACTCCAGCATTTTGTGTCTACCTGTCCAATTGTTTCTTAAACGTTAGGTTAGTCCCAGCCTCTAGCAGCTTGTTCCATACACCCACCAGCCTTTGTGTGAAAAAGTTAAGTGCCTGTCCCACGAGCATGCGACTCCATGCGGCAAGCGCGACCTATGCGACTCCATGCGGCAAGCGCTACCTAACGTGGTCGCTTGAGCCCTATGGCCTCGCGGGGCCGGTCCCGACATCGCCGGAGCCGGTGCCGTATGGAGCTGTGCGGAGCTGGTCCCGACATCGCGCGGGGCTCCGAAAAACTGACCTTGTTCAAAAATTCCGCAGCCGCCTCGACGCCGTACATCACGCGCGAACTTCCCGCGGACTTCGCTCGCACTTCATGTCACTCACTCGACCTCCGCGCAGCCCCCGCTTCTGGTTAGGTCGAGCTAAGCATGTCAAATGCAATATTTTGGGGAATAAAACTTTAAGAGCACGAGCAGTTTTTTTCATGTACGGAACTGCATCAGTCACAAACAGAAGAACATTCTCGTGTTTTATACCTTCTGGCTAAAGTACAGCAAGTGAAGATGTAAACAACTGAGCAATAGTTGAGCTGTTTGACTTCTCCAATACTTCTGCCGTCAACAATTGCTCCTTTGATGGTTGACCTGCCTCCAGTGTACCGTTGACCACATTGGCAACGTATCTCCCCAAAGCATCGGTTGTCACGTCTATTGAGATCCATATTTTGTTGCATCTCTAATTTTTTGCACAACAATGTTGAAGTTGCTTTCAATATAATTTTTCCGTAATGATGACTTGCTTGGTATATGTTCCTCTGTGTATTTCTCTAAAAAAACCTCTGAGAGATTTGTTTTCTAATTTCCACAGTGAAATTCCAGCATCAATGAATGCCTTGCACAGATCACTCGAAAACTCAAGATTTGTGACTGGAGCCAGCAGTAAATATAGTGAGGAGACAAGCTTGGGTATTTCACTTGGGTAGCGTTATCAACATTGACTTCTCTAATTGTAGATAGCCCTTGTCTTTTGCCTGTATCCCCTCCCCCTTCCCAGCTCTCCTCCTAGTCCTACTGTCTCCGCCTCTTCCTTTCTTTTTCCCTCCCCCTCCCCCACATCAGTCTGAAGAAGGATCAGCAAGAAGGAACAGCAAAAAAAAAGGCTGATTTAGGCACTCGATCGTGAAAAGGGCATTATCTTGGTGAAATCATTAAAAAAGGCAAGAAAAGGCACATGGCATTTATGGCAAAATCCTGGCTTTAATGATTACAATCAATCCATTAACAGTTTATAGATACATGATACGGAATAACTTTTAGTGCAAGGTAAAGCCAGCAAAGTCTGATCAAGGATAGTCCAAGGGTCACCAAAGAGGTAGATAGTAGTTCAGCACTGCTCTCTGGCAAGAGAGCCCAGCAGCGACTACACCCTCTCCGAAGACTATGGAAAGCAGGTCTCCCCACTACACACCTACGAACTTTTTATAGGGGGACAATCGAGAGCACATTAACTTACGGCATCACTTCCTGGTTCGGGAGCTGCAAGGTGTACGAACGGCACCAACTAGACAGGATTGTGAAGACCGCCAGCAGGATTATTGGTGCTCCACTCCCTTTCCTGCTGGACATATACAGGAAGAGATGTACCAGCAGAGCCATCTCCATCATCAAAGACCTCTACCACCCATCGCATCACATATTCTCCATCCTGCCATCTGGGAAGAGGTACAGGAGCATTAACTGCAAAACCAGCAGGATGCTCCTCAGCTTCTTCCCGCAGGCTATAAGACTGATAAACGGACTTTGCCCCCTGCCAAAGTATCGCGCACCAACCACCAACCTGGACACACTGCAGCAGAGCCACTGTCGTGCCGCTGCCGATCGGAACGCCTGTTGATGTTTAGTAGAGAGTAGAGCGTTTAATTTGTCATGATATATGTAATTTTATTTCTATTTATTTTTACTGCACACTGAATGGACACTGGTTGGGCAACCTTTTTTCGTTTCCTCTGGGTATGTGAATACTCAGGAAAATGATAATAAAGATATACTTGATACTTGATACTCTCACCAGCAAACTAACCTGGTTCTTTCACACTGATGTGGTTTTCAAGAAAGCACATCAGCATATTTACTTTAGAATATAGAAACAAAGAACTGCAGATGCCGGTTTACCAAGGAAAGGCACAAAATGCTGGAGTAACTCAGCGGGTCAGGCAGCATCTCTGGAGAGCATGGAATAGGTGACATTTAGGATTGGGACCATGCTTCAGACTGGAATGCTGCCTGATGCACTGATTTACTCCAGCATATTTAGTTTCTTGGGTGTCTGAGATTTGGCATGTCCACAAGGATTCTCTTGATAGACACAAAAAGCTGGAGTAACTCAGCAGGACAGGCAGCATCTCTGGAGAGAAGGAATGGGTGATGTTTTGGGTCGAGACCCTTCTTCAGGATTCTCTTGAACTTCTGCAAATGAACATTCGAAAGTATTGGGACAGAGACATGTCAGCCTGCTCATCAACACTTGAACTTGCAAAAAGTGATGGACACAGCCCAGTCCATCACAGGCTCATCACCTCCTTCCATGCAGTCCATCTTCACAGTGCATTACATCAGCAGCGCAGGAAGTACAATCAAGGATGTCTGCCACCTTGCCGTACCCTTCTCTCTCTTTTACCATCTGCATGAAGATGCAGGAGGTTGAAAGCCGAGATGTCAGATTAAAGAACAGCTTCTTTCCCACTGCTATGAGACTCCTGATGCAATCACCTCTTTCACACCACCTTCCAGGTAGTGCTGCCACATATACTTAACTCTACTTCATTTGGTTATTGTTATTGCACTTTAGTTTTTTTTTTACCCTACTCAGACTGCACTTCAATCTTTGCACCATTCTGTTATGTTGCATTTATTTTTGTATCGATCATTACCATGCATGCTTTCGTTCAGTTTAGGGTGGAAACAGGCCTTTTGGCCTACTGAGTCATCACCGACCAATGATCAACCGTACACTAGTTTTATCCTACACTAGGGACAGTTTACAGAGGACAATTAACCTTCAAACCTGCACATCTTTGGAATGTGGGAGGAAACCAGAGCACTCGGAAGAAACCCATGCGATCACAGGGAGAATGTACAAACCCCGTACAGAGAGCATCCACAGTCAGGATCAAACCTGGATCTCTGGCGCTGTACGGCAGCAACTCTACCGCCGTGCCGCCCTGCGCTGTTTACACCGTGAGCATCATATGATAAAATAATTTAATTGCACACTTGGTGCACAGGACAATAAACGAATCTGATCTGAAGATGGAGATATAATACCATTTAACAGTTCCTAGTTCACAAAGATGACGACTTTGCAGTCAACTGAGAGAAGCAAGCGGGTGCAGGCGACTCGGAGAAAAATGAAAAGGATGCAAATGCTCGAGGTGCACAAATCTGGATAATCTTTTAATACTAATAAAGATAAGATTGTTATTGGATAGATAATGCACGCAAGCAGCTCCATACAAATTGCAAGTTCCTCATCATACACATACCCTTTATTTTCCCAACAACCGACAAAGAAAACGATTTTCTGCTTGATCCATAAATGTGTCACAGGATGTGGAGCAGAACAGCTAAACCCAAGGAAGTGATAACAAGGCTAAAAACTTCGCACGGATTTGTGCCCAGGGAGGAAAACAATGTCAAAGAACTGTGCTCATTAAAGCAGAGAAGATTAAGAATAGGGTGGAATTTGAATTTAATAGAATTGAAGAGCTTCAAAAAAAAGTACCTGTACAAGAAACTATATCCGTTGGCAGAAATGTCAGTCACCATAGATGCTATCTGTCCGACTAATTAGAACATAGAAAGGTTCAGTACAAGAACAGGCACTTGGCCCACAATGTCTGTGCCAAATATGAAAGAACATGAAGCATACAGCACGAGAACAGGCCCTTCAGCCCACAATGTCTATGCCGAATATGATGCCAAGACCAATTTTGAACTGTTTGCACATAATCCATATCCCTGCAAATCCACTTCCCTTAAATGCCACTATCGTGCCTACCTCCACCACCATCCCTGGCAACATGTTCCAAGCACCCTTTGATTAAAATACTTGCCCCGCACATTTCCTTTAAACATTGGCCCTCTCGTTTAAAGCTGTGCCATTTAGTCTTTGACTTTTCCGCCTTGGGCAAATGGTTCAGACTGTCTACCCTATCTACTATGCCTCTCATAACTTGATATATTTCTGTCAGGTCTCCCCGCAACCTCCAGTGCCCCAGGTAAAACTATCTGTCTAACCTCTCCCTGTAGCCTATGCCCTTCAACCCAGGCATTGTTCTGGTAAACCTCCTCTGCACCTGTCCAAAGCCTCCACAACTCTCCTGCAATGGAGCAACCAGAACTGCACACAACACTCCAAATCAGAACTCAGTCAGAAGTCAGAGTAAATTTATTGGCCGAGTATGTATACCTACAAGGAATTTCACTTGGTGCTTTGCTTGCATATGGTAAAAGCATGATATACATGGTTAAAAATACGATATACAGCAGACAATTTAAAAATAAAACATAATTTAAACATGTGAAAATAAAGTACCAGAGTAAAACGAGGTTACAGACTTTTGGCTGTTGAGTAGAGCTATTGTTCTTGGGAAGAAGCTGTTTTTACGTCTTGCTTTTACGTGTAGCAGCTTTGACAGTCCAGAGTCGCCTCCCAGAGGGAAGTGTTTCAAAGAGTTTGTGGCCAGGGTGAGAGGGGTCAGAGATGATCTTTCCCGCTCGCTTCCTGGCCCCTGCAGAGTACAGTTTGTCAATAGGTGGGGAAGATTGCAGCCAACAACCTTCTCGGCTGATCGAACGATGTGCTGCAGCCTCTGGATGTCATGCTTGGTGGCTGAGCCAAACCAGACCACGATAGAGAGGGTGAGAATATGGCCCAACCAAACTCTCACAAAGCTGCATTATGAATCCTTGACTCTGATACTCAATGGCTTAACCCAGGAAGGCACGCATGCCATATATCTTCTTTACCACTCGAGACCTTTGTATTGCCCTTTTCAATGAGTTATGGATCTGGACCCCCAAATCTGGACCCCCACAGCTGCGGCTCGCCTGCAGTCCATCTGTCTTTACTTTTTTCTGTTGTTTTTTTTGTCTTGTTTTGGTTAAGTTTTAGTTTGTTGGGTTGTGTTAGGGGGGGGGGGGGGTGAAACATGTTTTCTGTCTCTTCCTTCGGGGGAATGCGACTTTTTCGTGTCGTATCCCCCTTCTCTGCCTCCGTCTGCGCTGAGGCCTAATGGCGGAGCTGGCGGCCTCCAGCCTGCGACTGACCCCGAGGCTCCGGAGGCAGAGCCAGCCAGGACTCACCAACGAGAGGCTGGCCGTCTTCGGGGCTGAGGCAGCGGTGGCCCGACTTGCTGGTGCGGCGTTCTGGCTTTCGGCAGCGGCCTGGAGCTGATGCAGCGGGGCTCGGAGCTGAGACTGCGGGACCCGGAGCTGGGGCAGCGGCCTGGAGCTGGGGCGGCTGCCCGGAGCTGGGGCGGCGGCCCGGAGCGGAGACTGCAGGACCCGGAACTGGGGCGGCGGCCCGGAGCGGAGACTGCGGGACCCGGAGCTGGGGCGGAGGCCCGGAGCGGAGACTGCGGGACCCGGAGCTGGGGCGGCGGCCCGGAGCGGAGACTGCGGGACCCGGAGCTGGGGCGGCGGCCCGGAGCGGAGACTGTGGGACCCGGAGCTGGGGCGGCTGCCCGGAGCTGATGCTGTGGCGGGCCGACTCGGAGCAGAGACGGCGTTCCGGCTTTCGGCGGCGGCGACATCACCACGGAGGTCCGCTGGACTGGAGGGCGGCATCTCCGGCCTGGATCGATCGCCTCAGCACAGAGGGAGAACAAGGAGGGAAGAGACGGAGACTAAGACTTTGCCTCCATCACAGCGAGGATGTGCTTGGTGAACTCACTGTGGCGGATGTTTAATTTGTGTTTATTGTATGTTTTGTTTTTATTGGTTCTGTGTATAACTGCAGGCAACATAATTTCGTTCAGACCGAAAGGTCTGAATGACAATAAAGGAATCTAATCTAATTCTAATCCATTTTTACACTGCGTGTAGGAAGTAACTGCAGATGCTGGTATATACCGAAGATAGACATAAAGTGCTGGAGTTACTCAGCGGTTCAGGCAGCATCCCTGGAGAAAAAGGATGGGTGATGTTTCAGATCGCAATCCTTCTTCACACAGTTCCGACATGAAATCTCACCCAGTACCTGCTGAGTTACTCCAGCACTTTGTGTCTACCCATTTTTATACTGTTTATTTTGTGCTCTACCTTGCTAGCTAACTAGCTAGCTAGTCTTCAAGAGAGAGTTAGATTTAACTCTTAGGGCTAACGGAATCAAGGGATAAAGCCCCTGTCCCACTATACGAGGTGATTCACGAGTTCTCCCGAGTTTTCCCCTGATTCGAACTCGGAGAATGTTCGTAGCGGGTCCATAGGAGTTTGTAGATGTCTTGTAGCGGCTCGTAATGCTAACGGTAGGTACTCGGGACATCCGGTAACTCGAGATGTTTTTTCATCCCTGCAAACATTGTCCACGAGTAAAGAAATACTTGTGATGAAAAAAATGTTGCTTTTTATACCTACCATTAGCATTACGAGCCGCTTCGAGACATCCACGAACTCCTACGGACCCGCTACAGACATTCTACGAGTTCGAATCCAGGGAAAACTCAGGAGAACTCGTGAATTACCTCGTACAGTGGGACAGGTACTTAAGGAGAAAAAGCAAGAACGGGGTACTGAATTTAGATGATCTGCCATGATCACATTGAATGGCGGTGCTGGCACAAAGGGTCGAATGGCCAATTTCTGCACCTATTTTTCTTTGTTTCTATACTTTTTCTATGTTTCTAAACATCTATAATTTAACTTTCTATTCAGTTTATATATATCCTCAAAATATTTCCTCAGTTCCCTCAACTGCACTATCTCAGTCGTAACCAAAAACAGACCAGAATATTGTCAGAGATTTGACAGATGCATGCCGAACTGCAAGCACATACTCTCCCTAGTGCCAGTACCACAGATGGTCCAATCCTGAAAGCCTCTCTTCAGCTGGGGTTTTCCCAACTGTGTTTCAACAATAAATTCTTCATGAAATCCAAACAAGATATATCGCTGCAATTCTCTTCAAGCTATGCTGGGGAAATCTATCCAATAAACCCAACAGCAAGCCCATCTACTACAACAGAGAAACATTGCTGCAATAAACAAGGGTAAATAGTAAGCAAATAACTTTTTTTCAAGGGGAAAATACATAATTTTTTTTAAACTTTGTAAGTTTGATATTTTTAACCAATGCATTGATTCACAGTTTTCATTAAGAGTCAATAGTTTCCCACAGATGCTGCCTGGCCTGTTGAGTTCTTCCTCTATTTTTTGTTTTTATTCCAGGATGCCCACAGCCACTGGGAATCGATGCAATAATGGAAAAAAATTGTTCCACATGGAAGGCTAATCGTACCCTGTTTTTCTATTTGTAAACAAAAGTTCCTATTGTCATCAATTCCAAAAATTTCTCAGTGATAAATGAGCCACAATCTCCACAACGGCGCATGATAATCAGTTCAACAGGACATGGGCTGACAGCATGCTGTGGTACATAATTTGGCACTCATTTCAGAGAAGCCACAAAACAAGCAAAAAAGGTTTTATATGTAGTAAATTACATGCACAACAATGCTTCCTCTAACACACGCTGGGACAGCTCAATATTAACAATGAAGTTCCTGTGCATATATCTCTCAGTTTAACAAACTCAAACCTAAAAACAACTGTGGAACACTAAAAAATCATTTTAAATGCTGAAAAACTCATGGTTAGTCAGAAAGAGAAACAGTTAATGCGGTGCAGTTAGAAGTGCTGCTGCCTCACAGCGCCAGAAACCCTGGTTGGATCCTAACCTCAGGTGCTGTCTATGTGGAGTTTTCACATTCTCTGTGACCACATGGGTTTCCTACGATTAGTCTGGTTTCATAAGTCATGGGAGCAGAAATAGGCCATCCGACCCATCAGGTCTGTTCCACCATTCAATCATGGCTGATCTACCTTTCACTCTCAACCCCATTCTCCTGCCTTCTCCCCCCATATCCCTTGACATGCCTCCTAACCAGGAATCTGTCAATCGGCATCTTAAAAATATCCTATGACTTGGTCTCCACAGCCGTCTGCGGCAATGAATTCCAGATTCACCACCCTCTGACTAAAGAAATACCTCCTCATCTTTCTAAAGGCTAGTCCTTTTATTCTGAGGTCATACCCGCTGGTTCTGGACTTTCCCTCTAGTGGAAACGGCCTCTCTACATCCACCCTATCCTGGTCCTTCACTATTGGGTGGGTTTCAATGAGATTCCCCCCCCCCCCCCCATCCGTCTAAATTCCAGCGAGTATAGGCCCAGTGCCGTCAAACGCTCATCATACTTTAACTTTTCCTCTCATGTCCCCAAAGACATGTGGGATTTGTAGGTTAATTGGGCTCTGCCTCTAGTGAGAGTGGGAGTGGGTGAGAAAGTGGGATGACATAAAACAGGAAGGCAGGATGACAGGGCAGCACATTGGTACAGCAGTAGAGCTGCTGCCTTACGGCTTCAATCCTGGCTACGGGTGCTGTCTGTACGGAGTTTGTATGTTCTCCCTGTGACCTACGAGGGATTGTCCTCTAGTCCTAGACTCTCCCACTAGTGAAAACATCCTCTCCACATCCACTCCACCCAAGCCTTTCACTATTCTGTATGTTTCAATGAGGTCCCCCTCACTCTTCTAAACTGCAGTGAGTACAGGCCCAGTGCTGTCAAACGCTCATCATATGTTACCCTACTCATTCCTGAGATCATTCTTGCAAACCTCATCTGGACCCCTCGCCAGAGCCAGCACATCCTTCCACAGGTATGGTGCCCAAAACTCCTCACAAAGGTGTTGCTATTCCTGTAGTTGCATGGGAAGTGAACAATTATCCTTTCGGGCCTGTCCCACTTATGCGCTTCTTTCGGCAACTACCGGTGCCCATCATATTCGCAGCAGGTCGTCGGAAAATTTTCGCGAGTTGAAAATTTTCGGCGACCTTCTGCGACTATGACGGGTGTCGGCAAGTCGCCGAAAAAAAACGCATAAGTGGGACAGGCACTTCAATCTGTGAACTATGGAGGGCTTGATGGTTTTTATGCAAGTCTTTTCCTGACTGGCTAGCGTGCAAACAAATGCTTTTCCTTTTACCTCCGTACACGTGACAACAATAAACTAAACAGGTGGCTCTAATGGAGTTTGTTAAAATCTTCTCCAAGTCTGAGACAGTGAAATGTCATGGAGACATACAGCATGGAAACAGGAAAATGTTGCACCCTTTCTCCTGTACCTGCATCTGTACACTGTGGACGACTTCAATATAATCATGTATAGTCTTTCTGCTGACTGGTTAGCACGCGACAAAAAGCTTTTCACTGTACCTCAATACACGTGACAATAATAAACCAAAGCGCTGGTAACAGAGTAAATCTCAGACCCATAGAATGGACAGTCGCATCACATTGCTAAAATGGGAGAAGACTGGAAGATGTATTAGGGACTAGCATTAGATTGCAGCTGGAGGAAAGTTTAAAAGACGTGTCATTCAGTCTGGCGAATGACACCTCCCAGATCCCGTCCTGTACCACAGATAGAATCAAAGATCCTGTAGCAGAGCTCCGCTATAGGATCTTTGGATAGAATGGCAACACCGCCTCACCCCTCCTCCCACCTGCAGCCAGACAACAAACCCATCTCCCCCAACTACAGCCAGCAGAACAGAGATGCCTTCCTCCACCACGGCTGGATCAAATGCCACCCCACCCCTCTTGCTCCACATCTGGAAATGAAAACTGAGACACAAGGAACTGCAGAAGCTGTAATCTGGATTTTTTTTTAAACAGTGCAGTAAGTGGGGGCAGAGGAATAGGCGATGTACTGACTGTACTTTGTGCCTTCCACCACAGTGAAGAATGCTGTGGTGGATGTTTGTTTTAAATTTTATTGTGTATTATGTGTTCTTTTTTTATTGTACAACTGCTGGCAAATTCATTTCACTGCACTCTATGTATTTGATGAATAAAACTGATTGATTTTTTGATTGTTTCAGATCAAGATCCAATGCCTGAAATGCCAATTTTACCATTGCCTCCACAGATGCTGCTTGAGGATTCTCTGGAAATGTGTTTGTTTTTGGCACCAAATGATGAAGAGTTTCCAGTCGAACTTGTTACAGTTGCAATGCTATTAAATGAGGCAGCCTTGGCTCAGTGTTGGTATTTACACTTTACAATCAGAAGGTTGATGTCTGAATTCTACTTTAATAGAAGTAAACTGATATGCACCAAGCCCACAGGAGGGCGCCACTGTTCGTATATCTCAACACCGAGAGATTTCAAGGAAAATAAAAACTCAGACCAAGTGAACAGTTACAAAGCGGAAATAAATAGCATTTAACCCATGCTCAAAGACAGACAGAAAGCAGACGTGGTGACGCACCTGTTTCCCAGTGAAACCTTGACATATGACCTTTGTTGTCTTGTCTATGTAGAGGTTTTGCCTTGAGCTGGTGTAGCAGTGCCTCACTCCACTTCGCTCCACTGCAACAGACAAATAAGGCAACATTAATACTGCATGCTTTACTTCATACCGTCGGACCTTCAACGAGGTCCAATATGAGAGTCACAAAAAGCTGGAGTAACTCAACAGGACAGGCAGCATCTCTGAAGATAAGGAATGGGTGCTGTTTTGGGTCGAGGCCCTTCGTCAGACTGAGCCCAATAGGAGAGCAATACGAGAATGACAAGTATAGAATAGTATTGAGTATAGAAGTTGGGATGTAATGTTAAAATTGTACAAGGCATTGGTGAGGCCAATTCTGGAGTATGGTGTACAATTTTGGTCGCCTAATTATAGGAAGGATGTCAACAAAATAGAGAGAGTGCAGAGGAGATTTACTAGAATGTTGCCTGGGTTTCAGCAACTAAGTTACAGAGAAAGGTTGAACAAGTTAGGGCTTTATTTTTTGGAGCGCAGAAAGTTAAGGGGGGGACTTGATAGAGGTCTTTAAAATGATGAGAGGGATAGACAGAGTTGACGTGGATAAGCTTTTCCCACTGAGAGTAGGGAAGATTCAAACAAGGGGACATGACTTGAGAATTAAGGGACAGAAGTTTAGGGGTAACATGAGGGGGAACTTCTTTACTCAGAGAGTGGTGGCTGTGTGGAATGAGCTTCCAGTGAAGGTGGTGGAGGCAGGTTCGTTTTTATCATTTAAAAATAAATTGGATAGTTATATGGACGGGAAAGGAATGGAGGGTTATGGTCTGAGCGCAGGTATATGGGACTAGGGGAGAATACGTGTTTGGCACGGACTAGAAGGGTCGAGATGGCCTGTTTCCGTGCTGTAATTGTTATATGGTTATATGACAATGTATGTATGATACAATCAGGATGCCATTTATCACAAAATATGCACACCACATAATTTCTTAACAACATAAGAAACAGGAGCAAAATATGGACATATGACACTCCAGCTGCCCCTCCATCCAAAACAATTGTTGCTGATCCTCTGCCGATCTCTGCTGCCCTGCCTAATCCATATATCACTGGAGTCCCTTGTACATAAGGTCATAAATGAGAGAAACAGAATTAGGCCATTTGGCCCATCAAGTCTACTCCACCAGTCAATCATTATGATCTATCTCTCCCTCCTCACCCCATTCTCATACCATCTCCTCAGAAATATCCATTGACGGCCTCCACAGCCTTCATTGGCAAAAAAATCCACATATTCACCACCCTAGGACTAAATAAATTCCTCCTCATCACATTCCCAAAGGAACGTCCTTTAATTCTGAGTCTATGACTTCCAGTCCTACACTCTCCCACTAGTGGAAACATCCTCTCCACATCCACCCTATCCAAGCCTTTCACTATTCCGTACCTTTCAATGAGGTCCCCCCCCTCATTCTTCTAAACACCAGCAAGTACAGGACCAATGCCTTCAAACACTCATCATATGTTAATTCCCTCAATCCTGGATTTGTTCTTGTAGACCTCCTCTGGACCCTCTCCAGAGCCAGTTGTCCAATAATCTATCAAACTCAGTCTTGAATGTAATCAGTCAATGAGCATCTATAGCCTCTGAGGTGCTCCATAAATTCATAATCCCGAGTAATAGGTAGAGTTGCTGCCTCGTAGTTCCAGCGACAAAGACTCCATCCTCACTGCCAAGAACAAAGGGGGGGGGGGGGGGGCCATCGACATTGAAGGGGACCCGATGCCGGGGGGGGGGGGCAGCTGCTGCCACAAATTATCGAACTGCTCGATGAGCTTTTGTAACTTCATAGGCGCCAGAACCATGGCGACACTTAAGTGCTGCCCAGGTGAGATCTGCTGTATGATTTTACTGGGTTGTATGTAAAACTGAGCATTTCACTGTACCTAGGTACATGCGACAATATTGAATCATTGATTGAATCATTGAATGACCGCCGCTGCTGTTTGCGTGGAGTTTGCAAGTTCTCCCTGTGATCGCGCAGGTTTTCTTCGTGCAGTTTGTTCCAACATACCAAAGACTTGCAGGTTGATGGGTTACTTAGCTGTGTACACCACCACTCCTGTACACTACTGCTCATGCTACAACTACAGTGTGTGCGTACAGCTCAAGCCTAAATCTCTGCATAGACAAGTCTAGGTCATTGTGGTGGTTATCAGAAATTAAGGCGGGATCTTGATCAGCTGAGCAAGTGGGCTGAGGAATGGCTAACGGAGTTTAATTCAGATCAATGCGTGTTGCATTTTTGGAAGTCAAACCAGGGTGGGACCTTCACAGTGAACAGTAGAACCCTGCGGAGTTGTGTTGAGCAGAGGGATTAGGAGCACGGGTACATATTTGCCTAAAAGTGGCATCATTGGTAGTAGATAGGCTGATAACGTAGGTTTTTGGTCTATTAGAATATAGAAGCTGGGACATTATGTTACAATTATGAAATAAAATTGTTGAGGCCACATTTGGAAAAGTATGTTCAGTTTTAGTCACCATGCCAGAGGAAGGATGGTGTTAAGCTGGGAAGAGAGCAGAGAAGATTTACAATGATATTGCCAGAACTCAAAGGCCTGACTACAGGGAGAGGTTGGGCAGGTGAGGACTTTATTCCTTGGAGTGCAGGAGTCTAAGGGGTGATCTTATAGAAGTGTATAAAACCCTGAGGGGAATTGATAGGGTGAATGCACAGTCAGTGTTGTAGCAAAACAGTTCCATAGACAAAGCCCAATGGCCGCAGTGAGGTAGAGGTATATCGGACAGTACCCTGGCTGATGGAAGGACCGGTGAAATGCCTGATAACAGAGGAGAAGCAGCAGTTCCTGAGGATGAAGCCGTTCCTGAGCCTGAAGCACACTTTTAAACTTTTGTACCTATTGCCCAAGAGGAGTAGGGAGAACGAATGACCAGGGTCATTCTTTTAGGAAGGAGACGAGGAGAAATGTCTTTAGTCAGAGGACGGTGAATCTGTGGAATTCGTTGCCACAGAAGGCTGTGGAGGACGACAGTGGATATTTTTAAAGCAGAGGTAGATAGATTCTTGATTTGTACGGGTGTCAGAGGTTATGTGGAGAAGACAGGAGAATGGGGTTAGCAGGGAGATATATATCAGCCATGACTGAATGGCAGAGTAGACTCGATGGGGCCGAATAGCTTAATTCTACTCCTATTCCTTATGACCTTATGAGCAGAATTGGTATATCAAGAGCCAGAGGACACAGGTTGTTGGTGAGAGGGAAAAATATTGTCTTGAGATGCGACTACTACAATGTACTCAGCAAACTTGTTAGAGCAGAATTTGGCCACAATGTCACGTCTGGCGAGGATTATAAACCTCAGTGTATAATCCCTTTGGATTTGTTTAATCTCTTATGCAATGAACAGTGACATTGTTCAGATTTTAGCAGAAAAGATCCTAGTATTTGCAGACTTTCCATAAATGGTGATTAGCTAACCTATTCCATTTGTGCAGTGTTGTGGTTAACTATGCTTTTGTCCCCTATAGAATATAGTTAATGTGCCATTAATAAATTCTAACTTGCCAGTTTGAGAACCAATTTAAACTCTTTTGAAAATAATTAACTGCATCCTTGCTCCGGGCCGCTCCCAAATTTAACAAAGCAACTACAATTAGTTACAGCACAAAGGTCAATTATGCAAAGCAATACTAACAAGGGCTTATTCACTGAGGCCTATAACACTCAATTCTACATATTCTCAGCTTTACATTATATCTCTACAATCATACTTGCTTATTATGTTATTCATTCTTTTAAATCCAGTGCAAGATGCCAATGTTTGCTTTAATTAGACTTCCATGAATAACTTTATCCGAGCCCTTGAATGCCCATACATACATACACACATATGCGTAGAGGAAGAGGAGGAGGTTAGCTGAGGTTACCGCTTCTCCACGCTGGCTGTGGGCCTAGGGTGCAGTGTCCCGTCGGTCCGGATGTCTCCGGGGATGGGACACTCAAGTGGGTGGGGGGGGGGGGGGGCTGGGGACGGTCCAGTGGCGGTTCGGCTGCGCTTGTGGCGCCGAGGACACGGGTTCGATCCTGGCAGCGGATGAGGCGCGGTTCTGTGTGTGTGCAGCTGCCGAGAGCCGGTCCAGTCTTCTCCTGCCCCCCCTCCCCCCCGGTCTCCCACTCGTGTCTCCCACTCGTATCTGCCCCCTCTATCTGCCCCCTGACAAATACAAACTTGAAAAAATACCCAAAAAATCAGACCCAAACTATACTCACTGAATCTACAGCGCTTCATTAGATTTTTATTTATAGCGTTTGACCTTTGACAAATCCCATGATTCCTTGCGTTTTTCGGAATACCGAACTCGCTTACTGGAAATATCAGTAAACAAAAGAACATTTTCTTCCATCTACATAAATCTGCAGCTTTAACTAAAAAAAAAATCTAGAAGTCTATCTACATGTCATACATTTCGAGTCATATAGCGTGGAAATAGGCCCTTCGACCCAACGCCCACACTGATCAACATCCCATCTATACTAGTCCCAACTGCCTGCGTTTGCCCCATAGCCCTCTAAACCCGTCCAATCCATGTACCTGTCTGTAGATTGATGGTGCATGTGAGCCAATCACACACAAGCCAGCACCACTAACTCCACCCCTCTATAACACTTATACTAACACCCCGTTCCCGGCACTTCAGTTCGAGCAGTCAGGATGCACTGATAACCTGTTGTCCTAAGTGCTGCTAAGTGCTCATTAAAGATGTGTTTAAATCACACAATGACTTTGGCTCATGTTTACACTGTCTAAATGTTTCATAAACATTGCGACAGTCCTTGCCTCAACTACCTCCTCTGAGAAGGGTTTCGGCCCGAAACGTCGCCTATTTCCTTCGCTCCATAGATGCTGCTGCACCCGCTGAGTTCCTCCAGCAATTTTGTGTACCTACCTCCTCTGACAGCTTGTTTCATACATCCACCACCCTTTGTGTGAAGAAGTTACCCTTCAGGTTCCTATTAAATCTTTCCCCCCTCACCTTAAACCTATGTCCTCTGGTTCTTGATTCCCCTACTCTGTGCAAAAGACTCTGTGCGTCTACCTGATCTATAACTCTCATGATTTTATACACCTCTATAAGAGTACTAGCCTGCTCAACCTCTCCTTATAGTTCAGACCCTCGACTCCTGGCAACAACCTTGTAAATCTTCTCTGTATCCTTTCCAACTTGACAACATGTATTCAAAGTAGCTGAAGGCACTGTGGAAAAGTGCCACAGATTTGAATTGGTGCAGTCAGACTATAGATGGTGGTACAGAGATTATCTAATAGTAAAATAAATTGAGGAAAGGAAGAAAAAAACATTCATTTAAAGTTAGCAAAGAGAAAATCAGAACTGATGCAAGGAAATCATCCACACAAAATGAATGATCCAGCAAGAAACCAATGTCTGGTCAGAACAGAATTTTAATATCAGAAAAAATATTCATATCAAAGAACAAATGATTGCTGATGCAGAGAATATTAAAATTATTCTGGAACAACACATGGTCTCATTATCAACATTATTAGAAACACTTTTTCTCAGAGTTGTGAGTCTATGGAATTATCTGCCTCAGAGGGCAGTTGAGGCTGGTTCTCTGGATACTTTCAAGAGAGCTAGATAGGGCTCTTAAAGATAGCAGAGTCAGGGGATATGGGGAGAAGGCAGGAATGGAGTACTGATTGGGGATGATCAGCCATGATCACATTGAATGGCGGTGCTGGTTCGAAGGACCAAATGGCCTACTCCTGCACCTATTGTCTATTATTTGAGCAGCATAGTGGTGTAGAAGTGGAATTGCTGCCTTACAGCATCAGAGATCTGGGTTCCATCCTGGCTGTTGTCTGTATGGACTTTGTAGGTTCTCCCTGTGACCGTGTG
This sequence comes from Amblyraja radiata, assembly GCF_010909765.2. Taxonomy (NCBI): domain Eukaryota; kingdom Metazoa; phylum Chordata; class Chondrichthyes; order Rajiformes; family Rajidae; genus Amblyraja; species Amblyraja radiata. Next base: position 174,901,985 of record NC_045956.1, read on the forward strand.
GTCCCAGGTGCTCCGGGTTTCCTCCCACATTCCAAAAACGTACAGGTTTGTAGGTTAATTGGCTTCAATAAAGATTCTAAATAGTCCCTAGTGTGTAGGATAGTTAGTGTTCGGGGATCGCTGGTCGGCGCGGACTCGGTGGGCCGAAGAGCCTATTTCCGCGCTGTATCTCTAAACTAAACTTAAAACTAAACAAAACAGCATGGTTTCCTCTGGGTGCTCTGGTTTCCTCATACATTTCAAAGACATGCAGGTTTGAAGGTTAATTGGCTTCTGTAAATTACACCGTGTGTAGGATGCAAAACCGGGATAAGATAGGCCTAGTGTACGGGTGATCACTAGTCCGTGGGAACTCGGTGAGCTGAAGAGGCTGTTTCCATGCTGTTTTTCTAAACTAAAAGTAAATATTTGTGCCATTTTTCATTATTTCCAGAGAAAATGTTGTCATATGGGAACAATGGTGCAGAGCATTGTCTATATTACTAAGTCTGTTCTTGACCGGTTTTGGCGATCTGTGCTGCGATTTCCGAGAGAATGCCGCCACCTACAGCCGTCATTTTTAGCCACCTCGCTCAGAGCCCCCCTCCGCCGCATGTGTGCCGAGGATTTTTCCAGTCGATGAAAAATGACAGAGATATTAATGATTTTACAAAATTCCCCATTCTCTCTGCTGCCCCCGCTGGCGGCAGGGGGGAGGGACTATAAAACCAGGAAGTGGTGTGCCTCATTCAGTCTCTTCAAGATGGAGGAAGGCAGAGGGTCACGTTTCTCTGAGCTGTGAATAACACTGAACACATGTCCACACTACTGTGAGTAAGTACCCTCAATGTGGTTTGAAAATGAAAATATGGTTAAAGTAAAAAAGCACGGCCTGCAAATGGTTGTTTGGGGGGTTTGGGTTGAAATAAAAAGGCACTCTCTCTTGCTCTCTCTCTCCCCTCCTCTCCTCCTTCCTCCTCCCTCCCCCCTCCTCTCTCCCCCCCTCCTCTCCCCCCCCTCTCTCCTTCCTCCTCTCCCCCCCTCTCCTCTCTTCCCCCCCCTCCCCTCTTCCCCCTCCCTCTCCCCCCCTCCCCTCTTCCCCCCCTCCCCCCTCCCCTCTCCCCCCCCTCCCCTCTTCCCCCCCCTCCCCTCTTCCCCCCCTCCTCCTCTTCCCCCCCTCCTCTCTTCCCCCCCTCCCCTCCCCTCTCCCACCCCCTCCTCTCCCACCCCCTCCTCTCCCCCCTCTCCTCTCCCTCCCCCCTCTCCTCTCCCCCCCCTCCCTCTTGCTCCTCTCTCTGTGTCTCTGTCTCTGCCCCTTCTCTCTCTGCCCTAACTCTCTACCCCCGCCCCCCCTCTCTAGATGTGACTGCAAGTTGGGGGCTATGCGTCAGTAGATAGGGTGGTTATGGGGTAAAAGGAGCAAATTAATATATTAATATAATATCAAGGGGGGTAATTAGCGTGAGTGCGGGGGGGATAGTTAGTGTGTGTGACGCGGGGGGATAGTTAGTGTGTGTGACGCTGCATGCCGCCTCCCCCCCCCCCACAACCACGTTGGGGGAACAGACACGACGGGTCTGCACTTGGTCTAGTATTAGTTATAAGCTTCACAAAACACCAAGTCAGAAACAGAAGTTTCACACAAGGCAATATATTTTAATGTCTGATCGGGGCTTGATCAAAGGTTAATAATTCCACCTGTTAAAGGTCAAAGTACTGGGCAACGTTAAACAGAAATTTCAAAGATTAAATGGAAGAGTGTGGAACTTTTACAAATTCTGGAGGGAGGAGAAATCACCTACATCTTAATTTCATTATACTTAGGAAAAGACATAAAATTAAGAATATGTCCAGAAAGCAATAGACAATAGACAATAGGTGCAGGAGTAGGCCATCCGACCCTTCGAGCCAGCACCGCCATTCAATGTGATCATGGCTGATCATCCCCAATCAGTACCCCGTTCCTGCTTTCTCCCCATATCCCCTGACTCTGCTAAAGCAAAAGCAAAACGCTAGAGAAAACGAGAGGGGGACCAGAACTAGATTGTACGTTCTCCCCGTGACCACGTGAATTTTCTTCGGGTGCTCCGGTTTCCCCCCCACACTCCAATGGCGTACAGGTTTGTAGGTCAATTGGCTTCAACAAAAATTGTAAATTGTCCCTGGTGTGTAGGATAGTGCTCGTGCACAGGGATCGCTGGTTGGCGCGAACTCGGTGTGCCAAAGGGCCTGTTTCGGTGCAGTATCTCCAAACTAAACTAAATATAGATTGATACACTGAAGCTGACAGCAATTTGACTAAAATGTTTCAGATGAAACAAAATACATTTCTAAATTATTTAGAAAGGAATGAACCGCAGCTGTGGAAATCTGAAAGAGAGGAAAACTTTAGAGAAAGAAATGCAACAGAGAAACAAGGCACTGGAGATGCTGGAATCTTGAGCAAACTCAACATGTCAGGCAGCATCTGTGGTGGAAACTCAACATGTCAGGCAGCATCTGTGGTGGAAATGGATAGGCTGCTTTTAAAGTTGAGACCCTTCGCCAGACTGATTGAATTCAGTAGGTCAGGTAGCATAGATAGAGAGAGGAAAACAGAATTCATGCTGCAGGTGTTTGACATTGCATCAGAAAAATGGCCTCACATTTATGTCACAACTGGCCAAGGTCATCCAACTTGGTCAGTTCTTTCTCTCTTCACAGATGCTACTTGACCTGCTGAATACGTCTAACACTCCCTCTCGTTTCAGATTTCCAACTGCTGTCTTTTCCCTCTCATATTTCCAGCATTGCTTTTAACTTTTCTTAGCTCCAGTTTACCAACAGCATTTATGTCTCCAGCCCAGGCCGACCTGCTGAGTTCCTCCAGCAATTTGTACTTTGTTCAAAATTCCAGCATCCGTAGCTTCTTGGGTCTCTCTGGATTCCAAATTATCTGGTTTTGTTTCAAAAGCAGACCCACAAACAAGAAATGTACATCAGATCAAGCAACAGCTGCAAGGATTGAGCCAGAATTTAATTTAGTTTAGTTTAGAGACATCAAGGAAACAGGCACTTCAGCCCACCGAGTCCATGTTAACCAGCGATCCCCGCACACTAACACTCTCCTACACATACTAGGGACAATTTGCAATTATACCGAGCCACTAATCTACAAACCTGTACATCCTTGGAGTGAGAGAGGAAACCAGAGATCCTGGAAAAAAACCACCAGGTCAAGGGGAGAACATACAAACTCTGTAAAGACAGCACCCGATCGAACCCAGGTCTCTGGTGCTCCAAGGCAGCAGCTCTACCGCTGCACCACCATGACGTTGTTTTGTCGATGACAAGTTTAAAAACATGGATGGATGCTTACTCTCTCTTGTTGAGCTGGTCATAACCTGGCCCTGTTGTGGCACAAATTTTACTTGACTCTTGGCAATCCATGCCCAGAACGTGCTACACATGGGTTGCTTCATCTGCCGAGATGAAGTGAATAGAGTTGACTATGTTGCAATGGCACATAGAATTGTCCAGCACAAGAACCAGCCCTTTTGGCCCATAATGTCCATGCCGAACATGATGTCAGATTAAACTAATCACCTCTGCCTAAACAAATTCCATATCCCTCCATATCCATATTCCTATCTAAAAGCTTCTTACACTCCTATTGTATCTGCTCCCACCACCACCATCTGTGGCAGCAGGTTCCAGGTACCCACCATACTTTGTGAAAAAACTTGTCCTGCACAGCTCGTTTAACATTTGCAATTACAAGCAAGTAGCCACACTTCTAATTTATATAAGGAAAGGCATTGATAAAGCACAATATGTTTGGACCCAGCACATTACCCCGAGGAACTCTTGCAGTGAACAGAAGTGCAAAGAACTATGCCTTTGATATGCACTGTCATCAATTTTATTGGGCTTCTTGATGCCACATCCTAGGATCCCAGTGTCCTCAAACTTGGAAACATAGAAACATAGACATAGAAAATAGGTGCAGGAGTAGGCCATTCGGCCCTTCGAGCCTGCACCGCCATTCAATATGATCATGGCTGATCATCCAACTCAGTACCCTGTACCTGCCTTCTCTCCATACCCCCTGATCCCTTTAGCCACAAGGGCCACATCTAACTCCCTCTTAAATATAGCCAATGAACTGGCCTCAACTACCTTCTGTGGCAGAGAATTCCACAGATTCACCACTCTCTGTGTAAAAAATGATTTTCTCATCTCGGTCCTAAAAGACTTCCCTCTTATCCTTAAACTGTGACCCCTAGTTCTGGACTTCCCCAACATCGGGAATAATCTTCCTGCATCTAGCCTGTCTAACCCCTTAAGAATTTTGTAAGTTTCTATAAGATCCCCCCTCAATCTTCTAAATTCTAGCGTGTACAAGCCGAGTCTATCCAGTCTTTCTTCATATGAAAGTCCTGCCATCCCAGGAATCAGTCTGGTGAAACTTCTCTGTACTCCCTCTATGGCAAGAATGTCTTTCCTCAGATTAGGAGACCAAAACTGTACGCAATACTCTAGGCGTGGTCTCACCAAGACCCTGTACAAAGAAGAACAAGGTGAAATAATGGCTCTGAATCCAATGTATTTGGAGGCAAGATCAGGTTTAACCATGTCCTCAACATAAGATAAAGGACTTTATTCCTTGGAATGGAGGATAAGGGGTGGTCTTATAAACATGCATAAGATCATGAGAGGAATAGATAGGGTAGGTATAGTGTTTTAAGTCGATTAGGGGAATCAAGAACTAGAGGATGGATGTTTAAGGGGGGAAAGATTTAATAGAAACCTGAGGGGGCAACTTTTGTTTTTTTTTACACAAAGGATGGTATGTATAGGTTACAAGCCACCAGAAGAGGCAGTTGAGGCAGGTACTATCACAATGCTTAAAAAACACTTGACCAAGTAAATGAATAGTATAGGTTTAGGATATGGGCCAAACACAAGCAGGTGGGACTAGGGTAGATGGGCGTGTTGGTCAGAGTGGGCAAGTAACCCGCTGAGTTACTCCAGTACTCTGGGACTCTTTTTGTAAACCAGCATCTGCAGTTCCTGGTGTCCACCATTTATACCCTGGTCATTTCCATTTCCATTTCCTCCCTCTTCTGTAGGGCAGCAGATGAACATCCTCTTCAGGAACAGGAACAACCAAAAACAGTACAGCACAAGAACTGCGGAGCATCCTGGACAATACAGCTCACCCCCTCCATGGCACACTGAGATGCTTCTTCCTTGTGGCTATCAAACTGTACAACTCCTCCCCCTTCGGTCGTGGGGTAGACTCCCCTCCCCAATCTTTCCTCAACCCAATCCTTTGTGTTTTTATGACTGTATCAAACAAGACCTTCAACCCACAATGTCTGTGATGAATATGATAATAATAATAATAATAATAATAATGGATGGGATTTATATAGCGCCTTTCTAATACTCAAGGCGCTTTACATCGCATTATTCATTCACTCCTCAGTCACACTCGGTGGTGGTAAGCTACTTCTGTAGCCACAGCTGCCCTGGGGCAGACTGACGGAAGCGTGGCTGCCAATCTGCGCCTACGGCCCCTCCGACCACCACCAATCACTCACACACATTCACACACATTCACACACAGGCAAAGGTGAGTGAAGTGTCTTGCCCAAGGACACAACGACAGTATGCACTCCAAGCGGGATTCGAACCGGCTACCTTCCGGTTGCCAGCCGAACACTTAGCCCATTGTGCTATCTGTCGTCCCATGATGCCAAGACCATCACTTTTCTACCTGCACATAACCCATATCCCTCCATTCCCTGGATACCCACATGTCTATCCAAATGTCTTTTAAATGACACTAACATATGCTTCAACCATTGTCTGTGCAAAAAAACCTGCCCCAGACATCTCCTTTAAACTTTAACCCTCTCGCCTTGAAGCTATGCCCTCTAGTATTTGATTTTTTCCAATCACAGGAAGAAGGTTCTGACTGTCTACTCTATCTATCTATGTTGCTCATAATTTTATATACATCTATCAGGACTCCCCACAACCTCTGGTTTTCCAGAAAAAACAATCCAAATCTGACTAACATTTCCCTTTAGCTAATACCCCCTAACCTAGGCATCATTCTGGCAAACCTCCTCTGCACCCATTCCAAAGCCTTCACATCCATCCTGTAATGGGGCAAACAAAACTGCATGCAATACACCTATACTCTAAACACTCCGATAAAGCTGCATTATGACTGCCTGACTCTTAATCTCAATGTCCTGACCTATGAAAGCATGCATGCCATATGCCTTCTTTACCACTCTATCTACTGGTCTTGCCACTTTCAGGGAGTTATGGATTTGGCAAATACAATAACAACATTTAAAAGATATTTGGACAGGAACATGGACATCACAGTTGTGAATCTGTGGAATTCGCTGCCACAGAAGGCAGTGGAGACCAATGCACTGGATGTATTCAAGAGAGAGTTAGATATAGCTCTTAGCGCTAATGGAATCAAGGGATAAGGGGAGAAGGCAGGAACGGGGTACTGATTCTGGATGATCAGCCATGATCATATTGAATGGCGGTGCTGGCTCAAAGGGCCGAATGGCCTACTCCTGCACCTATTTTCTATGTTTCTATGACATAAAAGGTTTGGAGGGATATGGTCCTAACACGAGCAAATGAGAATAGCTTAAATCTTGATCGGCATTGCCAGGTCAGGCCAAATGCAGCATTATCACCATGAGAAAACACTTGAGCAGAGTTATACCTCAGATAATTTTTTTTAAAAAGAGATGGACTTTATCCAGTTTTTAATCCAAAGAAAAATGATGTTACTTTTGACACGTGCTATAGAGTGTACTTTACCAACAATTAGTTGGAAATTTACTGCAACATTTTCAAATGTAAACGGTAATTTCAAATCTCCTCTTTAGCTGTCAATTATCTTAAATTTAAACCTTTCATTTAGCAGTCTACCAAAACACTTTTTAAGAACAGTCTGCTTATGCTCTTTAGTTTTTTTTAGTTTTGAGATACAGCACGAAAACAGTCCCTACATATCTTTGGGATGTGGAAGAAAACCGGAGCACCCGGAAGTAACCCTTACGGTCACAGGGAGAACATACAAACTCCCCACAGACAGCTCCCGAGGTCAGGATTGAAGCTGGGTCTCTGGCGCAGTGAGACCACCGCGCCATGGTGCCACTTTACAAGGACATAATCATTAGACATTGTTCAGTAACAAGCATGGCTTCTGAACAACTAGTTGGAACTTTTGAGTATTGCACCTTTTGCTGCCCAATTCATTGAGGCCTTGTACGTTACCTCTGAATTGCTCAATCACCAGCTGTCTCAACAAAATGGAAAATCACTGCAAGAGCAACAATAATACCTAATCCAACAATATTTCGAGCAGTCACATTTCAGCCAACCAATTAGTCTGGAATCCCTTCAAGGTGATCTCATAGCAAATCCTCTGATAAATAGGATGTGACAGCATTTTTATCATTTTAACATCAAGATATAAAAACTTACACTACCTGGGCATTTCTTTTATTTTGAAGTGCTCAGGAAAGACAGGCAATTGGAGAACTAATCACTTTTAAACAACCATTAAGGGCGGCACAACCATAGAGCCGCTGCCTCACAGCGCCGGAGACGCAGGTTCGATCCTGACTATGGGTGCTGCTCTGTGCGGAGTTTATACATTCTTCCTGTGACTGTGTAGGTTTCCTCCGTGTGCTCCTGTGTCCTCCCACATCCCAAAGACATGCAAGTTTGTAGGATAATTGGTTTCTGTAAATTGCCTAGTGCGCTGGATGCGAAAGTGGGATAACATCAAATTAGTGTATGAGTGATCTAAGGTCGGCGTAGATTCGTTGGGCCGAAGGGCTTGTTTACACGCCCCTGTAAACTAAGAATTTCATTGTTTATCCGGGACATATGGCAATAAAACACTCTTGACTCTGTATCTGTATCTGTATCTCAAAACTAAACCTTCTCCGGCAAGTAGTATAGTCCAGGTTTCAGATTTTGTCCCAGATGAGCAGCCTGGAAATAATTGTGATTTTTTTAGATCGATCTTGGTTACAGGTAAACCTATCTTTACTTATCTGATTTATTTTGCACACCAAGCGGTCGGTCTGCAGTGATTCACACAAGTACAATGAGTGAAAGCAATAAAATAAAAACCTTGTCAGCACTGTTCACATCCTAAAAACAAATACAATAACCGTTTTGCTACAATGCTGTGTTATTTACCACAACCACCACTATGCGATTTAACTCAACTACAGATTTTAGAGTACTTGCGGATGCTATAGTGCCGAAAACGACTGAAATATGCAACAAGGGGGGGGATCAGAACCAAATATTGACAAGCAGCAGATATCAAACTCAAGCACCATTCTCCCCTCTCCAGCATCAGGCACAAATTATTGTTGTTTGTTTATTTTCTGAGTATGTGTTTATTTTTTTCTCTTGTTTATCACAGTGTACTATGTTTACATATTCTGTTGTGCTACAGCAAGTAAGAATTTCATGGTTCTATCTGGGACATATGACAAAAAAACACTCTTGACATCTGTCTATTTCCACACAAAAGTAAATCGGAAAGTGCTGGAATAATTCAGCAGGTCAGGCAGCATCTCTGGAAGACATGTGACGTTTCAAGTCCAGACCTTTCTTCAGACCTGAAACGTCACCTATCTATGTCTTCCAAAGATGTTGCCTGACGTGCGAGGTTGCTCCAGCACTGTGCTTTTTGGTAAACCAGCAACTGCAGCTTCTTGCGTCTACATCTGTCCATTTCCACTCCGTCTATTACAAACCCCATGTCAGGCTATTAAACTCAAGACCCTCTTAACTCAAGGCACTTGAATCAAGCTCATATAAACCCTAACATTGACACTAAAGGGCCCACTTGGCCGTCATTTGCGCGCCATGGTAGCGTGTGGGAATCGTGTGGGGTAGCGCGGGAGGGGCACATGGAGTGGCGTGGAGGAGTGTGGAATTGCGCGCGGTATCGCGCAGCGCGCTAGGATTTCGTGCTGCACGAAATCTTCGCTCGCCACCGGCCTGTCGCGTAAATGACGGCCAAGTGGGACTGGGTGACATTTCGGGTCGAATCGGTGACGTTTCGGGTCGAGACCCTTCTTCAGACTGAAACATCATCCATTCCTTCTCTCCAGAGATGTTGCCGGTCCCGCTGAGGCATTCCTGCATTTTGTGTCGATCTTCAATTTAAACCAGCATCTGCAGTTCCTTCCCACAGATTAATTTGGTCTGCAGCTTGCTACTTTTCATTAACCTCTTTTTTTGAATATGGGGCATTACATCTGCAGTTTTTCCAATTGCTAGCACCACTCAAGAAACTGGAACATTTTAGAAAATCACCATAAATATCATAAACTGGGTAAATATCATAAACTGGGTATTCAAATGACGTCACGCGCTCCAGACAGCTATGCGGACGCATGATGTCGCGCGTCAGTCACTACCGGCCTGTCGCGGTAAATGACGGCCAAGTGGGTCAGGCCCTTAACACTCCATACTGTCAAGTTGGAAAAGGAACAGAGAAGATTTATGAGGATGTTGCCAGGTCTCAAGGATCTGAGCTATAGGGAGAGGTTGAGCTTTATTCCACGCTGCATGACTCTACTGGGCCCAACCTCCTCTCCCCCAGAGGTTTGGACCCAAGCCCTTCTCTACAGAGCCATTCTCTCACTAGATTCCTTCTTCTCCCTGCTCCCATCCAGGAGAAGATATAGAAGCTTGAAAGAGTGCACTATCAGACTCAGGAACAGCTTCTTCACAGGCTTAGGAACATTCCTTCAACAAGCTAGGGTACTGTCTGATTCACCTCTTTTTTTCTCTAGGGTACTGTCCGATTCACCTTTTTTTTTTTAATGTGCTGCATTGGCAACAAGCATTTCACTACACCTATGGTGTATGTGACCAATAAATAACTGAACCTTTGAACCTCTACCCCATTCTGGACATTGGACATTGTCTATGGAACTGATGTGCTACAATGCTAACAACCATATTCGGCACATTGTATGTTACCTTTACTCTATATAGAGTTTAACTTGATTGTATTCATGTATGGTATATCTGATCTATTTACATAGCATGCAAAACAAAGCTTTTCACTCAACCTCAGTATACGTGACAATAATATAAAACCTAAACACAAATGTTAGGCCCAAACTCCTCTCTCCCCAGGGATTAGACCCAAGCCCCTCTCCCCCAAATGAGACACAATCCCATTTCTCCCAGGGGATGAACCCAAGCCCCTTCCCCCCAGATATTAGACCCACAGCCCACACTCCAAATGATAGACCCAAGCCACTGCCAGATATACCCAAGTCCCCCTCTCCTGGGTAGACCCAACGATAGGATGGTCTCCTCTTATTCCGCCCCCCCTCTTATGTCTCCCTCTACGAGGTCTTTCTTCAGGAAGAAAGAAAAGAGAAGAGAGGAGGGAAGAAAAGAGGAGGGAAGGGAAGAAAAGAAAAGAGGAGGGAAGGGAAGAACGAAAAGAGGAGGGGGGAAAAGAGAAGAGGAGGGAAGAAAGAGAAGAGGAGGGAGAAAGAGGAGGGAGGGAAGAACCAAAGAGGAGGGAGGGAAGCAAAGAGAAGGGAGGGAAGAAAGGAGAGAGAGGGGAGAAAGGAGAAGAGGAGGGAAGGAAAGGAAGAAAGAAAGAAGAGGAGGGAGGGAAGAAAAGAGGAGGGAGGGAAGCAAAGAAAAGAGAAGAGGAGGGAAAGAAAAAGAGAATCTCCTGGAAGAAAAGAGAAGCGGAGGGAGGGAGAAAAGAGAGAAGAGGAGGGAAGAAGAAAAGAGGGAGGGAAGGAAGAAAATCAAAAGAGGCTTCAGAAGCAGAAAAATCTTCTTCGGTCCTCCCAGAACAATCTTCTTTATTTCCTCCCCTCTTCTTTCCTTTCCTCCCCTCCCTTCTTCTTTCCTCCCCTCTCCTCTTCTTTCTTTCCTCCCCTCTTCTTTCTTTCCTCCCCTCCCCTCTTCTTTCCTCCCCTCCCCTCTTCTTTCCTCCCCTCCCCTCTTCTTTCCTCCCCTCCCCTCTTCTTTCCTCCCCTCCCCTCTTATTTCCTCCCCTCTCCCTCCCGGGTGCAGCGCTGTGACGGTGCGGGGTGCGGGGTGGTTCGGTGTGTGTGTGTGTGTGGGGGGGGTGCGGGTGTGTGGATGCCGGTGTGTGTGTCGGGGTGTGTGTCGGTGTCGGGGCCGGGCCTGTTACTCACGGACGAGCCGCACTCTCCCCGCCAGTGCCGCCGCCGCCGCCATCTCCTCTCCTCTTCTCTCCCCGCCGGGGTCAGCGCCAATGACAGCCCCAGGACCCCCAGCCACAGCAGCCCGCAACCCGCCTGTGGGCCTGACACTCTGGACCCCGCGCTCCCGGGCCAGCATCACCGCCCCCATCCCTCTATCCATTCCCCCGTTCTACTTCTTCTCATTATTATTATTATTTCCCTCTAATTTCAGTTGTATCGGGCGATCTGCTTAGTCACCTGGAATGGGAGAGGGGTCCTGGCGTTCGAATGGCATTGTGGGATTTGTAGTCAATTCAATTCAATTCAATTCAATTTATTGTCATTTGGACCCCTTGAGGTCCAAACGAAATGTCGTTTCTGCAGCCATACATTACAAACAAATAGACCCAAGACACAACATAATTTACATAAACATCCATCACATTGCTGTGATGGAAGGCCAAAAAAACTTATCTCTCCACTGCACTCTCCCCCCCGATGTCAGAGTCAAAGTCAAAGTCAAAGCCCCCGGCTGGCGATGGCGATTGTCCCACGGCCATTAAAGCCACGCCGGGTGATGCAAGGTCGCACACCGGGTCTTGATGTTAGAGCCCCCGGCGTGCGCTCGCAGTCCCGCGGCCATTCCAAGCCGCGCGGGGCGATGGTGTAAGGCCCCGCTCAGGTGCTCTTCAACCCCGCAACTCGGGCGGGAGAAGTCGCCGCTGCGGAAGCCCCGAAAAGCGGTCTCCCAGCAGGGACCCGCGGGCTCCCGGTGTTACCGTCCGCCAAACCCGCAGTTGCAGCCACCGAATCTCCGGAGGTCGGGCCGCAGCAGCGTCCACCACAGCTCCACCCGCTCTGGACTCGGCCAGCTCCGCGACGGTGAGGTGAGTAGTCGGCACCAGAGCCCCCGGTCTTCCTGTTGGAGGCCGCTCTTCGTTGCAGCCCCAACGACAACGGAGACCCGACAAAGAAAAGATCGGGTCTCCCGTGCAGGGAGAGATTTAAAAGTTACCCCCCTCCCCTCCACACACCACCCCCCCCCCCCCCCCCCCCCCCCCCACACACATACCCCAACAAAAATAACAAAAACTACATAAAAACATAGACATAAAATAATAAAACGCAGGACTGACTGCAGAGGCCGCTGCTGACGAAAGTCGCGCCGCCCACTGTGATTGAACAGCAAATAATAATAATAATGGATGGGATTTATATAGCGCCTTTCTAATACTCAAGGCGCTTTACATCGCATTATTCATTCACTCCTCAGTCACACTCGGTGGTGGTAAGCTACTTCTGTAACCACAGCTGCCGTGGGGCAGACTGACGGAAGCGTGGCTGCCATTCTGCGCCTACGGCCCCTCCGACCACCACCAATCACTCACACACATTCACACACAGGCAAAGGTGGGTGAAGTGTCTTGCCCAAGGACACAACGACAGTATGCACTCCAAGCGGGATTTGAACAGGCCACTTCCGGTCGCCAGCCGAACACTTAGCCCATTGTGCCATCTGTCGCAAAGATATCTAGCAAAGATTATAGAGGGGCTCCTCTATAATCTTTGATATCTAGTACACAAAAAGCTGGAGAAACTCAGCGGTTGCAGCAGCATCTATGGAGCGAAGGAAATAGGCAACGTTTTGGGCCGAGACCCTCAAGGGTTTCGGCCCGAAACGTTGCCTATTTCCTTCGCTCCATAGATGCTGCTGCACCCGCTGAGTTTCTCCAGCATTTTTGTGTAGGAAGGAACTGCAGATGTTGGTTTACACTGAAGAATAGAAACAACCTTTGTGTCTACTCATTCCTTCTCTCCAAAGATGCTGCCTGTCTCCTTGAGTTACTGCAGCAATGTGTGTCCATCTTCGTTGCAAACCAGCATCTGCAGTTCCTTCCTACACAAAGAAATGCAGATGCTGGTTTACACCAAAGGTCATAGAGCTGATTGTTCAGACTGAAGAAGGGTCTCGACCCAAAATGTCACCCATTACTTTTCTCCAGAGATGTTGCCTGTCCCGCTGAGTTACTCCCGCATTTTGTGTCTATCTTCAATTTAAAGCAGCATCTGCAGTTCTTTCCTTCATCAATAGACAATAGACAATTGGTGCAGGAATAGGCCATTCGGTCCTTCGAGCCAGCACCACCATTTAATTTGATCATGGCTATTCATCCACAATCAATACCCTATTCCTGCCTTCTCCCCATATCCCCTGACTGCTATCTTTAAGAGCCCTATCTTGCTCTTTCTTGAAAGTATCCAGAGAACCGGCCTCCACGGCCCTCTGAGGCAGAGAATTCCACAGACTCACAACTCTCTGTGTGAAACATAATTCAGATAATAATCTGCCATCCTGATCTTGCCACCAAAGTGGATAACCTCACATTTATCCACATAATACTGCATCTGCCACGCCTCTGCCCACTCACCCAACATATCCAACATATCCAAGTCACCCTGCAGGCTTATGGCATCCTCATCACAGCTCACACTGCCATCCAGCTTATTGTCATCCGCCAAACTGTCTACTATCTCCCTCCCCCCCTTGACTTCTGTCTGAAAAAGGATCTCGGCCCAAAACATCACCCATTCCCTGTGTCAGAGAGAGTATTACATTTCCCACAGTAAATATCAAACTTCCAGTGCAACAAGTTGAAAATGTGGGAAAAAGCACCAGTTTCTTGGCATTTTAGACAACACGGGCTGGGAGTAATAGTGTGCCAGAGAGTGGACTACATTTAGTCATAGCCATGTCGTTCAGAGTGGAAACAGGGCAAATACTTGCCCACACTGACCAACATGGTTGGCCTCATCAGCAACAACGATGAGTCGGCTACAGGGAGGATGTCCAGCACTTAGCAGCATGGTGCGCTGACATCAACCTGGCCCTTAACTCCAAGAAGGACCAAGGAGCTCATTGTAGACTTCAGGAAGTCCAGGGGCGGCACGCACACCCCCATCCACATTAACGGGACGGAGGTGGAACGTGTTTCTAGCTTCAGGTTCCTGGGAGTAAACATCTCCGATGACCTCTCTTGGACCCACAATACTCAACTCTGATCAAAAGGCTCACCAGCGTCTCTTCTTCCTGAGGAGACTGAAGAAGGTCCATCTGTCTCCTCAGATCTGGTGAACTTCTACCGCTGCACCATCGAGAGCATCCTTACCAACTGCATCACAGTATGGTATGGCAACTGCTCTGTCTCCGACCAGAAGGCATTGCAGAGGGTGGTGAAAATTGCCCAACACATCACCGGTTCCTCGCTCCCCTCCATTGAGTCTGTCCAAAGCAAGCGTTGTCAGCGGAGGGCGTTCAGCATCGCCAAGGACTGCTCTCAACACAACCATGGACTGGTTACCCTCCTACCATCCGGGAGGCGCTACAGGTCTCTCCGTTGCCGAACCAGCAGGTCCAGGAACAGCTTCTTCCCGGCGGCTGTCACTCTACTCAACAACGTACCTCGGTGACTGCCAATCACCCCCCCTCCGGACACTTATTATTATGTATTCAAATCATTTGCTATGTCGCTCTTTCCAGGGAGATGCTAAATGCATTTCGTTGTCTCTGTACTGTACACTGACAATGACAATTAAAATTGAATCTGAATCTGAATCTGAATGTCCCATCTACACAAGTACCACCTGCCAGCATTTGGCCCATATCCCTCCATAGACAATAGGTGCAGGAGTAGGCCATTCGGCCCTTCGAGCCAACACCGCCATTCATTGTGATCATGGCTGACCATCCACAATCAAGATTCAAGAGATTCAAGAGACATTTATTGTCACATGCACCAATTGGTACAGTGAAATTTGGGGTCACCATAAAGCCATACGAATCAGTACCCCGTTCCTGCCTTCTCCCCATATCCCTTGACTCCGCTATCTTTAAGAGCCCTATCTAACTCTCTCTCCAGAGAATTGGCCTCCACTTCCTTCTGAGACAGAGAATTACACAGACTCACAACTCTGTTGTGAAAAGATTTTTCCTCATCTCCGTTCTAAATGGTCTACCCCTTATTCTTAAACTGTGGCCCCTGGTTCTAGACTCCCCCAACATCGGGAACATGTTTCTGCCTCTAGCATGTCCAATCCCTTAATGATTTTATATATTTCAATAAGATCTCCTCTCATCCTTCTAAATTCCAGAGTATACAAGCTCAGTCGCTCCATTCTTTCAACATATGACAGTCCCGCCATCCCGGGAATTAACCTCATGAACCTACGCTGCACTCCCTCAATAGCAGAATGTCCTATCCAAGTTCAAGTTCAAGTTCAGGTTTACATTTGTCACATGCACCAATTGGTACGAATAAAACACGATAGAATTTAACATAAACATCCCCACACAGCTGAATCAGCGTTTTCCACTGTGAAGGAAGGCAATAAAGTTCAGTCATCCATGTACCTGCCTAAATGTTTCTTAAACGTTGCGATAGTACCTGCCTCAACTACCTCCTCTGGCAGCTCGTTCCATACACCACTGTGTAAAAAAGTTATCCCTTCACCTTAAACATATGTCCTCTGAGTCTCGAATCTCATACTCTGGGCAAGAGACTGTGTGTGTTTACCAGATTAAACATTTTCCAGAGTAATATCACCCTTCCCATGCAACACATTCAACAAGTTACAAATGCAGCAAAGCAACGTCTATTGCAGGAATCTACTTGAGATCCAAGTGGTATTGTGTTCAAAAGGGAACTGCAGATGCTGGAATATCGAAGGTACACAAAATTGCTGGGGAAACTCAGCGGGTGCAGCAGCATCTATGGTTGTTTGGATGGTACAGACAGGAAGTTATCCTGTACCAGAGATTGGACTCTTCCCAGAGTAAATATTACCCATCCAGTGCAACACATTGCAAATGCAGCAAAACAACAACTCTTGCAGGAATTTATGTTCATAATGTGAGATTCAAAAATCACAATGCTCGTGAGACAAATTCAGACAAAGAAGTGTTTTTATTAATTTCATATTCTGCAGAATAGGTGCCTCTCCACTGATGTCCCCTAGAGGCCACACCGAGGATCGGGATGTCTTCTATCTTTATACATTTCTTTTCACTATTTTCACACCCATTGAGCTTCTTCCAATCATAACATAAAACCCAGATTCCCACGAGAACGTCGTGGAACGTCCACCCAAACTTCTACTGAAGTATTTCTGTTGCTACTTTTTATCTAGAATTTCTCTCTGTTCTTTATATCGTTACTTTCTATTCTACTAGCAGTCTGGCTTCTGCTGACATCTTATTTCTTTCTAAGTTATATTTCTATCCCTAGTCTAAATCAACCATGTCTGTTAACTCTTTCCTCACAATCCATCCTTTTCTTTTTTGCTACGCACCCTTGATTTACACTATCTCCTCCTTTTCTAATGCTAGCAGAAGATTCTTTGCCTCCATATCCTCCTCTCGCTAGTCATACTGTGTTCTGAAGGCCATTATGGTGGCAGCACTGTTCTTCGTCAGGGCTGTTTCTATCATCGCTGAGCCAATCCCCGTACGCAGGGAATGATACAACATCCGAACAAACACAATAACCCTACCATGACTATTACTGATGTTAGGGCAGATGTAAAGATGTGCTTCCATTTCCCAAACCAGGAGTCTAGAAACCTGGTCCAGGAGGTGTCTACTCCAGAGTTCTCAGCCAATTCAATAGACAGAGAGGTGAGACCTGCTAGGGCTCTTGATACTGACCCATCCGGAGCAGTGTTGTTGGGGATGAATGTGCAACATTGTTCGCCAAACATTACACACACCCCTCCCTTCTCAGCCAGTAGCATGTCCAAGGCCATGCGATTTTGCCAGGCCATTTGGCTGGTAGCTGTCAGTTGTTCCGCTAATCCTTCAACTGCATCTCGAGTGTAATTTATAAAGCGTTGTTGATTGTAGTATAAGTAGTTGATCCAGTCCACATTTTTATTAATTGTGGACCACCAGAAGAGTATGGACTCAAATCCCGTAGCTATCTGATTTCTGGCTTTAAATTCATCGGGTACCCCTCTTGGCACCCCTATCACATCTATATAGATGTGTGTGTCGAATGATCCTCTCACCTTTCTCTTTTGTCGTCGGCTTCCTTTATCGAGTTCTACAGCATGTTCTACTGCTATGGTGAAGGGCATCATCAGTTGTATGAGGGTACAGGTTCCCGTTAACCGGGGCCACAGGGTATTCTCCCCGCACCACCACCAGACATCGGCTCTACTGACTATCTGCTTTTTCAGCCAGGAGCTATTGAACAGTGGCCCCTGTTCCTCAGCCGTTATGTTATACGTCTGATTGCAGTTGAGCACCTCCCCCATGTCCTGTCCCTCTGGGTTATTTCTTGTATAGCACTCAAACCCCTCCTCCCCAAAAGGAATGGTATATGGAGGAGGTCGAGGGTCTTCCCTACGGCCCTTCGTATTGTTGTTACTGGCCGGAAATAGGTAATGATAATTCTGGCATATCACATTCTTTGGTAAGAGGGGATTCGTGAATAGCTGTAGTATACATGTCATAGCCCTAGGTGTTCTATCCCAATTCAGGGGAAATGGTACTGGGACCAGCTGAGGCCTAGCTCCAGCGCAGGCGTAACAATTGATTTGTTGCATACTTCTGGCTGTGTACATCATCCAGGCAAGCCAGGTGTTGGCTCCTTTTCCCCCTGTTGGTATTCCTTTCTTATATAACTGCCTTAATCCTGTTTCTCCTGCTACTATCATTATCTTCAGATCCTTAGACTCATTTTCCCTGATGACATTGCTGACTACTGGTGGTGCTGGTGTTGCCCCGGGATCCCTATTCTGACTGTCATCTATCTTGAACACCTCTCCCCTATCCTCGTATCTTCCCATCTTCCCATCTCACTTTACTTCTATCTCAAACTTCAGACATGCGTCCTTCCCTGTTTTATCTGCACATATCCAATACCTACCACTTTCCTGTATTTGGACACTCTGTATGCTCACATATACGCGTCCTGGCAATTTCTCGTTCGGGTTTTTATATACTCTCCACCTATCAGTTTGATAGGTGGTCCGATGCCACCCATATTTTGATGAAGTAAACACCGCGTGCCAATCTTTACAGGGATGGGTGCATACATACATTCTATAGCCGCACCACCATTTTCCTTTACATACATTAAATGGGATGGTGGTGGACCTTCTATTCTGTGGTATTGTGATTTTTATGCATGTTACATTACTTACAAGTTGGGTAACCACCCAACACACGACCCACCAACACGAAATCTTCATTTTTCCTGCGGGTTCTTGGTAAATGTTAGTCAATGGTTCTTCTCCTTTGCGCACAGTCCACGGGCTGATATCGTCTGGTGGGGCCTCCACAGGACCCTTAACTCGACTTGCGTGAGTCCACCCTTTCTATTTTGTTCGTACTGCTGTCTCCGTGATTAGTAATACCAAGTAGGGTCCAGTCCACTTAGCTTGCAGCTTTTCTTCTTTCCACGTTTTTATTAATACCCAGTCTCCAGCCTTGACTGAGTGAATCGGAAAGTCCAGTGGTGGGCTCTGGGCCAGCAATCCTTTAATTTTTAGTTCTGCAAGAGATTGGGACACTGCCAGTAAATAGTTCCTCTGGAACACATCGTTCCCTTGTATTGTTGGGACTCCTTCTACCTTCCCTAAGTATGGGAGCCCGAATAACATTTCATATGGTGATATCCCTATGTCTTTTCGAGGTGCCGTTCGGATTCTCAACAGGGCTATCGGAAGGCACTTAGTCCAGGGGAGTCTCGTTTCCTCTATCAACTTGGTGATTTGGGTCTTTAAGGTGCCATTCATTCTTTCCACCTTTCCTGAGCTCTGGGGATGCCATGGTGTATGCAATTTCCATTCTATTCCCAGTGCTTCACATATCATTCATGTGTTTTGGAGGCAAAATGGGTCCCTCTATCTGAGTCTATTGTTTCCACAATCCCATATCTGGGTATAATTTGTTCTAATAATATCTTGGCTACCGCCTGTGAGGTGGCAGTTGCCGTGGGGAATGCCTCTACCCATCTGGTGAAATGGTCCACTACCACTAACAGGTACTTCCATGTTCGTACCCGGGGCAGCTCGGTAAAATCTATCTGTATTCTTTGGAAGGGCCTAACTGCTAATGGTTGTCCTCCTCCTGGGACTGCTCTCATGATTTCCTTATTCATTCGCTGACATATTACACAGCCCCTTATAACTTGTTTGGCCATTGTAAACATCCCACAGCAAGCGTAGGTTCTGAGGAGGGTGTCACAGAGGGCTTGTTTTCCCCAATGGCTTTGTCCATGTAATCTCCCTAATAACTCCCTCATTATTTCTTTGTTCAATAGCTGCTTTCCATTTGGTGTCCACCATTTCCCATTTGAAGTACGCTGAGCCCCCATTTCTTTCATGTTTTCCTGTTCTTTCTCACTAAAGATAGGTATCTTTTCGTCTGGTTCCCTTAAAGGTATTAGTGACTTCATTTCTACCATCTGTTCTATGGCTGCTCTTTTTGCAACCTCATCCACTGCCCTATTTCCTCTGGCCTCCAGGGTGTTACCCTTCTGATGCCCTGCCACATGTGCTATGGCTATTCGTTCTGGTTTTTGCAAGGCTTCCAGTGTCTGTCCTACCAATTGCTCATGCGCTAGTTCTTTACTTCGAGTTGTTATCATTCCTCGCTCTTTCCAGATCTTCCCAAAGGTGTGTACTACTCCAAAAGCATATTTTGAATCGGTATATACTGTTCCTTCCTTTCCCTCCAATAATTCTAAAGCTCTCATTAATACATATAATTCACAAGATTGAGCTGACCAACTACCAGGCAGCCTGCCGCTTTCAATTTCCTCCATCGTTTCCCCGTTCACTATACCGTACCCACTATGTCTTTTTCCACCTATGCACCTGGAGGATCCATCTATAAACCACCGGCTGCCCTCAGCCAGAGGTTGCTCTTCTAAGTCTTCTCTACTTTTTGTCTGTAAATCTATTATTTCACTACAGCAGTGTACTGGGCCCTCTTCCTTGTCACCCTGTTTCTCCGCTGGATACAGGAATTGGGACGGGTTAAGGTTCTTATCCGTAATTATCATCAAATCGTCTTTTTCCATCAGGATGGCCTCATACTTCAAAAGTCTAGAGTCTGTTAACCATCTGTTGGATTTCTGAGTGAGTATGGTTCTTACTGTGTGTGGTGTAGAAACAACCAGAGTGCCTCCAAAGGTTAATTTCCTACTCTCTTCCACCAATATTGCGGTAGCTGCTACTGCTTGTATGCATCCCGGCCATCCCCTGGAGACTGGATCTAATATTTTCGAGAGGAAGGCCACTGGCTGTCGATTTCCCCCTCTTTTCTGGGTGAGTACCCCCTAGTGCCACCCCCTTGTCTGAATTTACAAACAGGTGGAAAGGTTGTTCTACTGAGGGCAGAGCCAACACGGGAGCAGTAATCAAACTGTTCTTTAATTTCCCAAATTCCACCTCCTGTTCTGGGGTCCACTGAACTTTGTCTTTTTCTTCTCCCAATTTATCATACAGGAATTTCACTTGTCTGGAGTAATCATCTATCCACAGTCGACAGTTTCCTGTCAATCCCAGGAATTTTCGGATCTCTTTCTTATTCTTTGGTATTGGTACTCCCGTGATCCCAGCTATCCTTTCGGGGTTGATTCGTCTCTTTCCTCCACTTATCAGATGTCCCAGATATTTTACCTCTTGTTTTACAAATTGAAGCTTGTTACGGGACACTCTTAACCCCTTCCTTCCCAAGAAGTTTAACAGGCTTATTGTGGCGTCCCTTACTTCCTCTTCTCTCTCTCCTGACAAAAGGAGGTCATCCACATACTGTAATAGTTGCGTTTCCCCGTGTCCTGGGAAATCCTCCAATACCTGCTCTAAAATTTGGCCGAATAAATTTGGTGATTCTGTAAAACCTTGAGGGAGCACCGCCCACCGAAATTGTTGCTTTCGCCCGGTTTTTAGGTTTTCCCACTCAAAGGCGAATAAGTCTCTACTCTCTGTTGCCAGCGGACAGCTCCAGAAGGCATCCTTTCTCTTTCTCTTTCTGTCTCTGTCTCTGTCTCTGTCTCTGTCTCTGTCTCTGTCTCTGTCTCTGTCTCTGTCTCTGTCTCTGTCTCTCTCTCTCTCTCTCTCTCTACCATAAAACAACATAAAAGCTGGTCATGTTTCATCAATTAACTTATTTCCAGTTAACTTTACTGACAAGAAATCTAAAAGAACATCAAGAAACGATTTTTACAACTTCTCTTTTTCAGGTTACCAGGATACAAAGAGTTCATTTTTGCAGCTTGTTCGCAATCCCCTACGGCCCAAACACAGTGGGAATTCCCACCTCCGCCACGGGGCGTCTGTGTTCAATTTTACATCTTGCTCATTTCAACCATTTGTTACAAACATCCCCCTTTCGCGGCCTCTGCCGTCTTATCTGCTACTTTCGGGAGTAACTCCCTTATCATCCTGTCTCAGGAATTTTCCTGTCTCTCAAGAATTGATCGAACTGTTCTCGTCAGACCTAAGGAATCTTCAAGGGGGCAAACTCCCTTCTCCCTCAGGGTCCTCTCCTAGGTACCTCCCTCAGGGGTCTAATTTCTATCGAACTTCTTATCTTCCCCTTCTGCCCTTTGACTCCCTGTCCTGTTGGCCGGTTGATCTTCGTCCACCCCGGCCCCTGTCTTCTCTTTCCCTTGGGTATTTTGGCCCCCTCCGGCTCTGCATTTTCCGTGGGTACTTCCTGCTCATATGCAGCTCTGCATTTTCCCCAACTGACTATAACTTATCATTGTTGGCATCTCCAACCCCTGGGAATTTCCTGCCCTCCAGGGTCCAGCATTTGCCCCAACGGACTATCGGGCAGAATGCGGGGATTTGGCCCACAGCCTTTTCCCCTCCCTTCTGGGTTTGCCTTGCAGCCCCCTGAATCCTTCAGGGCGTTAACCACAAGGTCTTATATTCTTAATACCGTGTTCATCGTACCGTGTTCATCATTCTCAATAGCCCAGGAAGTACTTAATAGTCATTTTCCTACCTGGGTTCCAAGCACTGGAATTGCTCGATTGATTTTTCGCGATTTCCAACTACTCCCACTTCTTTGTCGAGTCTCTGTGTGGTCCGGATACTACTGCCTAAACAGCTGACGGCAAGCAAGGAGTCTGAGACCGCTTAACTCAGCAGGGTGCACCTTCCCTTCGTCCGTCTACTCCCGTCAGCTGTCCAGAGTATTGGATCCAGGACGAGCCCCCAAGTTGTGAGATTCAAAAATCACAAATGCTCGTGAGACAAATTCAGACAAAGAAGTGTTTTTATTAATTTCATATTCTGCAGAATAGGTGCCTCTCCACTGATGTCCCCTAGAGGCACACCGAGGATCGGGATGTCTTCTATCTTATACATTTTTTTCCACTATTTTCACACCCATTGAGGCTTCTTCCAATCATAACATAAAACCCAGATTCCCACGAGAACGTCGTGGAACGTCCACCCAAACTTCTACTGAAGTATTTCTGTTGCTACTTTTTATCTAGAATTTCTCTCTGTTCTTTATATCGTTACTTTCTATTCTACCAGCAGTCTGGCTTCTGCTGACATCTTATTTCTTTCTAAGTTATATTTCTATCCCTAGTCTAAATCAACCATGTCTGTTAACTCTTTCCTCACAATAAGTTATAGGAGCAGAACTGGGCCATTCGGCCCATCTGGTCTACACCACCATTCAATCACAGCTTAACCCTATCTTTCCCTCTCAACCCCATTCTCCTGCCTTAGATAGATAACGGAGTTAGGGGATATGGGGAGAAGGCAGGAACGGGGTACTGATTGGGGATGATCAGCTATGATCACAGTGAATGGCGGTGCTGGCTCGAAGGGCCGAATGGCCTACTCCTGCACCTATTGTCTATTCTAACCACTGACACCCTAATTAATCACAAATCTGTCTATCTCCACCTTAAAAATATAAATGGAATCCAATTTAACGATATCCATTTGGTATTACTTGTGCAATATTGTTTGGATGGTGCAGGCTGGGAGTTGCAATGTGCCGGACAGAGGACTACATTTCCCAGAGTAAATATCACCTTTCCAGCGCAACACGTTGCAAATGCAGCAAAGCAGAGTCTACTGCAGGAATTTAACATGATATCCACTTGGTATTGTTTGTGCAGTATTGTTTGGACGAAGCAAGTTGGGAGTTGCAGTGTGCCTGAGGGAGGACTACATTTCCCAGAGTAACTATCGCCCTTACAGTGGAAAACTTTGCAAATTACTGCAAAGCGAGTTATGGCCCTCTAGTATCTTTGGTTACGGCAGGCATTTAACTTGAGATCCACTTGGTATTTTTTGGATGGTGCAGGCTGGGAGTTGCAGTGTGCCTGAGAATGGACAACATTTCCCAGAGTAATTATCACTCTTCTAGTGCAACATGTTGCAAATGCTGCAAAACAGCAATTAATGCAGGAATTTAACTTGTCATTGTTTGCGTTGACATTGTATTGTATTGCATTCAATTTTATTGTCATTGTCTCAGTTAGAGACAACGAAATGAATTTCCCTTACAGGCAGTATCATAAAAAAATAATGATAAATAATAAAACATATTAAAAATGAAATAGAATTTTTTTTAAAGCACAAACACTGAAGCACATATTCGGGCGTTGCAGGCTGGAAGTTGTGGTGTGCCGGAGAGAAGACTACCATTCCCAGAGTAATTATCACCTCTACAGTGTAACACGATCAACAAGCTGCAAATGCAGCAAAGCAAATACTTGATATCCACTTGGTTTTGTTTGTGCTGTATTGTTTGTAGAGTGCAGGCTGGGGGTTGTAGTGGGCGCAAAGATACGGTAGTGTGGCAAATAGTGCATTACATTCCCAGAGTGAATACCAGTCTTCCAATGCAACGTGTTTCAAATGCAAGATAGACACAAAAAGCTGGAGTAACTCAACGGAGCAGGCAGGCGAGATGTAGCCTGTCCCGCTGAGTTACTCCAGGTTTTTGTGTCTATCTTCGGTTTAAACCAGCATATGCAGTTCCTTTCTACACATGTTGCGAATGCAATGTCTACTGCAGGCATTTAACTTTGAGCTCCACTTGGTATTTGGAGCAAAGATACTGGTTTGGAGGGTGCGGGCTGGGAGTTGTAGTGTGCAATAGAGAGAGACTACATTTCCCAGGGTAAAGTGTGGGAGAGTGAACGCCTGCGAGGAGGGAGGGAGGGAAGGAGAGGAGTGGCGATGTTGCAGGGGCTGCTCCGGCTACTAACCTTGGCGCAGAGGCTGGGGGGAGGCGCGGAGCTGCACAGGCTGACAGTCAGCAGGAAGTTCAGCGCAGGCATGGAGGAGGAGGCGAAGCGGAAGGCTGGCTACATGGCCGTGGATAACCATGTGCAGGTGAGCTGCAGGCTGCTGCCCCAGAGAACTGGGAGGGGGGCTACAGGGAGGGAGAGGAGCGGACAAGAGGAGGGGAGAAGGGGGAGAGGAGAAGGGGAGGGGGACATTGCATGGAGTGGGATGGAGGAGGTGTGTAGTGATGAATTTGGGAAGAGGTTTATAAAGAGAGGGCAATGGAAGGGGTGATTCACTCATTCAGTGGGGTTATGGTGAAGGGGAGGGGGGAGGTTATTGGTGGAGTGGAGCATTTGTGGGGCAGAACAGGGCACAACGTGCTGGGGCAACACAGCAGGCAGCATCTCTGGAGAACATGGATAGGTGACATTTCAGGTCAAGACTCTTCTTCAGCCTGTGTGCAACGAAAGAGGGACTCACAGAACTCCCTTCAGAGAGGAGAACTTCTGCAAAGTTGGTATACTTTGAGGAGAATTTGCAGTGGAGCAGTCAAAATGTAAAAAATAAAGAAATGCAGATGCTGTTTAATACACAAATGGACACACAGTATTGGAATAACTCAGCAGATCAGTCAGCATCTCTGGCGAACATGGATAGACGATGTTTTGAGACGAGACCATGGAGTTCTCCAGAAATGCTGCCTGACCTGCGGAGCCACATAGCTCTGAACTACATTGGGGGCAATAGTTTTGTCTCTTTGCACTATTGTTTGTTAGCTTATTGTATATATGTCTATATCTATGTGTGTGTATATATATATATATATAAACAATATAATAAACGAGAAAAAGGTTCAGTGTGTAATATATACACATATACATATATAGACACACACATACACACACACACACACACATATGTGTTGACACACACACACACGTGTGTGAGTCTGGAGAAGGGTCTCGACCTGGAATGACGCCCATTCCTTCTCTCCAAGCTGCCTCACCCGCTGAGTTACTCCAGCATTTTGTGTCTACCCACATGTGTATATATACATATATGTGTATATATATACACACATTTTCTTGTTTATTGTATGGTCCACAGTGTACTATGTTTACATATTCTGTTGTGCTGCTGCAAGTAAGAATTTCATAGTTCTACCTGGGACTTATGAGATTAATTAATGAGACTCTTGCCTTTTCATTCTTGAGTTACTCAAGCACTTTGTGTCCTTTTGTGTAGTAACCAGCATCTGCAGTTCTTTGTTTCTATATTCATGGGGAGGAATGTTAATGGTGTAGATGGGGAAGGGGTTGTTTAGTTTAGTTTATAATCGTCACATGTACAGAGATATGGTGCAAAGTTTGTTCCGCCTGCTCTCCAGTAAAATCATTCCATACACGAGTACAATGGACCCTCTTCTGGAACAGCATGCAGAGAGTTGCCACAGGAAATGGGAGTGGGGGAGTGAGGCAGTTTTAGAGAGAGGAGAGCAGATTCGGAAAGGCAGGAGTATTTTGGAAGTGTTTAGTTTATTAGTGTCATGTTTATTATAGGCAAGGTGAAAAGCTTTTTTTTGTTGCGTTCTATCCAGTCAGTGAAAAAAGTTTTGCATGATTACAATCAAGCTGTCCGCAGTGTACGGGTACATGATAAAGGGAATAACGTTTAATAATAATAATAATAATAATAATACACTTTATTGTCATTGTAAATACATACAACAAAATTTCAGGCCCACTGCCCGAGCGGAGCTCCAACGTATCAGATAAATAAATAACGATAATGCTGTAAGGTAGAAAATGTACCGCTGTGCCATCCTCAAATAAGTTAATAAGATTTCCCTCGACACAATCCTAAAATGCCGCTCCCCTATTTCAAGACTCAAAGCTTCAGATCGGGACTATTTAGCTGGGAGAAATATGTTCAAGGTCAAGATTTCAAGGTCAGTTTATTGACACGTGTACCAATTAAGGTACAGTGAAATTCGAATTACCATACAGCCATGCTAAAAAAAAGCAACAAGACACACAACTACATAAAACTTAACATAAACATCCACCACAGCGGATTCCCCACATTCCTCACTGTGATGGAAGGGAATAAAGTCTAACTTCTTCCTCTTTATTCTCCCGCGGTCGGGGCAGTCGAACTATCCTCAGTCGGGGCGATCTAGACTCCCGCCACTGGCGGTTGAAGTGCCCACGTCAGGGCGATCGAAACTCCCGCGGCTTGGAGTTCCCGAAGCCGGTCTCTGATCAGGGACTGCGGGCTCCACGATGTTAAAGTCCGCAGGCACCTGCGGTAGAGCTCAGTGGTCAATCCCTGTCAAAGGGTTCGCGAGCTCCACGATGTTGTCCTGCAGGCACTCGCGGTGGAGCTCTCGAAGTCGGACTCCAGCAAAGGCCGCCAACTCCTCGATGTTAGGCCGCAGTGCGGACGGAGTTACGACACGGAATAAAATCGCATCTCTGTCGAAGTAAGAGATTAAGAAAAAGTTTCCCCCAACTCCCACCTCCCCACACCCCCCACATAAACAAGCTAAATAACACTAAAACATAGATTGTACACATACAAACAAACAACAAAAGAAGGCAGTGCCAGACAGACTGTTGTTCTGAATAAGTGTCCTTACCTGTGACTAGATACAAAGGGAGACTTAGCTTAGCGTGTAGACCTGTAGTTTATTTGATACATAGTCACTGTTTAAGATGGGAAAAGTCGTGTACAAGCACTGTCAATGACTTTGACAACGGAGAGCCTGCAGTCTCGGGAGAGGCCGTAGATGTCGGAAGCTCCAATGACGCAGAAGGTTTAACAGCCCCGACCCTGCGTGAGCTTGATCGCCCCGACAAGGAGGCCCGCCGCCGGCTACGGGAGTCAAGATCGTCCCGTCAATGGAAGGCTTGAGGCCCCCGACTGTGGGAGAACAAAGAAGGGAAGAGATTGAACTTTTTTTCGCCCTCCATCATAGTGAGGAATGTGGAGGAGTCACTGTGGTGGATGTTTATGTTAAATGTATTTTGTGTGTTTTGTTGCTTTTTATTTGTTTGACTGACTTGGCAAATGAAATTCCATGTATGTTGCAAAACATACTTGGCTAATAAAGTATTATTGTATTGTATAGTAAATGCAATATCATTTTAACAAGAATAATAGTGACCCAGCATTTTGTGTTATCCCTTAGAATAACCAAGCTTTGGGTATCGGGAGTGGATCGACAGTAGTCTACGCAGTGGAGAGATTAGGTGGGTGGCATGTACGGTTTTTGTTTATGATGTACAATTAATAAAGTCAATGGTCTAATGTGTGCGACTATCCTCTTCCTCAAATTTCCTACCACCACACGCGGTGTATTTGTCCGGTGAATAGCTGAACTATAAATCAAGGATCGTGATATGGATATCTTTTGTTTAAATCCAACATGCTGTCGATTTAAACAAGCGCAGACTGGTCGATTGTCTTGCTGAACACCTTTGCTCAATCCGCCTTGGCCTACGCAAAATCCCGGTTGCCAAACACTTTGACTCTCCTTCCCATTACCACACTGACATAGAAACACAGAAAATAGGTGCAGGAGTAGGCCATTCAGCCCTTCGTGCAAAAACCCTCATTCACTGTGATCATGGATGATCGATAGACAATCAGTACCCCGTTCCTGCCTTCACCACATATCCCCTGATTCCGTTAGCCCTAAGAGCTAAATCTAACTCTCCCTTGAACACATCCAGTGAATCGGCCTCCACTGCCTTCTGTGGCAGAGAATTCCACAGATTCACAACTCTCTGGGTGAAAAAGTTTTTCCTCATCTCAGTTCTAAATGGTCTACCCCTTATTCTTAAACTGTGACTCCAGGTTCTGGATTCCCCCAACATCGAGCAACTCTCCTCGCTCCATAAATTATGGTGGGACTAAAATGTTAGAGGAGTAGAGTTTTTAACCTGACCACGAAGGCCTGTTGTCTTGGCGACGTTGCAGGATGTGGCCTGGCCACCCATGGCCGTTGGGGTCCTTCACCGCCATTCCCAACTTTCTGGCTTGACCCAGGGAATGCTGTTACCTTCTCACCGCCATCATTGGGACCAGTAATTCAGCAGAGTGGGCCATGCCTCGCGGAGCATTGGGTTTTTATCTGTTGTGTTTACAGATTTAAACCTCTTGGCCGTGAAGCTTGATCGCAAATATTGATCCGATTGTTGGGCAAGCAGAAACAAACAAAATCCCACTTGAGTAAGCTGTGTAACATTGATGATGATTCTCTAACTGTGGGAGAGTTGGGGCTGGTTTCACAGAGATGCAATCAGTATTTGTTTGGAGATATCTAGTGCAGATAGTGGTGCTGTAATGCAATAGTTGCATTCCCAATAATCTGAGATCCCCTCATTCTTTTAAACTCCAGTTAATACAGGCCCAGTGCTGTCAAACGCTCCAGAGATGCTCAAACGTTACCCAGAGATTCACCTGACCTGCTGAGTTACTCTAGCACTTTATGTCCTTTTGTATATTAACCAGCATCTGCAGTTCTTTATTTCTACTCCATAAAAATGATTACTTGGGCTATGACCAGATTTGCTTTTTGCCCTTTTAAAACCACGTGTTTCTGTCTTCTGCAGCTAAACGGGTTCAAGATGAGAATCTGAAAGTTGTGTGTGTACCTTCCTCCTTCCAGGTGAGATTAAGCTTTTTTTCCCCCTTCACTAAGTACAAATACTTAAGTATTTCTTCTAGACGACTGACCGAAAATAAGTTTTAAACACCAGATCTCCAGCATTTTGACTGCAAATCCTGTGATTGCCCAGTGCCCATGTATAAACAATGGGAGCTGTGTTTACAATGTAAGCATATGAAGCTCCATCCAAGACCGCAAGAAATTGCAGCGAATTGTAGACGCAGCTCAGACCATCACACAAACCAACCTCCCTTCCATTTACTCCATTTACACCTCACGCTGCCTCAGCGAGCTCAGCAGCATAATCAAGGATGAGTCGCACCCTGACCACAACCTCTTCTGTCCTATCGGGCAAAAGATATAGAAGTGTGAAAATGCACACCTTCAGATTCAGGGACAGTTTCTTCCCAGCTGTTATCAGGCAACTGAACCATCCTATCTCGCCAGAGAGCAGTGCTGAACCACTATCTAACTTTTTGGTGACCCTCGAATTATCCTTGACCCGAGTTTGCTGGCTTTACCTTGCACTAAACGTTTTTCCCTTGTCATGTATCTGTACACTGTAAATGGCTCAATTCTAATCATGTATTGTCTTTCCGCTGACTGGATAGCACGCAACAAAAGCTTTTCACTGTACCTCGGTACACGTGACGATAAACTGAACTGAACTGAGTGGTTGCAACTCAATGGACATCTGCCTCTCATTCCCCCTGCAGGCTCGCCAACTGATCCTCCAGCACAATCTACATCTCAGTGACCTGGACAGACACCCTGAGGTAAATGATCTTGTTACGTCGCTTGCTCTAGAGGATGGGTGGTGAGGCCTTGGCCTGGAGTATCAAAACAAAGGGTGCGTTCAGCCAAGTAGTTGGGCATTGGTGGAAGCGGCCATGGGCAGTGTTGCTCTCTCACGCACAAACTCATTCTTTATTCCTACATCCGTTGCCAAGATTGGGCCATCAATAGCATGTATATAAGGTCATAAGTGATAGGCGTAGAATTAGGCCATTTGGCCCATCACGTCTACTCCGCGATTCAATCATGGCTGATCTATCTCTCCCTTCTAACCCCATTCTCCTGCCTTCTCCCCATAACGCCCATCACCTGTACTAATCAAAACTATCTATCTCTGCCTTAACGGCCTCCACAGCCTTCTGTGGCAAAGAATTCCACAGATGCACCACCCACTGACTAAACACATTTCTCCTCATCTCCTTCCTAAAAGAACGTCAGGTACGACAGGTAGTGAAGAAAGCTAATGGCATGTTGGCCTTCATAACAAGAGTAGTTGGTGAGACCATACCTCGGGTATTGTGTGCAGTTTTAGTCTCCTAATTTGAGGAAGGACATTCTTGCTATTGAGAGAGTGCAGCGTAGTTCATGATGTCAATTCCCAGGATGGTGGGACAGTCATGTGATGAAAGAATGGAGCGACTGGACTTGTATTCTCTGGAATTTAGATGGTTGAAAGGGGATCTTATAGAAACATATAAAATTATTAAGGGATTGGACAGGCTAGATGCAGGATAAATGTTCCCCATGTTGGAGGAGTCCAAAACCAGGCGTCACAGTTTAAGAATAAGGGGTAGGCCATTTAGAACTGAGATAAGGAAAAACTTTTTCACACAGAGAGTTGTGAATTTGTGGAATTATCTGCCTCAGTAGGCAGTGGAGGCCGATTCACTGGATGCTTTCAAAAGAGAGTTAGAAAGAGCTCATAGGGCTTGTGGAATCAAGGGATATGGGGAGAAGGTAGGAACGGGGTTCTGATTGTGGATGATCAGCCCTGATCACATTGAATAGCTCGAAGGGCCGAATGGCCTACTCCTGCAGTGCCCTCCATAATGTTTGGGACAAAGACCCATCATTTATTTATTTGCCTCTGTATTCCACAATTTGACATTTGTAATAGAAAAAAATCACATGTGGTTAAAGTGCACAGTGTCAGATTTTATTAAAGGCCATTTTAATACATTTTGGTTTCACCATGTAGAAATTACAGCTGTGTTAAATCATAGTCCCCTTATTTCAGGGCACCATAATGTTTAGGACACATGGCTTCCCAGGTGTTTGCAATTGTTCTGGTGTGTTCATTGCCTCCTTAATGCAGCACCTAGTCTTTCCTCCAGTCTTTCCATCACCTTTGGAAACTTTTGTTGCTGTTTATCAACATGAGGACCAAAGTTGTGCCAATGAAAGTCAAAGAAGCCATTATGAGACTGAGAAACAAGAATAAAACTGTTAGAGACAACAGCCAAACATTAGGCTTACCAAAATCAACTGTTTGGAACATCATTAAGAAGCATAGGCCGCAGAACCGGGAGGGTTTCTGTACGGGGTTATCGCAAGTCGGCGCGGACTCGGTGGGCCGAAGGGCCTGTTGCCATGCTGTATCCCTAAAGTCTAAAAGGCTGTGGTCTTAAGACCAAAGCGGGCTGGAGTGATATGTGTAGGAAAGAACTGCAAATGCTGGTTTAAATCGAAGGTAGACAGAAAATGCTGGAATAAGGGTCTTGACCAGTTGGCTTCTCACCAGAGATGTGCCTGTCCCGCTGTGTTACTCCAGCATTTTGTGTCTACCGCAGTGATATGTATCTGGGTGATATTAGAGGGAGGGTTTGATCAGACAAAAGTTCTGCTGGATGCTGACTCAGCAGCCGTCTAATCCCTGCACGAACAGCAGCTTCTAGTTTACAGTGATCATCCATTGACATTCTGTGCAAATTGCAAGTGTGTAGCACAAAGCTAACATTCGGATTTGGGTAACACACCAATCAAACTACCCAGAACATCGGCAATCATGGCTGATCATCCAAAATCAGTACCCCGTTCCTGCTTTCTCCCCATATCCCTTGATTCTGTTCAGACCTCTATCTAACTCTCTTTTGAAAACATACAGTGAATTGGCCTCCACTGCTTTCTGTGGCAGAGAATTCCACATTCACAACTCTGGGTGAAAAAGTGTTTCCTCATCTCAGTCCGAAATAGCATATCCCTTATTCTTAATTCTTATTATTAGTAACCCAGCAACCAGCTCATGCTCGAGATGTAACCATATAACCATATAACAATTACAGCACGGAAACAGGCCATCTCGGCCCTACAAGTCCGTGCCGAACAACTTTTTTCCCTTAGTCCCACCTGCCTGCACTCATACCATAACCCTCCATTCCCTTCTCATCCATATGCCTATCCAATTTATTTTTAAAAGGGGGAGGAAACTAGAGCACCTGGAAGAAACCCAGGCGTTACATAAAACATAGAAAATAGGTGCAGGAGGAGGCCATTCGGCCCTTCGATCATTGTGATCATGGCTGATCATCCCTAATCAATAACCCATGCTTGCCTTCTCGCCATATCCCTTGATTCCACTAGCCCCTAGAGCTCTATCTAACTCTCTCTTAAATCCATCCAGTGATTTAGCCTCCACTGCTCTCTGTGGGAGGGAATTCCACAAATTCACAACTCTCTGGATGAAAATTTTTTTTCTCACCTCAGTCTTAAATGGCCTCCACTTTATTCTAACTGTGGCCCCTGGTTCTTTACTCGCCCAACATTGGGAACATTTTTCATGCATCTAGCTTGTCCAGTCCTTTTATAATTATATATGTTTCTAAAAGATATCCCCTCATCCTTCTAAACTCCAGTGAATACAAGCCTAGTCTTTTCAATCTTTCCTCATATGACAGTCCCGCCATCCCAGGGATCAATCTCGTGAACCTACGTTGCACTGCCTCAATCACAAGGATATCCTTCCTCAAATTAGGAGACCAAAACTGTACGCAATACTCCAGATGTGGTCTTACCAGAGCCCTATACAACTGCAGAAGAACCACTTTACTCCTATACTGAAATCCTCTTGTTATGAAGGCCAACATTCCATTAGCTTTCTTCACTGCCTGCTGTACCTGCACGCCAACTTTCAGTGACTGGTGTACAAGGACACCCAGGTCTCGCTGCACCTCCCCCTTACCTAACCTAACCCCATTGAGATAATAATCTGCCCCTTTGTTTTTGCCGCCAAAGTGGATAACCTCACATTGATCTATATTATACAGCATCTGCCACACATCTGCCCACTCACTCAACCTGTCCAGGTCACCCTGCAACCTCCTAACATCCTCTTCACAGTTCACACTGCCACCCAGCTTTGTGTCATAGAAACATAGAAACATAGAAATTAGGTGCAGGAGTAGGCCATTCAGCCCTTCGAGCCTGCACTGCATTCAATATGATCATGGCTGATCATCCAACTCAGTATCCCGTACCTGCCTTCTCTCCATGCCCTCTGATCCCTTTAGCCACAAGGGCCACATCTAACTCCCTCTTAAATATAGCCAATGAACTGGCCTCAACTACCCTCTGTGGCAGAGAGTTCCAGAGATTCACCACTCTCTGTGTGAAAAAAGTTTTTCTCATCTCGGTTTTAAAGAATTTCCCCCTTATCCTTAAGCTGTGACCCCTTGTCCTGGACCTCCCCAACATCGGGAACAATCTTCCTGCATCTAGCCTGTCCAATCCCTTAAGAATTTTGTAAGTTTCTATAAGATCCCCTCTCAATCTCCTAAATTCTAGAGAGTACAAACCAAGTCTATCCAGTCTTTCTTCATAAGACAGTCCTGACATCCCAGGAATCAGTCTGGTGAACCTTCTCTGCACTCCCTCTATGGCAATAATGTCCTTCCTCAGATTTGGAGACCAAAACTGTACGCAATACTCCAGGTGTGGTCTCACCAAGACCCTGTACAACTGCAGTAGAACCTCCCTGCTCCTATACTCAAATCCTTTTGCTATGAAAGCTAACATACCATTCGCTTTCTTCACTGCCTGCTACACCTGCATGCCTACTTTCAATGACTGGTGTACCATGACACCCAGGTCTCGCTGCAACTCCCCTTTTCCTAGTCGGCCACCATTTAGATAATAGTCTGCTTTCCTGTTTTTGCCACCAAAATGGATAACCTCACATTTATCCACATTATACTGCATCTGCCAAACATTTGCCCACTCACCCAGCCTATCCAAGTCGCCTTGCAGTCTCCTAGCATCCTCCTCACAGCTAACACTGCCCCCCAGCTTAGTGTCATTCGCAAACTTGGAGATATTGCCTTCAATTCCCTCATCCAGATCATTAATATATATTGTAAATAGCTGGGGTCCCAGCACTGAGCCTTGCGGTACCCCACTAGTCACTGCCTGCCATTGTGAAAAGGACCAGTTTACTCCTACTCTTTGCTTCCTGTTTGCCAGCCAGTTCTCTATCCACATCAATACTGAACCCCCAATGCCGTGTGCTTTAAGTTTGTATACTAATCTCTTATGTGGGACCTTGTCGAAAGCCTTATGGAAGTCCAGATACACCACATCCACTGGTTCTCCCCTATCCACGCTACTAGTTACATCCTCGAAAAATTCTATAAGATTCGTCAGACATGATTTACCTTTCGTAAATCCATGCTGACTTTGTCCAATTATTTCACCACTTTCCAAATGTGCTGCTATCCCATCTTTAATAACTGACTCTAGCAGTTTCCCCACTACCGATGTTAGACTAACTGGTCTGTAATTCCCCGTTTTCTCTCTCCCTCCCTTCTTAAAAAGTGGGGTTACGTTTGCTATCCGCCAATCCTCAGGAACTACTCCAGAATCTAAAGAGTTTTGAAAGATTATTACTAATGCATCCACTATTTCTGGAGCTACTTCCTTAAGTACTCTGGGATGCAGCCTATCTGGCCCTGGGGATTTATCGGCCTTTAATCCATTCAATTTACCCAACACCACTTCCCGACTAACCTGGATTTCACTCAATTCCTCCATCTCCTTTGACCCGCGGTCCCCTGCTATTTCCGGCATATTATTTATGTCTTCCTTAGTGAAGACGGAACCAAAGTAGTTATTCAATTGGTCTGCCATATCCTTGTTCCCCGTGATCAAATCACCTGTTTCTGACTGCAAGGGACCTACATTTGTTTTAACTAATCTCTTTCTTTTCACATATCTATAAAAACCTTTGCAGTCAATTTTTATGTTCCCTGCCAGTTTTCTTTCATAATCTATTTTTCCTTTCCTAATTAAGCCCTTTGTCCTCCTCTGCTGGTCTCTGAATTTCTCCCAGTCCTCTGGTATTCTGCTTTTTATGGCTAATTTGTACGCATCATCCTTCGCTTTGATACTATCCCTGATTTCCCTTGTTATCCACGGATGCACTACCTTCCCTGATTTATTCTTTTGCCAAACTGGGATGAACAATTTTTGTAGTTCATCCATGCAGTCTTTAAATGTCTTCTATTGCATATCCACCGTCAACCCTTTTAGAATTAATTGCCAGTCAATCTTGGCCAATTCACGTCTCATACCCTCAAAGTTACCTTTTTTTAAGTTCAGAACCATTGTCTCTGAATTAACAATGTCACTCTCCATCCTAATGAAGAACTCAACCATATTATGGTCACTCTTGCCCAAGGGGGCACGTACAACAAGACTGCTAACTAACCCTTCCTCATTACTCAATACCCAGTCTAAAATAGCCTGCTCTCTCGTTGGTTCCTCTACATGTTGATTTAGATAACTATCCCGCATGCATTCCAAGAAATCCTCTTCCTCAGCATCCCTGCCAATTTGATTCACCCAATCTATATGTAGATTGAAGTCACCCATTATAACTGTTTTGCCTTTGTCGCACGCATTTCTAATTTCCTGTTTGATACCATCTCCAACTTCACTACTACTGTTAGGTGGCCTGTACACAACACCCACCAGCGTTTTCTGCCCCTTAGTGTTTCGCAGCTCTACCCATACCGATTCCACATCCTCCAAACTAATGTCCTTCCTTTCCATTGCGTTAATCTCCTCTCTGACCAGCAACGCTACCCCACCTCCTTTTCCTTTCTCTCTATCCCTCCTGAATATTGAATATCCCTGGATGTTCAGCTCCCAGCCTTGGTCACCCTGGAGCCATGTCTCCGTGATCCCAACTATATCATAATCATTAATAGCTATCTGCACGTTCAACTCATCCACCTTATTACGAATACTCCTTGCATTGAGACACAAAGCCTTCAGGCTTGTTTTTACAACGCTCTTACCCCTTATACAATTATGTTGAAAAGTGTGTCATCCGCACACTTGCTAGTGTTTCTCCTAATTCACTGGGAGAACGTGCAAACTCCACACAAACGGCACCCACGATTAGGATTGAACCTGGATCACTGGAGCTCTGAGGTAGCAATTCTATTAGTCACTGCATTCTGTCTTCCCCCCCAAGATATGACCAACAGGACTTGTGAAACTGTAGCCCAAAATAGAATGACTAGTTTAGTAATGTAAGTATCGTGACACGGTGGAGCAGCGGTAGCCTTGCAGACACCCGGGTTCTATCCTGACTACGGGGGCTCTCTGTAAGGAGGTTGTACGTTCTCCCCGTGACCTGCGTGAGTTTTCTCCAGGAGATCCAGTTTCTTCCCACACTCCAACGACGTACAGGTTTGTAGGTTAATTGGTTTCAGTTAAAAATTTGTAAATTGTCCCTTGTGTGTGCAGGATAGTGTTAGTGTGCAAGGATCGCTGGTCAGCACCATGGGCCGACGGGCCTGTTTCCACGCTGTATCTCTAAACTAAACTAAAAAAACAATAATGTACAATGGAGAGGGTGACCTTGCTGTGTGTTTACTGAACAAGTTCTTTTTCCTCTCTCATCCAACTACACTCACAGCTAAGTGTTACTTGACAACATTAATACCATTTCTTGTGTTGTCCACTTTATGGAAAAAAGCTCTTGTGTTTTCACAAGGGTGTTAACAAACCACTAAGTACTTGAGTTAGATAGATAGATAGATAGATAGATAGATATAATTTATTGCCACACAACCAGGGTTGGTGGAAATTTGGGTTGTCAGCAGCAGTACAATAATAAAGAACACACAATAAAAATGTAACACAAACATCCACCACAGCATTCATCATTGTGGTGGAAGGCACAAAAATTTGGCCAGTCCTCCTCCATTTCCCCCCCGTGTACAGGACCAGAGTCCAGTCAGTCCAGGATCGGCTCTTCCTCACCGGAGACCGCGGCTTTAGATTGTTGTAGGCCGCAGGCCGGCGGTCGAGATTTAAAGTCCCCGCCGCAGCCAGAAGCACCGTAGACTGCAGGGCCGGCGGTCGAAGCTCCCCTCCAGGGGTGATGGTAAGTCCATGCCGCACCCGCGGTAGAAGTTGGCCGCGGGCCGGCAGTGATGGCTTCTTCTTCCCCCGGGTCCCCCACGAGGGACGCCGCACCAGCTGGAGCTCTGCAGACTTCAGGCTGCGACTTCAGGCTGCCGGCTGCCCCGGGCCAGCGAAACGGAGCGCTCCCCTCCAGCGAGGGCTCACCCGCTCCACGGCGAGAGTCCACGCTGCGCCCGCCGCTGGAGCCTCGGGCGTGTCTCCGGGAAAGGCCGCGTCGATCCTTGATGTTAGGCCACGGGGGAGGCGACCTGGAAAAAGTCGCCTCTCCGTGGAGGAGGCGACCAAAGCGGTTTCCCCCTCACCCCCCCACACCACCCCCCACACAAAACACACAAAGAAACACAAAATACACACTTTAAAACATAATAAAAAATAAAAAAAAGCTGGAAAAACTGACGCGCTGCTGACATGGCTGCACACAGAGGAGCGCCCCCTACAGAGTTAAGTGGAGTCATAGAGTGATACAGCGTGGAAACAGGCCCTTCAGCCCAACTTGCCCACAATGGCCAACATGTCCCAGCTACACTAGCCCCGCCTGCCTGCATTTTGGTCCATATCCCTCCAAACTTGTCCTATCCATGTATCTGTCTAACTGCTTCTTAAACATTGGGATAGTCCCTGCATCAACTACCTCCTCTGGCAGCTTGTTCCATACACTCACTCTTCCTCAGATTCCTATTAAATCTTTTCCCCTCACCTTAAACCTATGTCTTCTGGTCCTCGATTAACCCACTCTGGGCAAGAGACTCTGTGTATCTACTCGATCTATTCTTTTCATGATTTTATACACCTCTATAAGATCACCCCTCATCATCCAGGGAATAGAGTCCCAGGCTCCTCAACCTCTCCGTATAGCTCAGACCCTCTAGTCCTGGCAACTTAAAGCAATAGTAACAGCAGGACTATATGACAATATTGGGAAGATTATTTATATTTGGTGTATTATTTATGTGGAATAACTCAGCAAGTCTGACAGCATCTCTGGAGAATATGGATTGTTGACGTTTTGGATTGGGACCCTTCTCCCTTTGCTGGTGTTGTTCCCTGACCCGCGCAGTTGCGCCTCAGAATTAAAGGACGTTCCTTTAGGAAGGAGACGAGGAGGAATTACTTTGGTCAGAGGGTGGTGAATCTGTGGAATTCTTTGCCACAGAAGGCTGTGGAGGCTTAGTTTAGTTTGGAGGTACAGCGCAGAAACAGGCCCTTCGGCCTACCGGGTCCGCGCCGACCAGCAATCCCCGCATATTAACACACACTAGGGACAATTTCCACATCCACCAAGCCAAGTAACCTACAAACCTGTACGTCTTTGGAGTGTGGGAGGAAATCGAAGATCTCGGAGAAAACCCACGCAGGTCACAGAGAGAACGTATATTTAATGGCCAAGCCATTGAATATTTTTAAGGCAGAGATAGATAGATTTTTGATTGGTACAGGTGTCAAGGGAGTGATAGATCAACCATGATTGAATGGCAGAGTAGACGATGTGCTGAATGGCCTAATTCTGCTCCTATCACTTATGACTGCAGATACGGGTAAACTGAAATCCAAAGATGGAATATTCAGCAGATCAGGCAGCAACAATTATATTGGTTCAGGTCATCAAAGCAACATTTTTTATCATGTTCACAAGTGGTGCAGGTACAGTGAAAATCTTGCTTGCAGCCGTATCATATGCACATAGACTCAGACAAGACACAAGATGTAAATTATGCATGACATATGTGTGCATTATACATAAATTATGCACAAATTACATATGAATTATACATAAATTACATAAGAAGGAAAAAGACATGAAAGGCAAAAACAAGACATTAGTGGTGAACATCATTCATAAATGATCCAGTACTCGCTGGCATTTAGAAGGATGGGGGGAATCTCATTGAAAGGCTTTGATAGAGTGGATGTGGAGAGGATGCTTCCAGTAATGGGAGAGTCCACGACCAGAGGTGATACCCTCAGAATAAGGGGACGTACCTTTAGAAAGGAGGTGAGTAGGGATTTCTTTAGCCAGAGGGTGATGAATCTGGAAGTCATTGCCACAGGCCAAGACATTGGGTATTTTTAAAGTAGAGATTGATGAAATCTTGATTAGTAAGGTGGTAAAAGGTTACGGGAGAAGACATGAAAATGGGGTTGCGAGGGATAAATAGATCAGAAGTGATCGAATAGCAGAACAGATGACTATCTTTCAGTCTGAAGAAGGGTCCCGAACCGAAACCTCACCTATTCCTTTTCTCCAGCGATGCTGTCTGACCCGCTGAGTTACTCCAGCATTTTGTGTTTAACCTCGAAATTAAATGGCCTTGCTCATCCATCACTCCAAGAGCTTTCTGCTGATAACGCACTCAGTATCCTGAAGGGTTTGGGTGTAAAATTAGTGTCTGCTTTTCCAACAGAGGCTGCTTGACTCAAGAGAAGATTATTGCCGCCTGTGCAAAGACGTTTATTGTCATTGCTGACTATAGGTAAGGCCTCTCCCAGATAATGCTGGTCACTCCTTAAGGAAAAAGTGCTGCGTCGTTCAGAGGTTTGAAGTACTTGCCGGGTTCAGCTGAAGAACTCCCACAGCATCCCAGGGCAGCACGATGGTGCAGCGGTAGAGTTGCTGCCTCACAGCGACAGAGACCCGGGTTTGATCCTGACGACGTGTGCTGTCTGTACGGAGTTTGTACGTTCTCCCCGTGACCAGCGTGGGTTTTCTCTGAGATCATCAGTTTCCTCCCACACTCCAAAGATGTGCAGGTTTGTAGGTTAATTGGCTTGATATAAATGTAAAATTGTGCCTAGTGTGTGTTGGATAGTGTCAGCGTGTGGGGATCGCTGGTCGGTGCGGACTCGGTGGGCCAAAGCGCCTGTTTCCGCGCTGTATCTCTAAACTAAACTGAATCTCACTCTGAAATGCATTTCCACATCCATCTTCCTAATGTGGCTTGTGGCATTCACCTGAATGGGAGTCAGTGTTGTGCGAAGTTCTTGCTGAAGGAAGCCATACTGGGTTCACTCTGGGCTGGAGCGAGCATTCACCTACAGCTCAGCAGCCCGGGTAGAGGTAATGCACCTGCTCTTAGGAGCCCCAAAACAGTGCAGACTGTTATACTCAGGGTGGCAGCCAAGTCTGCATGTACAGAACATTAGGTGGTGGCACAGTGGCACAGCAGTAGAGTTGCTGTCTTATAGCGCCAGAGACCCGGGTTCGATCTGGACTACGGGTGCTGTCTATACGCCGTTTGTATGATCTCCCTGTGAACATATGGGTTTTCTCTGGTTTCCTCCCACACTCCAAAAATGCATAGGTTTGTAGGTTAATTGGCTTCGGTAAAATTGTAAATAGTCCCGAATGTGTAGGATAGTGTTAGTATACGGGGTGATCACGCTGGTCGGCACGGATGTGATGGGCCAAAGGGCCTGTTTCCACGTTGCATCTCTTAAGTCTAAAGACTAGTCTAACAATGTCGGTGCCACACATGATGCCAGGTTATATTAATCTCCACTGTCTGCATGTGATTCATACCTGTCCATTCACTGCATATCCATGTGTCCAAACATTCCTTAAATGCCACTGATGTATCTGATTCCACAACCATTCCTGGCAGAAACTTAGACGTCCACCACCCTCTGGGTAATAAAAGCAAATTGCCCTGAGCGTCTCCCTTTAACTTTGTGCCTCTAACCTTAAAGCTATGGCAGACATAATGCAATTTTATATCTTAAAATCTGGTCGCCACATTACAGGAAGGATGTGGATGCATTGGAAAGTGTGCAAAGGACGTACACTCGAACGATATTTGGATGAGATGATAGGGTATTAGTTACTGGGACATACTTATAGGACAGACTGTTTTCTCAGGGAGACCTGATGGAAGTATATAAAATTATGAGAGGGTAGACAGTCAGAACTTTTTTCTCAGGATGGAATACTAAAGGGGACAGCTTTAAGATGAGAGGGGCAAAAGTTAAACGAGTTGTACGGGGCAAGTTTATTTTTTACACCAAGGGTGCTGTGCCTAGAATGCGCTGCCTGGAGGTAGTGGTGGAAGCAGAAAAGATCAAGAGGTTTTTAGATGAGCACATTGATATGCAGGGATTTGTGAGATATAGACCATGTGCAGGCAGAGGATGTTAGTTGATCCTGGCATCTTGTTCGGAAAAGATGTGGGCAGACGGGCCTGTCTGTTCTGTACTGGCCTGTACTCTATGCCCACTGGTAAAATAGAACAGTACAATAGAACGAACATCAATAGGCATCATGGCCAGCATGGATGAGGTGGCTGAATGGGCCCGTTAGTACAATTCTGGGATTCGATGATCAAGACTGGCCTCCTTTCATTGACTCCAACAAACTGCTGCAAATCATAGAACATAGAACAGTATAGCACGGAAACAGGCCCTTCGGCCCATGTCTGTGCCGAATATGATGCCAAGACCAACCCTAATCTGCCTGTGTATAATCCATATCCTCCCATTCCCTGCATATCCAAAAGTTTCAAGGTCTGTTTATTGTCACATGTACCAATTAAGGTACAGTGAAACTCGATTTCCATACAGGCATACTAAAAAAATGAATGAATACGTTTATTGTCATTGCACAATACTGTGCAACGTA
Organism: Amblyraja radiata; assembly: GCF_010909765.2. Classification (NCBI taxonomy): domain Eukaryota; kingdom Metazoa; phylum Chordata; class Chondrichthyes; order Rajiformes; family Rajidae; genus Amblyraja; species Amblyraja radiata. The sequence continues at coordinate 174,943,980 of NC_045956.1, forward strand.
ATTCCATTACATCTCCTCCGGTTAAAAAAAATACAAACACGACAACCATTAACACATATGTACACTTATTAATAAAATAATAAATAGGTATTTTAAAAGAATTTGGCGGCATTTCTTGGAATTACATTTTGCTTCCCCAGTGTTATCTGTTGGAATTTAGCTCTTTTATCGCACATGGGTAGAAACTATTTTTTAGTCTACCGGTGCGAGCCTTCAGTCCTGAATCGCCTCCCAGAGGGTAGCAGAGTAAAAAGGTGGTTGGCAGGGTGGGATGTGTAGTGCTTGATATTTGTGGCCCGGCGCAAGCATCGGGCCCTATATATGTCATCCAAGGAGGGCAGTTGGGCGTTTGTAATGCTCTGCGCAGTTTTTATAATTCCCTGCAGCGCCCTCCTCTCAGCCACAGTACAGCTAGCAAACCACACCAGGATTCCATAGGAGAGGATACTTTCCACGGCGCATCGGTAGAAGGACAACAGCAGCGGCTGTGAGACGTTTGCTCTCCGCAGAGACCTCAGGAAATACAGCCGCTGATGTGACTTCTTCACGAGAGTGACGGTGCTCATTTGCCATTTGAGGTCCTGGGAGATGTTTATTCCCAGGAACTTAAAGCCAGTAACTCTCTCCACCATAACCATATAACCATATAACAATTACAGCACGGAAACAGGCCATCTCGACCCTTTTAGTCCGTGCCGAACACATAATCTCCCCTAGTCCCATATACCTGCGCTCAGACCATAACCCTCCATTCCTTTCCCATCCATGTCTCCTTTGATGTATAAGGGAGCAGGTTCCTCTCTCCTCTTCCACCTGAAGTCAACGACCGGTTCTTTTGTCTTTGATGGGTTGAGTACCAGGTTGTTTTTGGTACACCAGAGTCAGTTTTTGGACTTCATCCCTGTAGGCAGACTCGTCGTTGTTGTTAAAAAAAGCAACAAGATACACAACTACATAAAACTTAACATAAGACATAGAAACATAGAAACATAAACATCCACCACAGCGGATTCCCCACATTCCTCACTATGATGGAAGGGAATAAAGTCTAATCTTCTTCCCTCTCGATTCCCCCTGTGGTCGGGGGAGTCAAACTTCCGCGTCGGGGCGGACGAAGCTCCTGCGGCTTGGAGTTTCCAAAGTCGGTCCCTAACCAGGGACCGCGAGCTCCTCGATGTTAAGGTTCGCAGGCTTCCGCGGTTGGAGCTCCCAAGGTCGATCCCCGACGGGGACCGCCGACTCCACGATGTTAGGCCTCAGTGCGGACGGAGATACGGTACGGAAAATAAATCGCATCTCCGTCAAGGTAAGAGATTTAAAAGTGTTTCTCCCCATCCCCCCACCCCCCATATAAAACAAGCTAAAGAACATTAAAACATACATTTGACACATACTAAAAAACAACAGAAGGAAAAGGACGAGCCACTGCAGCGCCACCCGGTGGAATGTGCCTATCTAAACCACCATGTGCCTATCTAAAAATCTCTATTGTCTCTGCTTCATCCTTCAGTCACAGCAGCTCGTTCCAGGCACTCACCACTGTCTGTGTTACGTGTGAGTCAAACAAATAGAGATATGGGTAGGTAGATGTAGAGAACTGCAGCTGCTGATTTACACAAAAAGCTGGAGTAACGCAGCGGGACAGGCAGCATCTCTGGAAAGAAGGAATGGGTGACGTTTCAGATGTAGAGATAGATAAACAGGTAGGCAGATAGTAAGATGGATAGATAGATGAATAGGTGGATAAATGGATAAATCAATAAACGCACACAAAAACAAATAAAAAGGTGCCCTCTCACTTTAAATTAAAGCTCTGCACCTCACACCTTTGTGTAAGAAAGAACTGCAGATGCTGGTTTAAATCGAAGGTAGACACAAAGTGCTGGAGAAACTCAGCGGATGAGGCAGCATCTCGAGAAAAGGAATGGGTCGGATCTGAAGAAGGGTCTCGACCCGAGACGTCGCCCATTCCTTTTCTCCAGAGATGCTGCCTCACCCGCTGAGTTACTCCAGCATTTTGTGTCCCCCGCACACTGTTAATCTATTTCCCCCAAAATGGAAATATCAAATAGTTCCATCCTGGGAAATAGGCTCTGAGTGTCTACCTCAACTTGTAGCAACTTGTGTTTGATCCTTGTGGCAAATGCCAGCAGATGTTGCCAAACCACGGTCCGATTCAGTGCCGGCTGACCTGTCTGTTCTTTCAATTCCTTTTTTTTTTAAGGAAGGATTCCAAAAGCCTGGGTGAGAAATGGAAGAAAGGTGTTCCAATTGAAGTCATTCCGATGGCTTGTGTTCCAGTGACCAGGGCCATCGTTGCTAAGTACGGAGGAAATGCCGCGCTGCGAATGGCAGTCAGCAAAGCTGTGAGTACACGACTTAACCCCTCCACCTTGCCTCCGGGCATAGAGTCGATTGGAACACAGAACGTTCTGAAGAAGGGTCTCGACCCGAAACATCGCCCATTCCTTCTCTCCAGAGATGCTGCATCACCCGCTGAGTTACTCCAGCATCTTGTGTCCACCTTAGAACGGTACCAGGCAGGAACAGGCCCTTCAGCCCACCGTGTCTATGCTGGCCATACTAGTTTAAACTGTACATCAGCCTGCACGTGGTCTTGTTTATTCCTTCATCTCCAGAGATGCTGCCTGTCCAACTGAGTTACTCCAGAATTTTGTGTCTATCTTCAATTTAAACCAGCATCTGCAGTTCTTTCCTATACAAGTGGTCTTGTTTAGTTTGGTTTATCATTGTCACAGTGAGGTACAGTGAAAAGCTTTATTTGTTGTGTGTTATCCAGTCAGCGAAAAGACTATGTGATTACAATCAAGCTGTCCACAGTGTACAGATGCAGGAATAACATTAAAGTCCCATTAAAGATAGTCCAAAGTGCTCCAATGAGATAGATGTTTGGTCAGGACCGCTATCTAGTTGTTGATGGAATAGTTCAGCTGGGAAGAAACTGTCCCCAAAGGCCGAGACCGGGAGGATGGAGCCGGGGATGACGACAAACATGAGAAGCAAGGCCGGTAGGGGTGGATAGGGAACGGGCACTTGGCCTACGGCACCCTCGAGTTTGGCTGCGGGGGAGGGGGGAGCAACCCCGGAGAACAAAGGTGGAGCAGAGGGACGTCGGTTCGCAGGTTGATCCAGACGTCCAAGGATGGCGATAGATGGAGGCCCACAGCAGCCTGGGGCTCGCCTGGAATGGACACCGCCAATAATAATAACTAGAATGCAGACTGGACTTTGAAAATGGTGCCAGACATGGCATCTCTTGCATGTGGGATCAGTAGACTATTTCTATACATAGACACAAAATGCTGGAGCAACTCAGCGGGACAAGCGGCATCTCTGGATAGAAGGAATGGGTGACGTTTCGGGTCGAGACCCTTCTTCAGACTTCTAATTCAGACTGCATTACTTGCTAATCGAGAATTTGCTTCGGTATGGCAATACTCTGCTGTTCGTAAGTAAAGAATTTCACTGTGCATGTGTGACAGTAAAAACACCATTGTACCATTGCACCTCCACCATGAGATGTTGAGTGAGGGACCAATATTGGACAGGTCACTGGATGGATGGTGGAGGGGAGACTCATTGAGGGTCTATTGTCCCATTTGAGATGGAAAACGAGCCTCCTATTCAACATGTTTACGCCTGTGATGGTACATTGCTTCAGCAATGAGTCGGCATAGATTGTGAAATGGAGCAGGTACGTTGAAATTTGAACCGACAACCTTGTTCGGTCACGGTAAACCTTGGCCGGTCACGGTGGCGCAGCGGTAGAGTTGCTGCCTTACAGCGAATGCAGCACCGGAGACCCGGGTTCGATCCCAACTACGGGTGTTTGTACGGAGTTTGTACGTTCTCCCTGTGACCCGCGTGGGTTTTCTCCGAGATCTTCGGTATCCTCCCACACTCCAAAGACGTGCAGATTTGTAGGTTAATTGGCTTGGCATAAATGTAAAATTCTGCCCAGTGTGTGTCGGAAAGTGTTAATGTGCGGGGATCGCTGGTCAGTGCGGACTCGGTGGGCCGAAAGGGGCTGTTTCCGCGCTGTATCTCGAAACTAAACTAAACAAAACCTTGTGCATTGTCAGGTGAGAGTGAGGCCAGTGGTTGTGGGACAGTCACACAACATGTCTATGCCTCCGGAAGAGTTTATGCGCACCTCTTGCCTGAGACCCGGCTCTGTGTGCTTTGTCAAATGATAATCTGCCCCCTCTGATGCTGGTTTATTCCAGGGACCAGTGGTGACGGATAACGGGAACTTGATCTTGGACTGGAAGTTCTCTAATATTTCCAATTGGAAAGATGTCAATGTGGGCATTACAATGATCCCAGGTAAGAATGATTAGTTGATAACTTCATGTTCTAGCAGAATTAGGCCATTTGGCCCATCAAGTCTACTCCACCATCCAATCATGGCTGACCTATCTTTCCCTCTCAACCCCATTCTCCTGCCTTCTCCCCATAACTCCTGACACCCATACTAATCAAAAATCTGTCAATTTCCAATGACTTGGCCTCCACAGCTGTCTGTGGTAATGAATTCCACGGATTCACCGCCCTCTGACTAAAGAAATTTCCTGCTCAACTCCTTTCTAAAAGTGCGTCCTTTTATTCTGAGGCTATGGCCTTTGTTCCTAGACTCTCCCACTAGTGGAAAGATTCTCTCCAGATTCATTCTATCCAGGCTTTTCACTATTCGGTAAGTTTCAATGAGGGCTCTCCTCATCCTTCTAAACTCCAATGAGGACAGGCCCATTCCCTTCAAACGACCATCATGAGTTAACCCAATCCTCTCGGTTGTTGGTTCTTGTCACATGTAGCGAAGTATAGTGAAAAGTATTTTGAGGCGTGCTGGATAGTCAGCGAAGAGGCTATACGTGATTACAAACAAGCCCTCCACAGTGTACAAATACAGGATGAAGGGAATAACATTTTTAGTGCAAGGTAAAGTCCCATTAAAGATAGTCTGAGATTCTCCAATGTGCTAGATGGTGGATCAGGACTGCTCCCTGGTTGGTGATTGGATGGTCCAGTTGCCTGATAACAGCTGAACTGTAGAAAGCTGGTTTTAGGTTACTGTATCTGTGTCCATAATTTTGGTTATTGCAGCAATTCTCATTGCTTAAGGCTTCTAATAATGGGAATTTGGGAGACTAAAGGGCCTTTCCCTCCGGTGATTTTTCAGCCTGAATAACCGGTGACTGGAACGGCGACTGTCAGAGTGGAACACACACACACATCGCTTCCTTCACCAGCCCATTATGCAGGTGGGGGACAGGGCAAGCGGTGGGGGGGGGGCTGTCTGAGTGACGTTCACACGGTGCAAAGCTAATGTGATACAGACACACACCGCGATGAACAGGAAGGTTGGCGCTGTAATTAAGACGGTGAAAGCACAGTGTACGGGAAGGGTCACGTAAGTCCTTTAAAAGGGGGGGGGGGGGGGGGGGGGCAGGAGAAGGAGTGGAGACAACTTTTAAGAAGCCAGACATACACAGCTGTGAAGCTCAGCGGACATTAATATTACCGGTTGGTTATCCTTAGTACTGCTTACTTTTTTTTCCCCAATGAGCCAATGAAATTCACCGGTCACCTTTCTGATTTCTAAACAAAATTGGGAATTGGAATTGACCACTTTTGATCACCTTTAAAGTGGTTTTATTTGAATGCAAATTTGTTTTCTTTTTTTTGATATTGCAGTCAAACTACTTTGAATGCTGACCTTTTATGAGCATTTTTACAAAGATGTTGCCATTTTACGAGGATGTTGCCAGGACCCGTGGGTCTGAGCTTATAGGGAGAGGTTGAGCAGGCTAAGACTCTATTCCTTGGAGCACAGGACGATGAGGGATGATCTTATAGAGGTGTGTAAGATGATGAGGTGTTTAGTCCGGATAGATACACAGGCTAGATGCAGGAAGATTGTTCCCGATGTTGGGGAAGTCCAGAACAAGGGATCACAGTTTAAGGATAAGGCGGAAGTCTTTTAGGACCGAGATGAGAAAAACAATTTTCACACAGAGAGTGGTGAATCTCTGGAATTCTCTGCCACAGAATGTAGTTGAGGCCAGTTCATTGGCTATGTTTAAGAGGGAGTTAGATGTGGCCCTTGTTGCTAAAGGGATCAGGGGGTATGGAGAGAAGGAAGGTTCAGGATACTGAGTTGGATGATCAGCCATGATCATATTGAATGGCGGTGCAGGCTCGAAGGACCGAATGGCCTACTCCTGCACCTATTTTCTATGTTTTACCTAGAGTTGGGGAATCAAGAACCAGAGGACATGGGTTTAAGGTGAGGGCGGGAAAGATTTAATCGGAACCTGAGGGGTAACGTTTTTGCACAAAGGATGGTGAGTATATGGGACTAATGAAGGTCGGCGTGGGCAAGTTGGGGTGAGGCGCCTGTTTCCACACTGTATGACTTAGTGCTTTCACGGGAGTGACGGTGTGTCTTGTGTGGACTGGTACTAAACACTCTCTATCCCTGCAGGAGTGGTGGAGACAGGTCTATTCATCAACATGGTAGAGAGAGTTTACTTTGGGATGAAGGATGGAACTGTCTTCTCCCGGGACAGACCGTCACACTGAACAAGGGAGCACCAGGAACAATGTCTTCCCTCCATTGTGAAGATCACTTTGCCTTAAACTTTCTGATTTCAATCCTCATTGAGTTTATCTGCCAAATATTTTATTTTTGCAGGTTCTTTTGTTTGTATTATGCAGCCTCTTACATATCTTCAGCCCTTGCTGCAATAGCTGTTTACAGCTGCCTTACTCTGAGTTATTCTGCCCAGGTGGGGACCACGCAGATTCCTGCCTCAGCTCCCATGCTGTCGATTGGCCTACACGACCCAAGAATGATTGTAGGTCATCTCTCTGAGTTTGTCATGTGAAGATTACAGCACAGGCGGAGATGTACCCGACACCTCCCCCTCAGCAGGCAAACGCCCTTGACAATCCTTCCAACATACCAACCGTCCTTATGAACATTGAACTCTCCAAAGTGCTGGAGTAACTCAACGGGTCAAGCAGCATCTTTGGAAAACAAGGCTGGGTGACGTTTCAGGTCAAGACCCAAGACGGTTGCAGAGCAGTAGAGTTGCCTTAGGGTCCCAGGTTCGATCCTGACTACGGGTGCTTGTTTGTACAAAGTTTGTACGTTCTCCCCGTGACTGCGTGGGTTTTCTGCGGAATCTTCGGTTTCCTCCAATTCTCAATTTTTCCAACTTTAACCAACAGGGCCTTTGGCCCAACTTACCCACGTCGACCAACATGCCCCATCTACACTAGACCCACCTTCCTACGTTTGGCCCATATCCCACTAAAGCTATCCTATCCTCGTACTTGTCCAAAATACATTTCAACATTGTGATGGTATCTGACTCAACTACCTCTTTCCATATACGTACTGCCCTTTGTGTATTAAAAAAAGATTTCCCCTCAGATTCCTATTAAATCATCTCCCCTCACCTTAAACCTCTGTCCACTGGTTCTTGATTGTCCTGCTATGGGCATTCACCCTTTCCAGCTGAACAACATATTTCCTTTAATAGGGTGACCAAAACTGCACACAATACTCCAAATGTAGCCTCACCAATGTCTTGTAGAAACCACAACAAAACATCCCCCCCCCTCCCCCATTCTCCCCAAAACACCCCCTTTCTTTCCCTCCCATGCCTCCACCGAGTCATGGCTGACCTTACCTCCACCTACATTCTTAAATATTTTACACCAATCCTCCAGCTCCACAGTTCACATCTCTAATCCTTTTGTCTCACACCATATGTGTTCATCTCTAGCCTTTCAATCCTCTCCCCTCTGCCTGCATTCACCTATGATCTGCCATGTTTTGTCCTGTTCATCTAGCTTTCTTCCCCACCCCGGGAAATCAGTCTGAAAAAGTCCTGACCCAAAACGTCATCAATCTATGCTCTCCAGGGACGCTGCCCTGACCCGCTGAGTTACTCCAGCATTTCATGTCGACCCAGTAGACCTTGTTGGCTGCCTTCTGGAGAGGAGGCAATGAAATGCACAGATGGTCTGCTGTAGAGTGTGCTCTTCACTGTACATAAGTTCTATGAGCAGAATTAGGCCATTAGGCAGAATTCGGCCGTTTTGCCCATCAAGTGTACTCCGCCATTCAGTCATCGCCAATCTATCTCTCCCTCTCGACCCCATTCACTTGCATTCTCCCCATAACCTCTAACACCCAAACTAATCAAGAATCTGTCAATCTCTGCCTTAATAATATTCATTGACTTGGCTTCCATAGCTGTCTGTGGCAATGAATTCCACAGATTCACCACCCTCTGACTAAAGAAATTCCTCATCTCCTTTCTAAAGGTACATCCTTTAATTCTGAGGCTATGACCTCTGGTCCTAGACTCTTCCACAAGTGGAATCATCCTCTCCACATCCACTCTATCCAAGCCTTTCACTATTCGGTAAGTTTCAATGAGGTCCCCACCCCTCAGGCCCCGTGCCTTCAAATGCTCATCATCTGTTAGCCCAATCATTCCTGGGATCATTCTTGTGCATCATCACTATCATCTGGTCCTGCAATGCCTGTGGCCCGCTTCAGACCGCAGGTCCGGGTGGAGATAGAATGAGGGTGGGAAGTGAATAAACACCTACAGGTGCCATGATTTAAGCCAGGAGCAGGGACTTGAGTGCAGATCACAGCCTGTGTCTATTCCACGCTCAGTTTTCCCACTGAGCTCTCTGTCTGTGTTTGCCAGGTGCTAGTTTGTGATCACAAAGTGAAGGATAAAAAATGGTCTTGGTTTAGGGAAATGTTTCCAGCTGATGAGACCACCCCCCAGGACTTGAACATTTCCCTGTATTCCCAGGACAAACGAGCATTTCCTACCTCTAGTTCATTCCTCTCTCCCCCCCCCCCCCCCCCCCCCCCCCCCCCCCCCCCTACTTTCAGTCTGAAGAAGGCTCCCGACCCGAAACGTCACCCATCTTTTTTCTCCAGAGATGCTGCCTGACCCGCTGAGTTATTCCAGCACTCTGTGTCTATTCCCAGGACAAACACCAGTTCACTAAAGGCATTAGTGGGACTCTGGCAGAAGGGGGTGTTTATTTGTCTGCAACACACGTTGACTCCTCTGAACCATTGATTGCTGGCTTGTTATTATGAGACTGACATATTATTTACGGTTGTTAATGTTTTTCTCCTGGGCTCAGCCCAACAATTGCCTTAAAATGACCATTCGCCATGCTCCTGCTCGGTTTGATGGCAATGTGTTTACTGTTTCTGTTGTCTTGTTCAACCTAAAGCCGACTGGTGGTGGGCAAGTGTTTTGGAGCTTCTTGGTTAATCAATTCAACACAGAACAAAATACCTTTTTTTAATGAAGAAATTGATATAAATACATTGTTTTGGAAATTTGCTGTTCTTGCGTTATTTTTTTTTCTTCCAGTCGTGTTATTTTAAATATACTACAGACAAATTGATAATATGTTTAATCAATTATCTGACCCAGCACAGGGATATCGTTATTGGAGATCAGGCCCACCACCACAGTGCCATCAGCAAACTTGATGATGGAGTTGGAGCTAAACCTGGTCATCCTCCTCCCCTCACTTCCATTCCGTGCCTCAGCACCCACCCAGGTCGTAGAGCAGTGCCAGGGCCTGGAACTCGGCCTGCTTCTTGTACTCGGCCTGGCCCTGGCTGAAGACTCTTTTTGTTTTTTTGTTTTTTTAGTTATGTTAAAGTGTGTTTTTTATGTTTTTTTAAATGTCTTTATGTGGGGGAAGAGGGCACGGTAAGGGGGATACTTCGGTCGCTTCCTGGAGAGGACGCCACTATTATTCGAGTCGCGTCCTCACCCCCCCAGCGGCCTACCTACTGGATTGGCGCGGCCTTTCCTGCCGGGATCGACCAGAGCTCCAGCAGCGGCGGGACAGCGCTGTAACATCGCGGGGCTGGCGATGCCTTACCGGGGATCGCCGTCTGGAGCCCGGAGTGCTGGACCTGCTGCACCGACATCATGGAGCTGCGGTTTGCGGAACTCCCAACGCGGGCAGCGCTGATCAACAACGCGGGGTCCTGCGACTCTGCCCGGCTCGGCCTGCGGACTCGGGAGCTGCGGACTCCGGCTGCGGGAGGCGGCTGATCATGAGGTCCGGGCCGCTGAGGAGGTTGTTCACCGTCGGGGATCGGCGTCGGTGTTCCACCAGCCCGGCGTGAGGGCCTGAACATCGGGCCGCCCGGGGCGGCAACTGCGGGTGCTCGGAAGGCCCAGACCACGGGTGAACATCTGGGAAGATCGGAGGGGAGGCTGGCTGGACTATGGTGCCTTCCTCACCTTGGTGCCACTGTGTTATGTTGTGTCGTGGACTTTCTGTGTTTGTGCTTTTCTTTTTTTAATTCAATTTTATTTTTAATATGTTTTATTATTTATTATTTATTTATTTTTATGATACTGCCTGTAAGGAAAATTCATTTTGTTGTCTCTAATTGAGACAATGACAATAAATTTGAATACAATACAAAGAATACAAGACTCCAGCCGTCAGCTCGGCCGCCACCTGGGCTCCAGTCCAGGCCCCGACTTCATCTCCGGGCTTGTCCCTGACCACGGACCCAGGCTTGTCCTTGGTTCCAGTGGCGGGTTAAATATAGATACAATGCATTGAGAAAGTATTCAGACCCCTTCACTTTTTCCACATTTTGTTACATTACAGCCTTATTCTAAAATTGGTTACAGTCATTTTTTTTTATCATCAATCTACGCACAATACCTCATAATATAAAAGCGAAAACAGGTGTTTAGTAATTATTGCAAAATAATTAAAAATAAATAACTGAAATATCACATTTACGTAAGTATTCAGACCCTTTGCTGTGACTCTCAAAATTGAGCTTTGGTGCATCGTGTTTCCATTGATTATCCTTGAGATGTTTCTACAACTTGATAGAAGTCTACAAGTGGTAAATTAAATTGATTGTACATGATTTGGAAAGGCACACACCTGTCTATATAAGGTCCCACAGTTGACAGTGCATGTCAGAGCAAAAAACAAGCCATGAAGACGAAGGAATTGTCTGTAGACCTCCGAGACAGGATTGTGTTGAGACACAGATCTGGGGAAGGGTATAAAACATTTTTTTGAGCATTACAGGTCCCGAAGAGCACAGTGGCCTCCGTCATTCATAAATAGAACTTTGAAACCACCAGGACTCTTCATAGAGCCTGGCCAAACTGAGCAATCGGGCGAGAAGGGCCTTAGGATAGAGACTTACTAACATATTCAGGGAGGTGACCAAGAACCCGATGGTCACTCTGACAGAGCTCCAGAGTTCCTCTGTGGAGATGGGAGAAACTTCCAGAAGGACAACTATATCTGCAGCACTCCACCAATCACGCCTTTATTGTAGAGTGGCCAGACAGAAGCCACTCCTCAGTTAAAGGCACATGACAGCCCGCTTGGAGTTTGCTAAAAGGCACCTAAACAAGATTCCCTGGCCTGATGAAACCAAGATTGAACTCTTTGGCCTGAATGCCACGTGTCACGTCTGGAGGAAAACGCACCGCTCATCACCTGGCCAATACCATATCTACGATGAAGCATGGTGGTGGCAACATAGGGATGTTTTTCAGCGGTAGGAACTGGGAGACCAGTCAGGATCGAGGTAAAGTGTTCAAAAAGGAACTGCAGATGCTGGAAGATCGAAGGTACACAAAATTGCTAGGGGGAAACTCAGTGGGTGCAGCAGCATCTATGGAGCGAAGGAAATAGGCGACGTTTCGGGCCGAAACCCTTCTTCAGACTGATGGGGGGGGAGAAGGAAGGAAATGTCCTCGTTCTTCAGGGAACGGGGATTCCCCTCCGCCACCATAGATGAGGCTCACACCAGGGTCTCATCCATACCCCGTAACACTGCTCTCTCTCCCCATCCCCGCACTCACAACAAGGGCAAAGTGGTCCTCACCTTTCACCCCACCAGCCGGCAAATACAACACATAATCCTCCGCCATTTCCGCCACCTCCAACGTGACCCCACCACTCGCCACATCTTCCCATCTCCCCCCATGTCTGCCTTCCGCAAAGACCGCTCCCTCCGCAACTCCCTCGTCAATTCTTCCCTTCCCTCCCGCACCACCCCCTCCCCGGGCACTTTCCGTTGCAACCGCAAGAAATGCAACACCTGTCCCTTCACCTCCCCCCTCGACTCCATTCAAGGACCCAAGCAGTCGTTCCAGGTGCGACAAAGGTTCACCTGTATCTCCTCCAACCTCATCTACTGCATCCGCTGCTCTAGATGTCAGCTGATTTACATAGGGGAGACTAAGCGTAGGTTGGGCGATCATTTCGCCGAACACCTCCGCTCAGTCCGCAATAACCTACCTGAACTCCCGGTGGCTCAGCACTTCAACTCCCCCTCCCATTCCCAATCCGACCTCTCTGTCCTGGGTCTCCTCCATTGCCAGAGTGAGCAACAGTGGAAATTGGAGGAACAGCACCTCATATTCCGTCTGGGGACCTTGCGTCCGGATGGCATTAACATTGAATTCTCCCAATTTTGCTAGCCCTTGCTGTCTCCTCCCCTTCCTTAACCCTCTAACTGTCTCCTCCCACCCTCCCATCCGCCCGCCCTCGGGCTCCTCCTCCTCCTCCCCTTTTCCTTCCTTCTCCCCCCCCACCCCCCATCAGTCTGAAGAAGGGTTTCGGCCCGAAACGTCGCCTATTTCCTTCGCTCCATAGATGCTGCTGCACCCGCTGAGTTTCCCCAGCAATGTATAGAGAGATACTTGATGAAAACCTGCTCCAGAGCGTTTAGGACCCCGGACTGGGGCAGACGTTCACCTTCCAACAGGACAACGACCTAAAGCTCACGTCCAAGACAACGCAGGAGTGGCTTTGTGACAAGTCTGTGAATGTCCGTAAGTGGGGACCTGAAAATAGCTGTGCATCAACACTCCCCATCCAACCTGACAGAGCTTGAGAAGATCTGCAGAGAAGAATGGGATAAATTACCCAAATACAGGTGTGCCAAGCTTGTAGCGTGATACCCAAGAAGACTTGAGGTTGTAATCACTGCCAAAGGTGCCTCAATAAAGTACTGAGTAAAGGGTCTGAATACTTATGTAAATGTAATATTTCAGTTATTTATTTTTAATTATTTTGCAAAAATTTCTAAACACCTGTTTTCACTTTTTTATTGTGGGCTATTGTGTGTAGATTGCTGATAAAAAAAATGAATTTAATCCATTTTAGAATAAGGCTGTAACGTAACAAAATGTGGAAAAAGTGAAGGGGTCTGAATACTTTCTGAATGCACTGTACATAGAAAATAGGTGCAGGAATAGGTGCAGGAGAAGGCCATTCGGCCCTTCGAGCCTGCACCGCCATTCAATATGATCATGGCTGATCATCCAACTCAGTATCCCGTACCTGCCTTCTCTCCATACCCCCTGATCCCTTTAGCCACAAGGGCCACATCTAACTCCCTCTTAAATATAGCCAATGAACTGGCCTCAACTACCCTCTGTGGCAGAGAGTTCCAGAGATTCACCACTCTCTGTGTGAAAAATGTTTTTCTCATCTCGGTCTTAAAGGATTTCCCCCTTATCCTTAAGCTGTGACCCCTTGTCCTGGACTTCCCCAACATCGGGAACAATCTTCCTGCATCTAGCCTGTCCAACCCCTTAAGAATTTTGTAAGTTTCTATAAGATCCCCCCTCAATCTCCTAAATTCTAGCGAGTATAAGCCGAGTCTATCCAGTCTTTCTTCATATGAAAGTCCTGACATCCCAGGAATCAGTCTGGTGAACCTTCTCTGCACTCCCTCTATGGCAATAATGTCCTTCCTCAGATTTGGAGACCAAAACTGTACGCAATACTCCAGGTGTGGTCTCACCAAGACCCTGTACAACTGCAGTAGAACCTCCCTGCTCCTATACTCAAATCCTTTTGCTATGAAAGTTAACATACCATTCGCTTTCTTCACTGCCTGCTGCACCTGCATGCCTACTTTCAATGACTGGTGTACCATGACACCCAGGTCTCGTTGCATCTCCCCTTTTCCTAATCGGCCACCATTTAGATAATAGTCTGCTTTCCTGTTTTTGCCACCAAAGTGGATAACCTCACATTTATCCACATTATACTGTATCTGCCAAACATTTGCCCACTCACCCAGCCTATCCAAGTCTCCTAGCGTCCTCCAATTCACCCAGCCTTGCAGTCTCCTAGCGTCCTCCTCACAGCTAACACTGCCCCCCAGCTTAGTGTCATCTGCAAACTTGGAGATGTTGCCTTCAATTCCCTCATCCAGATCATTAATATATATTGTAAATAGCTGGGGACCCAGCAATGAGCCTTGCTGTACCCCACTAGTCGCTGCCTGCCATTGTGAAAAGGACCCGTTTACTTCTACTCTTTGCTTCCTGTTTGCCAGCCAGTTCTCTATCCACATCAATACTGAACCCCCAATACCGTGTGTACCGGTTCTTTCTCAGCCCCATGCCAAGCCCTCACTCCATCCCCAGTCCAGGCCCAGTTCCCGAGCTGGGCCCGTGGCACCACCCTCCCCACCAGGTACTGGGCGGCTGCTGGCAGCCACCGCCACTCCTCATTCAACACGAGCGCTGGAGTGCCCCTCCCTCCGGGAGTGTCCCGTCCTGCCTTACGACTGCATTTTTTTCCCGAAATGTGTGAGTTTTTGGGGCTGTTTTTTAAATTTAAAGGATTATTAACTTGGGATATATAGTTGGGAATGCGACGGGAAGATGTTTATCTCCACAACGGGAAATATGTGAGTAGGATGTGTGAAAATGGGAAGGCTGTGGCATAGCATTGGGAAGAAGATAGGAAAACCAAATTGACACATCGTGGGCACAAACAAGACGAAGACTTTTAGTTATATAGAGATCGATAGATAGATGAACCAAACCTGAGCTTTTGGCAGACACTCTCAGTCTGAAGAAGAGTCTCGAACCGAAATGTCACCTATTTTCTCTGGAGATGTTGCTTGACCCGCTGAGTTACCCCTTAGATCCCTATTAAATCTTTCCCCCTTCACCTTCAACCAAGAGACTTTGTGTCTACCCGATCTATTCCTCTCATGATTTTATAGCACGGGTCGTATAGCATGGAAACAGGCACTTCGACCCAACTTGTCCATGCCGACCAGACCGATAATTTGGCTGATCATAATCACATGGGGTTCTGTGCTTGGATCAAAGATGCTGCTGTGAGATCCTTTATTTGCCTAATAAAAGCAGTGCATTAGTGATGAGTGTACCAAACATTTTAATCAGGGTGAACCATCAGACGGAATCCGCTTTCCCTGCTCCTATTGTGCCAATCACTCCTTTCAAGCGATTCATATCCTTTGCATCTCTGGCACTGAAGTTACCAAATAGGATCATCTGACCCTTGGGAGATGAGCCAGGGAATGCTGGAGGTTGAAGGAGACAAAAGTTCACTGTTTCTTACAGCACAGAAGAAGGGCACTCAGCCCTATGGTCCTTGTGCCAACTCTGAGAACTGCTCAACCACTTTGCAATTGGGTGAAGTGCACATAAGGTGGTATGGCAGGACCAGCCATCTATTGGCACAAAGAGGGTGGGAAAGGTGCCACTAAAAGATGAGAGGGAAACATTTAATAAGAATCTGAGGGGCAACTTTTTTTACATATTCTGTAGGGTGATAAGTAGATGGAACGAGCTGCCTGCACTATCACAACATTAAAAAAAAACATTTGGACAGATACATGGAGAGTATAGGTTCAGAATGATATGGGGCAAGCGTAGGCAGGTGAGACTAATGTAGATAGGGCAAGTTGGGCTGAAGGGCCTGTTTCCATTGCTCTATGACTCAAAAATATACCTGATCTCGACCCATTTGTGGGGAAGTGCTTCCTGAGGGGCACAATTCTAATTCTGCTAACCCCATCCCACCTTTCACCCTTCCTCCCCAAGGACAATAGTCTGACTTACTGCGCTATTGAATGCAGTGGCCATGTTAAGTACTGTATTTAGTTGCCACCTACACCTTCCAGTCAAGGGAATACCAACCTAGCCTATGCAACCTGTCCTATTTTAACCATTCGAACCCATGTATCATTCCAGGTTGCATTATCTCTCTAATATGTTGGCCTCCAGAAAAATGCCACATCTGCTCACTGCAGTGCAATTAAATTAAAACCCCAGGCTATGCAACTCAATTAAAAATAAATTCAGTTCAATTATTGACGGAAGTGAACCCTGACCACAGTTAGCCACCAGCACTCATTTAACTTAATAGATCCGAGAAGTGTTTAAAATCTGCCCAGACAATGGATTGATTTATTGAACACGTTTTAATTTTTTTCCCTTTTTTTCCGAGTAAAGATCTTTTTATCCACGATTATTACTTCCTTTCTTCCTGATTTGAAGACTGCTTCACCATCAGAAGCCGTCTGCCCAACTCCCGCTGGGCAAGTTGCTGATGTACAAAAAGCAGCAGATGAGGTAATGTGCCAGCCAGACGCCTTGGGAGTTTAAATATTGATGGGATGTGCGGATTTTGCTAATGCATTAAACCTTTAAGACTCGTCCAGCGGGTTGGAGATAATATGACGAGCGATAGCGACTGACTTTGTATTTAAGTGGGTCAGAAGTGGAGCAAGTCTGCCCAACTCATTTGTTTTACCAACAAAAATCGTCTGATAACAAGATTCCCCATTCTCAAGAAAGGATATTGGTCAGTGCCAAACAATGGCATTTAAATACCACAGATCGGAAATGTGTAGGAAGGACCTGCAGATGCTGGTTGACACTGAAAGTTAGACAGAAAATGCTTGAGTAACTCAGCGGGACAGACAGCATCTCCAGATAGAAGGAATGGGTGATGTTTCGGGTTGAGACCCTGCTTCAGTCTGCTAATTCAGACTGCTTCACATGCTAATCGGGAATTTGCTTAGGTATGGCAATACTCTACTGTTTGTAAGTAAAAAAAATCACTATGCATGGGTGGTCTATGCATGGTCATAAGATCATAAGTGATGGGAGCAGAATTACGACATTCGGCCCATCAAGTCTACTCCGCCATTCAGTCAAGGCTGATCTATTTCTCCATCCTAACCGCTTTATCCTGCCTTCTCCACATAACCCCTGTCACCTGTACAAATCAAGAATCTATCTATCTACTAGACCAAGTAGGACCCATTGGGTCCCTGTCACATGGGAGGTCTGGTCCCACAATGAAACCCGTCCCCCAACGCAATATTCCACCACCCACCCATAGCTCCCACGGGAGGCCTGGTCCCCCTACGCAACCCATCCCCCCAACGCAATATTCCACCACTCACCCATAGCCCCCACGGGAGGCCTGGTCTCCCTACGCAACCCATTCCCCAATGCAATATTCCACCACTCACCCATAGCTGTCAACTGCGCAGGACCTGCTCATTTCGCCTTATGCACGCACCCTCCCTCAATTTTAAACTTTAAAAAATGCATTTGCTCTTGCTAGCTAGCAGAACTCAGTGTACTGTGAATTAAAAAAAGCATTTGCATTTGCATTTGCTAGGGCGAGTAGAACTCAGTGTATTTGGATAGCAACAATGTTGCGAGCAGGTCTACAATCCCAGTGTGACGTCACAGCTGTAAACACCGAAAAAGCAGTTAATATTTCCGAGTTTCTGCACATTTGTGAACATTTTCATAAATAACTCGAGACATCATGCATCAAGTTTTCAGATAAGGCTATTTTTGACATCATGGCCAAAATCTCTATCGGAATATGTAAAAATTTAGTTAGCTCGTGCTTTCGAGAAGATGGGAAACGCACACGAACATCGCACAAATACACACACATCCAAGATCAGAGTTTTATAAGTATAGAGATAGATGTCTTAACATTTTCTATTGACTTGGCCTTCACACCCTCTGTGGCAAAGAATGCTACAGATTCACCACCCTCTGATGAAAGTAATTCCTCCTCATCTTCCTAAAGGAACTTTAATTCGGAGGCAATTACCTCTGGTCCCAGACTCTTCCACTAGTGGAAACACCCTCTCCACATCCACTCTATCCAAGGTGCTCTGGTTTCCTCCAAAGACTAACAGGTTTGTAGGTTAATTGGCTTGGGTAAAAATTATAAATTGTCCTTGATGTGCAGTGTGTGCTAGTGTAACGGGGATCGCTGGTCAGCACAGACTCGGTGGGCTGAAGGACCTGTTTCCGCACTGTATCTCTAAACTGAACTAAACTAAAAGTGATCCAATAGATTTGGGGCCCAGCAAATACAAAATGGATGCTTTAATAAGAGTTGTGGCGTTCTGGCTTCACATAATCACTGACAACACTGCCACTTCAACTAATTGCCTCACTTTGTTTCAGAGTCATGGGCGGAAATTTTTATTTTAAGCTAAAGTACACATGACAATAAGTATAGAAGATAGGTAAACATGACAATAAGTATAGAAGATAGACACAAAGAGCTGGAGTAACTCAGGGACAGGCAGCATCTCTGGAGAGAAGGAATGGGTGACATTTTGGGTCGAAGAAGGGTCTCAACCTGATACGTCACCCATTCCTTCTCCCCAGAGATGCTACCTGTCCCACTGAGTTACTCCAGCTTTTTGTGTCTATCTTCTATATTTATTGTCATGTGTACCGAGGTTCCGTGAAATTCGTTATTTTGCCAACAACCCGGTAAAATCATACAGCAAACCTACACAAGAGTCTCCACGTGTCTGGCACCCACAAAGTTACAAAAGGTTCCCCCCTTCCTTCTCAGCGGTTCCATGCCGTTCTCAGTAGGGTTGCCAAATTTTTCACTCCCACATAAGGGACAAAGGGTCAAAATACGGGACCAATTCAAGATGGAAATTCGTTGTCCGATTCGCCCGTGGCTGGGTGAATGATGAGTTGGCCCGGATGCTGGACTGCACACAAAGCCCAGCTGGCGCGCCAGCTGAGGAGTTGTGGCCCGGGATGCACGACGTCGCGCGCAAAGTCATGAACCGATGATTGGCCATGAGAAGGAGAGGTGGTGGCGTCGGCGGTAAGCGACGGTTCGAAGGTCGGACAGCTGGCCGGGTTGCTGACCGACGGGGCCACAGGCGAGGCGCTGTTGCTGCATTCCATGGGTGGCCCTATATCAGGATAGGTGAGGTCGGACGTGGCCCTCGACCCGAGTAGTAGCAGTCCAATACGGGACAAGGGTGGTCCCGTACGGGACAAACCAATTTAGCCCAATATACAGGATGTCCCGGCTAATATGGGGCAGTTGGCAACCCTAGTTCTCAGCGACCTCCTGCCAGGTGCCCCCTTCATTTTTGTAGGTGGAAGCAAAAAGAAGATGGAGGAAAGAAGACGGTAATTTCAACCCCTCAAGGCAAAGTCAGAGACATTCGGGGAATTATAAAATACAGCCTTAAATGTTAACTCTGCTTTTTCACTCCACAGGTACTGCTCAGCATTTTCAGTGCGTGATTGTTTAGGTAGTAAAAAAATATCCGGTTTGGCCACATGCCAAGCATCATTATAATGTAAAGCAGATTCGCACTTCTCCAGGATTGAATGATGGAATTGATTGAGATACAATATGGAAACAGGGCCTTCGGCCCAATGAATCCACTCCAACCATCGATCACCCGTTCACACTAGCTCTATGTTATCTAATTTTCACATCCACTCCCAACGCACTTGGGGCAATTTACAGAGGCCAATTAACCTAAAAACTGCATGCCTCTGGGATGTGGAAGGAAACCAGTGCACCCGGGAGGAATGACAGGGAGAACATGCAAACTGTATACAGGCGGCACCCAAAGTCAGGTCTCTGGCGCTGAGGCAGTAGCTCTACCAACTACACCGCCATGCTGCGCTCAGGAAGATGGAGTTCTGAATGGAGTTCTTGTGGCTCTAAGGATAATTCAAATACATGGATAATGCAAAAGGGTGTGAATGAAGTGAAGGATTATTGTTTCAATAGCAAAAGTAACTCGCTTCATAGCTAGTATGTACAGCTGAAACAATTTGGGCTTACAGAATCTCATAAAACACTATGAAAAGTTTTGTTAGGTTAGGTTAATATGGGTTATTGTCACATGCACCCGTTCAGCGGAAAGACTATACATGATAACAATCAAACCGTCCACAGTGTACAGATACAGGATAAAGGGAATAATGTTTAGTGCAAGATAAAGCTCGATTAAAGATAGCCCGAGGGTCTCCAGGATATGGAATAAACATTTGCTCTTCTGAAACTTATAAGCTGGAAAGGCTAAACTTCTTTTCACATATCTCTTGACACATACAGATAAGAGCAGTGCAACGGTAGAGCTGCTGCCTCACAGCTTCAGAAACCCAGGTTCAATCCTGACCACGGGTGCTGAACGTGTGGAGTTTGTACCTTCTCCCTTTGAGCGCATGGGTTTTCTCCGGGTGCTCTGGTTTCCTTCTACATCCGAAAGATGTGATATGTTGGTTAATTGGCTTCTGTAAATTGCCCCTAGTGTAGCGGATGCGAAAGTGGGATAAAATAGAACTAGTGTATTGGTGATCGATAGACTCGGTGGACCGAAGGGACTGTTTCAACACTATCTTTAATTTAAACATGGCTTTGTGCGATGGAAATTTAAAAAAAAAAATGGATTGTTTACTAGAAATGCAATTCCTTTGCAATGATTAGGGGAAAGGGGGGAGGGAATTGGCTGAACATAAGATTGCAAATGTGCGTAATTTGAACCCATAAATAATAGTTAAAATGTAAATGTCAGATCTCCTGCTATGAAGCACAGTTCTAAAGGGCCTGTCCCACTTTTATGACCTAATACACGACCTCTGCCGAGTTTGCCCTTGACTCATACTCGCAGCATGGTCGTCACGAGGTCGCAGGAAGTCGTCGGAGGTCATAGGTAGGTCGTAGCAGGCCGTGATGCTAGATGTAGGTACTCGTGGCATCAATTAGATCGGGGCGTTTTTACTCGCATGATGAAAAATGTCCACGAGTAAAATAGGTTATGA
This sequence comes from Amblyraja radiata, assembly GCF_010909765.2. NCBI lineage: Eukaryota > Metazoa > Chordata > Chondrichthyes > Rajiformes > Rajidae > Amblyraja > Amblyraja radiata. Next base: position 174,964,970 of record NC_045956.1, read on the forward strand.
ATTAGTTCGTGAAAGTGGAACATGCCCTTAAAGGATAGTAAGATAGACACAAAATGCTGGAGTAACTCAGCGGGACAGGCAGCATTTCTGGAGAGAAGGGATGGGTGACGTTTCGGATTGAGACCCTTCTAAAGGACTATAAGCTGGAGAGATGGTCATAATATAGTCAGTCTTATAGCGAGGAAACAGGTCCTTCGGCCCAACTTGGCCAGACCAACCAACATGGCTCATAAACACACTAGTCCCCCCACACACTTGCCCCATATCCCTCTAAAACTGTCCTATCTGTGTAAATATTGTACCACAAATTATCTAATTCTAGCCACCTTCCTGTATGGTTCCTGTTAGGTTAGGAACATTGCCAATATGCCTTGGTGAGTTTAAATTAAATTGGATCAAACTGATAAGATTTATGCAAAGAACGTGGGTGCAGAAGTTGACTGTGACTTGCAATGGCTGTTGAACATGCCAAATGTACTTAAAGCACATTGGGATTACGTGGCCAAAGCAGCAGAGGGCACGTCACCAGAGATTGTCCACTTGTCGAACATCATTCAGGAGCAATGTGTTCAATTGAAGATGAGGCAGAAAAGAGCATCCTGTTTCCCCCCCAATTACAACATCAACAAGCGTTGCAGCTGGGTTTCTCACCCAGTTGCTGGTAATCCTGGAGCTGGCTCCCAGCAGGGGGCAGTAAAATGCCTTCTGGACAAAACTTACTTCTATCGCCTAGCTTAGAGATTCAGCGTGTAAATAGGCCCTTCGGCCCACCGAGTCCATGCTGACCACCAGCCCCTGTACACTAACACTATCATACATGCTAGGGACAATTTACAATATTACCAAAGCCAATTAAACTGCAAGCTTGTACATCTTTGGAATGTGGGTGGAAACTGAAGCACCCGAAGGAAACCCACGTGGTCAATGGGAGAAAGTATAAACACCATACAGACAGCATGGTCAGGATCAAACCCAGGTCTCTGGCACTGTAAGACAGCAACTCTTCCGCAGCGCCACCATGCCGCTCCTCCTAACTTCTGCAGGTGCACAGTAGAGAGCATGCTGACCGTTCTTTAGTAACTTGTCAGTTTCTTTGTTGAACTAAATTAAGGCGCATGTTGCAATCAAAAGCGCTTGAACAATTGGTTGGGAAGAAAGCCAAACTGTAAGAAAGACCATCGTGGCTTGGTTCGGCAACTTGAGCGCCCTGGAGAGAAAAAGACTATAAAAAGTAGTAAACACTGCCCAGTCCATCATCGGCTCTGACCTTCCTTCCATCGAGGGGATTTATCACAGTCGCTGCCTCAAAAAGGCTGGCAGTATCATCAAAGACCCACACCATCCTGGCCACACACTCATCTCCCTGCTACCTTCAGGTAGAAGGTACAGGGGCCTGAAGACTGCAACGACTGAAGGTTCAGGAATAGCTACTTCCCCACAGCCATCAGGCTATTAAACCTGGCTCGGACAAAACTCTGAACTGTAATAATCCATATCTGTTATTTGCACGTTATCAGTTTATTTATTCATGTGTGTATATATTTATATAATTGTATATGGACACACTGATCTGTTTTGTAGTCAATCCCTACTATGTTCTGTTGTGCTGAAGCAAAGCAAGAAATTCATTGTCCTATCAGGGACACATGACAATAAACTCACTTGAACTTGAACTCCTTAGGGAAACAGGGAGTTCCCCCTTCCCTGCTGAAGAGCAATACACCTACGTTCTGATGACAAGCTTGGAAGTTTCTTTCTCAAACGAAATTGGAAGCAGAAAAATGCAAGGTGCTGGAATATCGCAGCAGGTCAGGTAGTATCACGGGAGAACAAATTAACTGTATTGCGAAATACTGCATTAATCAAAACTTTGGACGCCTTTCGTGCGTCATGGTTATGGCTGACAATGTTGTAATCTGATGGTCGATGTTTGCAAACTGCATGAATAAAAGTTTTACAGTTACAGTTTAGTTTATTGTCATGTGGTAGATAGTAGTTCAGAACTGCTCTCTGTTTTGGTAGGATGATTCAGCTGCTGTTATCTACCTCGCTGGTGACTCTCGGAAGTCTGAAGAAGGGTCTCGAACCGAAACGTCACCTATTCCTTCTCTCCTTAGATGCTGCTTCACAAGCTGAGTTTCTCCAGCATTTTCTTCTACCAGCATTGAATCTACCTTCAATTTTTCCAGCATCTGCAGTTCTTTCTTAAACACTCAGACTATCCTTGATCAGACTTTGCTGGTTTTCTGTACCTTTCACTAAACATTATTCCCTTATCATGTATCTATACACTGTGAATGGCTCGATAGTAATCATGTATTGTCTGTCCGCTGACTGGGTAGCACGCAACAAAAGCTTTTCACTGTACCTATTTTATGTCAATGGAATACCTACCATTCTGCCTCCTCCTCTTGATCAATAATATAAATAGTAAAGAACTGATCCTTGGGTACAGCCTTCTCATCTGAAAACAATCAATGTATTCCAACTCTGTTTTCTATGTCTTCCTCAATAAGTCAATGCTGGTACAATTGATCATGGTGTCCTTGCAGTGATGTTTAGTTTAATTTAATTTATTAATGTCTCAATGGGCAGCACAGTGGTGCAGCGGTAAAATTGCTGCCTTATAGCACCTTACATCGGGTTCGATCCAGACTTTGAGTGCTGTCTGTACGTTCTCCCTGCGACCGCATGGGTTTTCTCCAGGTGCTTCGGTTTCCTCCCACAATCCAAAGAAGTGCAATTTTGGAGGTTAATTGACTTTGGTAAAAATAGTAAATTGTCCCCAGTGTGTAGGATAGTGCTTATGTATGGAGTGATCGCTGGTCGGCACAGACTTAGTGGGTCGAAGGGCCTATTTCCGCGCTCTATCTCTAAAGTCTAAAAAAAAGTTTAATAGACAGTAGACAATAGACAATAGGTGCAGGAGTAGGCCATTCAACCCTTTGGGCCAGCACAGCCATTCAATGTGACCATAGCTGATCAAAGATAAAAGATAAAGAGTATAACATTCATTGCAAGATATAACATTGAAGTCTGATAAAGTTCGATTAAAGAAAGTCCAAAGGTTTCCAATGAGGTAGATGGGAGGTTAGTAATGCATTCTGGCTGCGGGACTCGGAGCTGTTGCAGCGGGACTCGGAGCTATGCAGCGGCCCGGAGCTGAGGCTGCGGGACTCAGAGCTGAGGCTGCGGGACTCGGAGCTGAGGCTGCGGGACTCGGAGCTGGGGCAGCGGGACCCGGAGCTGTTGCAGCGGGACCCGGAGCTGATGCAGCGGGACTCGGAGCTGAGGCTGCGGGACTCGGAGCTGTGGCTGCGGGACCCGGAGCTGATGCAGCGGGACCCGGAGCTGATGCAGCGGGACTCGGAGCTGAGGCTGCGGGACTCGGAGCTGTGGCTGCGGGACTCGGAGCTGATGCAGCGGGACTCGGAGCTGTGGCTGCGGGACTCGGAGCTGATGCAGCGGGACTCGGAGCTGTGGCTGCGGGACTCGGAGCTGAGGCCGCGGGACTCGGAGCTGTTGCAGCGGGACTCGGAGCTGATGCAGCGGCCCGGAGCTGAGGCTGCGGGACTCGGAGCTGAGGCTGCGGGACCCGGAGCTGATGCAGCGGGACTCGGAGCTGGGGCAGCGGGACTCGGAGCTGTTGCAGCGGGACTCGGAGCTGATGCAGCGGGGCTCGGAGCTGAGGCTGCGGGACCCGGGGCTGAGGCTGCAGGACCCGGAGCTGTTGCAGCGGGACTCGGAGCTGGGGCAGCGGGACTCGGAGGTGTTGCAGCGGGACTCGGAGCTGAGGCTGCGGGACTCGGAGCTGAGGCTGTGGCGGGCCGACTCGGAGCGGAGACGGCGTTCCGGCTTTCGGCTGCGGCAACATCACCACGGAGGTCCGCTGGACTGGTGAGCGGCATCTTCGGCCTGGATCGATCGCCTCAGCGCAGAGGGAGGACAAGGAGGGAAGAGACAGAGACTAAGACTTTTGCCTCCATCACAGTGAGGAGGTGCTTGGTGAACTCACTGTGGTGGATGTTAATTTGTGTTTATTGTATGTTTTGTTATTTATTGTTACTGTGTGTGACTGCAGGCAACGTAATTTCGTTCAGACCGAAAGGTCTGAATGACAATAAAGGAATCAAATTCAAATTCAATTCAAATTCAAATTCAAATAAGAGAATGGTTCAGTTGCCCAATAACAAGTGGGAAGAAACTGTTCCCGAATTTGGAGATGTGTGTTTTCAAACGTTCACCTCTTGCCTGCTGGGAGAGGGGAGAAGAGGGAGTGACTGAAATGAGACTAGTCTTGATTATGCTGGTGGTCTCGTCGAGGCAGCGTGAGGTATAAATGGAGTCAATGGAAGGGAGGCTGGTTTGTGTGATGGTCTGGGCTGCGTCCACAATTCTCTGCAATGTTTTGTGGTCACGGATGGAGTGTACGGACTTCAGCCTTTCATCAGTGGATAGACCAACCTGTTACCTTACGTTCCACCAACGTGGATGAATTCTAATTATTTGGCAGTGAGCCAGTGTCAGGCAAGATTGTAATCTTAACTATTAAACTAACAGGAAGTTTGCTTAATCGTGAAATCAATAACTTAACTCTTTAATTAAATAAATGTTATTTCAAAGGGTGACATCGAATGATGTAACCATCACATAGCTTTGGCGACCCAGATTCAATCCTGACTAGAGGTGTATCTGGGGTTTGCACATCCTCCTTGTGAATGGCAGCTTTCCTCCCCCTTCCGGATGCTTTGGTTCATAAGATCATAAGTAATAGTAGTAGTATTAGGCCATTCGGCCCATCAAGTCTACTCCGCCATTCAATCATGGCTGATCTATCTCTGCCTCCTAGCCCCATTCTCCTGCCTTCTCCCCATAACCTCTGACACCCGTACTAATCAAGAATCTATCCTTCTCTGCCTTAAATATATCCACTGACTTTGCCTCCACAACCTTCTGTGACAAAGAATTCCACAGATTCACCACCGTCTGACTAAAGAAATTCCTCCTTATCTCCTTCTTAAAAGAACGTTGTTTAATTCTGAGGCGATGACCTCTAGTCCTAGATCCTCCCACTTCCCCTCATTCATGGTTTCCTCCATCAAAACCAGCACTTGAGTTGCCAAGGCGTTGAGGGCTAAGGGCAAAGTGCTGGTAAATGGGGATAGAACCTGTAGAAGTTTACAATAGAGTAATCCGTGATATACCAAATCTCCTCAAACTTCTGAGGAAGAAAAGGCATGGATGTTTGCCTTTGTGATTTACATTTTTGTTGAACAATCCATTTGACTTTGTTCTTTGTGTAGGAAGGAATTGCAGATGCTGGTTTAAACCGAAGATAGGCACAAAAAGGTGGAGTAACTCAGCGGGAGAGAAGGAATGGGTGACGTTTTGGGTCGAGACCTTTCTTCAGACTTTCTTCAGACGTTCTTTCCTCAAAGTCCTACAAATATGTTACCTTCAGAAATGTATCCGAAACAAATTTGATATCCAGAACTAAATCTACACCAACACATTGCGAACAAAGTTAGAACAATGAATAGCCAGAAAAAGCAGTTAAAATGGTGGCACAGCAGTAGAGTTGCAGCCTTACAGTGCCAGAGACCCGGGTTCGATCCTGCATGGGCTTTCTCTGGGTGCTCCGGCTTCCTCCCACAATCCAAAGACAAATAGGTTTATAGGTTAATTGGCTTTGGTATAAATGTAAATTGACCCTAGTGTGTGTAGGTTAGTGTTAGTGTGCAGGGATCGTTAGTCGGCGTGGACTCGATGGACTGTTTCCGTGCCATATATCTAAACTAAAATAACAGGAAGATGGTATTAGCTTAATCTGAAACAAAATATCTGTGAGGGAGGTTTAGTTTTAGTCCAATTTCTAAGGCAAAATTACAGAAAGCAAAGTCAGTAATAAATTTCCATCATGTCCTGGTTCCTGATTTGGACTTTCTTTGTCTGTAACTACACATTTCCTCCACTAGATGGAGGCATAAAACTCTTTCCTCAACTCCGGAATGAATGTTTTGAACGAGTCTAACCAAATTCCCTCTCCCAACTTTGGAGGAACTTGTATTAACAGCATTGTTACTGTAGTGCAGTGAAATGAGACAGGGAAATTTAGACCCAAAGACTTGTCTATTTTCCTTCAAGGCATGCAATATTTTTGACAGAGTGAACAGAGCCTTAAGTTACCGAACCAAAAGACAACACACCATCTAACAATGAAGCATTTCCTCAGCACCATGGAGTTTTTTTCTTCTTCATCACAGCATCACAGAAATATACAGCACAAAATGAGACCCACTGGGCCGATTTCTCCCCTATCACCTACATTCCTTCTTCTAGCTTCACAATCCCCAATCCTTTTGCCTCAAACTTTTTGTCTTTTCATCTCTGGCCTTTGTCCAACCATCTGTTTATCAAATTCTCCCCTCACCTGTATCCACCTATTACTTGCCAGGCTTTGTGCTGCCCCCCCTTTCTTCCAGCTTCCTTTCCCCTCTCACCCCTTCCCCACCCCACCCCACAATCAGTCGAAAGGACCCCGACCCAAAATATCACCTATCATGTTCTCCATGGATGCTGCCTGGTCCATTGAGTTACTCCAGCGCTTTGTGTTTTTTTTTGTATACAGCAGTTGCAGTTCCTTCTTTATTCCATTGTGTTGATGCCAGAAATTCCATAAACTTGATAAATCAAACTAGCACTACAATTAATTACTCGACTGTATAGAACATGTGTTTTCAGGTTGCTTTGTTGGGGACTGACTAGGATGTTTTATTTCACAGCTGTGCAATGTAAGAATGACTTGAAGAAGGGTCTCGACCCGAAACATCACCCATTCCTTCTCACCAGAGATGCTGCCTGTCCCGCTGAGTTACTCCAGCATTTTGTGTCTACCTTCGATTTAAACCAGCATCTTCAGTTCTTTCCTGCAGGGTTAATTAATAACTCTGTAAAGAAGCTGTGATCACAATAAAATATTACAATAAGCTTGGAATTGATATCTTTCAATGTGTAGGTCTGGATTTTCAATCTATAGCATGGATAATATGAAGCTTGAAGCACAGGTTACCTGTGGCAAATTCTTCTGAAGATGGGTCTCGACCCAAAACGTCACCCAAAGATGCTGCCTGTCCTGCTGAGTTTACTCCATTTTGTGCCTACTATCGCAATCCCTCCTCATCTCCTTTCTAAAGTCCTTTTATTTTGAGGATATGGCCTCTGGTCATAGACGGTCCCACTAGTGGAAACATCTTCTCCACATCCACTCTATCCCGGCTTTTCCTCTCGGATTTTGTACACTTCTATAAAATCACCAAGTTGTTCCAGCACCAGTGAAATGATTTTTGGCAATAATCTTACTGAACTGTGTGCAAAAAAAGAAGAATTTCACTGTTTAAGAAGGAACTGCAGATGCTGGAAAATCGAAGGTAGACAAAAATACTGGAGAAACTCAGCGGGTGAGGCAGCATCTATGGAGCGAAGGAAATAGGCAACGTTTCGTGCCGAAACCCTTCTTCAGACTATTTCAATTTCATGGTCCCTTGGTCGGTCCAGGCCTCCACTAGTACCAGTGAAGAAAGTTTGGGAAAGTTGCATGAACTTGTGGCATGAGAAAGTCATACAGTCATACAGAGTGGAAATAGGTCCTTCGGCCCAACTTGCCCACATCGACCAACATGACCCATCTCCACTCTAGTCCTACCTGGCTGCGTTTGGCCCATATCGCTCTAAACCTGTCCTATCTATGTACCTGTGTAGGAAGGAACGGCAGATGCTGGTTTAAACCGCAGATAGACCAAAATGCTGCAGTAACTCAGCGGGACAGGAAGCATCTCTGGAGAGAAGGAATGGGTGTCCTTTTGGTTGATGACCCTTCTTCACACCATGGAGGAGGCCTGGACCTACCTGATCTCCCGGTTGCTTAACACTTTAATTCCACTTCCCATTCCCACATTGACCTTTCTGTTCCAGGCCTCCTCCATTGTCAGAGTGGGGCAAAACACAAATTGGGAAACAGCATATCATATTTCCCTTGGGCAGCTGGTATGAATATCTTACTGGACTGTACCTTGGTACATCCGATAATAAAGAACTAGTGAAGAAAGTTTTGGAAAGTTGTATGACCTTAGGAATAGGAGACGTTTTGGGTCGAGACCCTTCGTCAGACCTAAATTTATACTTAATTGGGAACTGTAATTATGTATGGCAAAAATCTTACTGATCTATATGTAACCACTGGGTGGCGCAGTCAGCGATGGCAGCCTCGCCAACAGTCTGTCTGTCTTTTTTTTGTTAGTTTTAGTGTGTTTTAAAAGTTTGTGTTAATATTCTCTGGTTTGTTTTATGTGGGGGGTGGGGGAGGAGGTTGGGAGAAACTTTATTTCAATCTCTTACCTTGCCGAAGTTGCGATAGTATTCCGGATCGTATCCGCGGTCACTCTACGGCCCAACATCATGGAGCTGGCGGCCTTGCTCGGGACTGACTCTGAACCACTCCGTGGGGCCTGGAATTACCATCGGAACCAATCCCTTCCCTGGGATCGATGCTCCACTCGCGCACGGTCTGTGGATTTCACCGTCGAGGAGCTCGCTGTCTCGGTCAGAGACTGATGTCGGGAAGCTCCAAACGACACAGAAGGTTTTGATCAGCCCTGATCCAGGGTCCGACCACCCGGAGCTGAGATCCCCCCCCCCCCCAATGCGGGAGCTTGATCGTCCCAAAGCGAGGGCCCGACTGCAAGCTATGGGAGCCAAGATCGTCCCGTCAACGGCAGGCTTGAGGCCCCCCGAGAACAAAGAAGGGAAGAGATTGAACTTTTTTTCGCCTTCCATCACTGTGAGGAATGTGGAGGAGTCACTGTGGTGGATGTTTATGTTAAAATGTATTTTGTGTTTTGTTGCTTTTTATTGGTATGACTGTATGGCAAATCAAATTCCTCATATGTTGCAAAACATACTTGCTAATAAAGTATGATTATGATTATGAAAACCAAAAAAATTAAAATACCAGTGAAGTCTGGGAAAGTTGCATGAACTTCTTTACCCAATCTATTACTCTCATTATTTTGTACACCAAGTTGCACCAGCATTTTGTGTCTGTCTTCTGTCAAAATTCTTCCTCATCCCTTTTCTGAAGGTACATCCTTTTATTCTGAGGCTATGGCCTCTGGTCCCAGATTCTCCCACTAGTGTAAACATTTTTGGTAATCGTCTTACTGGACAATGTGACAAAAGAAAGGAATTTCACTGTACCTTGGTACATGTGATAATAAACAGCCGTGAGGAAAGTTTTGGGGAAAGTTGCAGTGCAGTTTGAGTGCAGTTAGTCCCTGTAATTCCTCCCCATCGCCCTCATGAGCCGTGCCAGAGCAGTCACATCCCCAGGGTGGCATCAGTGCCCCCCCCCCCCCCCCCCTCACTCTCCAGCATGGCCCGGCTCGCGGCAAAGGCAGGAGAATGTTTTCCAACCAAACTTGCGCCGCACGTGACCGGGAGGCAAGAGCGCGCCCAGCGCCCGTCCCGCCGAGTTACCCCAGCACTTTGTGTCTATCTCAGGTGGGACTAATGTAGATAGGGCATCTTGGTCAGCATGGATAATTTGGGCTGAAGGGTCTGTTTCCATGCTGTATGACTATATACATTGAGTTGAGTGAGTGGGCAGATGCAGTTTAATGTAGATAAATGTGAGATTATCCACTTTGGTGGCAAGAACAAGGAGGCAGATTATTATCTCAATTATGTCAGATTAGGAAAAAGGTAAGGACAACGAGACCTGGGTGTGCTTGTACACTAGTCATTGAAAGTAAACATGCAGGTAGAGCAGGCAATGAAGAAAGCTAATGGTATGTTGGCCTTCATAACAAGAGTTGAGTACAGGAGCAAATAGTCCTTCTGCAGTTGCACAGGATCCTAGTGAGACCACACCTGGAGTACTGTGTCCAGTTTTGGTCTCCTAATTTGAGGATTGCTATTGAGGGAGTGCAGTGTAGGTTCACAAGGTTAATTCCCGAGATGGTGGAACTGGCATATGATGAAAGAATGGATGGACGGACTTGTATTCACAGGTATTTTATGGATGAGAGGGAGTCTTAAAGAAACATATAAAATTATTAAGGGCTTGTTCACGCGAGATGTAGGAAACATGTTCCCGATGTTGGGGGAGTCCAGAACCAGGGGCCATAGTTTAAGAATAATGGGCAAGCTATTTAGAATGAAATGAGGAAACACTTTTTCACACAGAGAGTTGTGAATCTGTGAAATTCTCTGCCGTGGAGGCCAAATCACTGGATGCTTTCATCAGAGAGCTGTTAAAGATAGCGGAGTTAGGGAATATGGGGAGAAGGCAGGAACAGGGTACTGATTGTGGATGATCAGCCATGATCACATTGAATGGCTCAAATGCACCTATTGTCTATTGTACATGTTTCCATGTATCCTATGCTTTTCTTGTTTCTTGGTCCTCCAAAATATTCCAAATGATAACATAGAAACATAGAAACATAGAAAGTAGGTGCGAGAGTAGACCATCAGGTCCGTCGAGCCCGCACCGCCATTCGCTCATGGCTGAACACTAAACAGACACACTTACCCACAAACAGTAGACATAAGACACAGAACACAAAACACTACCCTCCCCTTTATACCGCTATCACCCCTCTCCACCCCAAGAACCTCGTGATCTCCTGGGGGAGGCAAAAAACCGGATAAAAACCCAGGTCCAATTCGGGAAAAAAATCCGGGAAATTCCTCTCCGACCCCAATCCAGGCGATCGACACTTGTCCAGGAGATCACTCAGGTCTTACTATACTAACCATACCTAGGTCCATATCCCTGCCCTCTCCCCGTAGCCCCTTATCCCCTTGGCAGCTAAAAAACCATCTATTTTAGTCTTAAATATATTTAAAGTTTCTGCTTCCACTGCTCCCTGGGGCAGTGAATTCCATAAATTAACCACCCTCTGGGTGAAGAAGTTCTTCCTCATCTCAGTTTTAAAAGAGCCCCCCCTTATTCTGCAACTATGTCCCCTAGTTCTAGTTTCCCCGATCATTGGGAACATCCTCGGTGCATCCACCCGATCAAGGCCCCTCACGATCTTATATGTTTCAATGAGATCGCCTCTCATTCTCCTAAACTCCAAAGAGTAGAGTTCCAGCCTACTTAACCTTTCCTCATAACAGTCTTACTGAACTGTTTGCATTAAAAAGAAAATTAATTTCACTGTACCCTGGTACATGTGATAATAAAGGAAGCAGTGATGAAAAGTTTGCGTGAAGTTGCAGTGCAGTTTGAGGGCTGTTGGTCCCTGTAGTCCCTTCCCCCATCGCCACCGTCTCATGAGCCGCCTACAGAGCGGCCACGTCCCCGCGGTGACGTCATCCCCCCCCCACTCCCCCCCCCCCGCGGCGAAGGCGCGAGGAAGTTTTCCAACTGAACTTGCGGCGCACGTGACCCGGAGGCGGGTCGTCAACTGTCACCCGTCCCCCCCGCCGCTGCACACGTCCTGCTCCTCTCCCCTGATTTGTCGGAGGCACACCCTCCACCACCAATCATACCCGCCCGTTCCCCACCCGCCGCCGATTGGCCGGACGCGCCCGGGTGACGTACCTCCCGACCAATCGGACTCAAGGAGGGCGTTCCCAACTCTGCGACACTCGCCGGACGAAGGTTCGCCCGGACGCCGTCTGACTTGAGCGACAACCAATGGGAAGCTGAGGGCGGGAGCAGGATCCAGGTCCCGGCGTTTGATTGGTGAATTGAGGCTGATCGACTGGCACGTCAACCAATCAGACTTGGTCGGAGGGGGCGGGAGGAAGCAGCTTATGAAACTCGCTGGACGGTGATTCGTCGAGTCGCTGACTGACGCGATGAGCGGCAAATGAGAGGCGGAGAGCGGGGACAAAATCCACTTCTCGGTGCTCTATTGGTGGATTGGACATGACTGACGGAGGTTTGAACCAATGGGCGGGGTGTGGAGGGGCGGGCCTTCGGGGAGGGTGATCGGACCACAACAAACAGCAGAGTCGATCGGAGCCGGAGCCGGATCCGTCCGGGAACAGCTGGCGGCCGGCGAGAGTGTGTGGTGTTGGTGGCGGCGTCCTGTTCATGCTGTGTCCATGTTGGCCCGAGCCCTGCTCCTCAACCTGCTCCTCCTGCTGCTGCTGGCGGCGGCGGGCGGCGGACTGAGGGCCCGGGAGGAGCCGCCGGCGGCGGAGGTGTCCGGAGGAGGAGGAGGAGGTGGCAGCGGAGTGGATGCGGTGGTGGAGGACGACGAGGCGGAGGAGAGTGAGCCGGGCGGGGAGGAGAAGCCCAGGTAACATTTACCCCCTCCCCTTCCCCAACACGTCCCGGTCCATCCCTTCACTGGCTCCACACCCCCAGCAGTCCAGCCCCCTCCATCACCCCCAACACCAACACGTCCCGGTCCATCCCTTCACTGGCTCCCCACCCCCAGCAGTCCAGCCCCCTCCATCACCCCCAACACCAACACGTCCCGGTCCATCCCTTCACTGGCTCCCCACCCCCAGCAGTCCAGCCCCCTCCGTCACCCCCAACACCAACACGTCCCGGTCCATCCCTTCACTGGCTCCACACCCCCAGCAGTCCAGCCCCCTCCATCACCCCCAACACCAACACGTCCCGGTCCATCCCTTCACTGGCTCCCCACCCCCAGCAGTCCAGCCCCCTCCATCACCCCCTTCCCCAACACGTCCCGGTCCATCCCTTCACTGGCTCCACACCCCCAGCAGTCCAGCCCCCTCCATCACCCCCAACACCCTGTTCTCCACCGTTATCTCCTTTCCCCAACATCTCCCACTGTCTCTATGTTCATCGTCCCGGTCCAGTCCCCACTCACTCCCACCACCAGCAGTCCAACCCCCACCATCACCCCATCCCCAACACCCTGCTCTCCACCGTTATCTCCTTTCCCCCGTCTCCCTATCCCCAACACCCTCTCCCCATCCCCAACACCCTCTCCCCATCCCCAACACCCTCTCCCCATCCCCAACACCGTCTCCCCATCCCCAACACCGTCTCCCCATCCCCAACACCCTCTCCCCATCCCCAACACCGTCTCCCCATCCCCAACACCGTCTCCCCATCCCCAACACCGTCTCCCCATCCCCAACACCGTCTCCCCATCCCCAACACCGTCTCCCCATCCCCAACACCGTCTCCCCATCCCCAACACCGTCTCCCCATCCCCAACACCCTCTCCCCATCCCCAACACCGTCTCCCCATCCCCAACACCGTCTCCCCATCCCCAACACCGTCTCCCCATCCCCAACACTGTCTCCCTATCCCCAACACCGTCTCCCCATCCCCAACACCCTGGTCCTGTCCCCACCGTTATCTCCTTTCCCCCGTCTCCCCATCCCCAACACCCTCTCCCCATCCCCAACACCCTCTCCCCATCCCCAACACCGTCTCCCCATCCCCAACACCGTCACCCCATCCCCAACACCGTCTCCCCATCCCCAACACCGTCACCCCATCCCAACACCCTCTCCCCATCCCCATCCCCAACACCGTCTCCCCATCCCCAACACCGTCTCTCCAGCCCCAACACTGTCTCCCTATCCCCAACACCGTCTCCCCATCCCCAACACCCTGGTCCTGTCCCCACCGTTATCTCCTTTCCCCTGTCTCCCTATCCCCAACACCCTCTCCCTATCCCCAACACCCTCTCCCTATCCCCAACACCGTCTCCCTATCCCCAACGCCCTGGTTCTGTCCCCACCGTTATCTCCTTTCTCCAACTTCTCCCACTGTCTCTCTATGTTCATCGTCACGGTCCAGTCCCCACTCACTCCCACCCCCAACAGTCCAGCCCCCACCATCTCCCTATCCCCAAACACCCCGGTCCTGAACAGCTCCCCATCCCCAATGCCCTGGTCCAGTCCCCGCTGTTATCTCCTTTCCCCAACACCTCCTACAGTCCCCCTATGCTCCCAGGCAGAGTCTTGAGGTTTATCTTAATCATCTTTCAAACGTCAAAACTGACAGGGGTCCTGTTTGGGGAATCTTTGAGAGTAATCAACATTTCCAGTATGAGAGGAGGGAGTAGGTGAGAAAGCAGTGCTGGTTCAAATATGACTGAAATCCTAGTTAGAAATCCTAGTTAACACGAATAAACTGATAGTGATCTACTGGAATAAGTAGTTACTTTTTGAATAGTTAGCTTTGTATCCTGGGGTGCAGTTCCACGTGCCGGAGCTAGAAACAAACCTTGCTTTAGATTTCCTCTGGTCTTGAATTTTCATTTGTTGTTTCTTTGAATTGTTCAGCTCTATTTACTCTCCTACCTGTTGGATGCTATCCAGACTAAACAGTAAAATGTAACAATGCTCTTTAAGTAAACTCATGTGACTGCAATCATCTGACCGTGTAGGGTAACAGCGCAGATGCATATCGTTACATCTATTTTAAGATCTAGGCTAAGTATTAATTAAATGTACCGAACATACTTGAGGTGGAACGATGTCTGATAAGATTTTACAAACATTCCATGGCTATCACCTGTTTCTGAATATTCCTTGCCCCTGGATGTTTGTGTGTTTGGCATGTCTATGCCAAGTCTTGTTGGGCCCAAGGAACTGCAGATTCTGGTTTACTGAAAATAGACACCAAGAGCTAGAGTAATCCAGTGGTTTAGGCAACATTGCAGGAGACCACGGATAGGTGCAGGAATAGGCCATTCGGCCCTTCGATCCAGCACCGCCATTCAATATGATCATGGCTGATCATCCACCTTGTTCCTGCCTTCTCCCCATATCCCCTGACTCCGCTATCTTTAAGAGCCCTATCTAGCTCTCTCTTGAAAGTATCCAGAGAACCAGCCTCCACCGCCTTCTGAGGCAGCGAATTCCACAGACTCACAACTCACTGTGTGAAAAAGAGTTTCCTCATCTCTGTTCTAAATGGCTTACCCCTTCTTCTTAAATTGTGGCCCCTGGTTCTGGACTCCCCCAACATCAGGAACATGTTTCCTGCCTCTAGCGTGCCCAAACCCTTAATAATCTTATATGTTTCAATAAGGTGCCCTCTCATCTTTCTAAATTCCAGAGTATACAAGCCTAGCTGCTCCATACTCTCAGCATATGACAGTCCCGCCATCCTGGGAATTAACCTTGTGAACATACGCTGCACTCCCTCAATAGCAAGAATGTCCTTCCACAAATTTGGAGACCAAAACTGCACACAATACTCCAGGTGTGGTCTCACTAGGGGTCTGTACAACTGCAGAAGGACCTCTTTGCTCCTATATTCAACTCATTCATGGCAGGGCTGTGGAGTCGATGCCTAAAACACCCAACTCTGACTCCTTGATTTCTTTTGTATCGGACTTCAACTCCGACCCCGACCCCTAGGTATAATAATTCTAAATCTGCTATGATGACATTACACAAGAACTACAAGAATCATCAGGCTTCCTTTTAAATCCTTGTCCTTAAAGTTTTGAGTCTAATGGTTGTCGGTATGCTATAGTGGCTAATTAATTGTTTATTCTTGAAAAAAAAACTAATTCGAGGAGGAGGAGCCATCTTGGGGAACGGCTGCTAACCAGCAGCCGTCCGTTTAATTCGCTTTTTTAAAAACTTTTGAGTAAGTCCTGTGTTTCGTCCGTTGGGGAAATGAACTTTTTAATGAGGGGGGTAGGGGGAAATTCTACTACTAGGTCCCAACCTGGTCGGTGAGGCAGCTTTTTCTCCGGACTGCCCGTCGACCCGTCCTCGTGGCCTACCAGCGGGCTTGGAGCGCCGTTTCCTGGAGGGGACCGCCCAGCACCTCGGCTTCGGTGGCGGCACAGCACTGGAGCGCTATCGTGGAGCGGAGCGGGCGATGCAATACAATACAATACAATTTATTGTCATTTGAGCCTCAGTGAGGCTCAAACGAAATTCTGTTTCCACAGCCATACAAACAAAGACAATTTCCTAGACATACACACAATTTAATTCACACAAACATCCATCACAGTGACCCACTGTGATGGAAGGCAAAGTCTTTTCTCTCCCCTGTTCTCCACTTCTCTCCCGATGTCC
The DNA here is from genome assembly GCF_010909765.2 of Amblyraja radiata. Lineage (NCBI taxonomy): Eukaryota > Metazoa > Chordata > Chondrichthyes > Rajiformes > Rajidae > Amblyraja > Amblyraja radiata. The sequence continues at coordinate 174,981,015 of NC_045956.1, forward strand.
AAGCCCCAGGCGGGCGATGATATGTCCCACGGCCATTTTAGGCCGTGCCGGGCGATTTACGACCCCGCTCCCGGTCCAAAAGTCACAGAGTTGGAGCCCCCGGCGGGCACTGGAATGTCCCACGGCCATGAAGCCGTGCCGGTCGTTCCAACCCCGCGACACGGGCTGGAGAAGTCGCGTTGCGGGAGCTCCGGGAAGCGGTCTCTCTCTCCCCCCGGACCCGCGAGCTCCCGATGTCCCAGTCCACCGAACCTGCGGCTGCGTTGCTGGAGCCTCCGAGCCCCAGGAGTCGAGTCGCAGCAGCGAGTCACCACCGCTTCCCACGCTCCGAGGCCGGCCAGCCCCACGATGGTGAGTAGTCCGCAGCTCCGCAGTCTCCCGAGCCCCCGGGTCGTTCAGGTTTGAGGCCGCTCCACGGTGCTAGGCCCCAACGACAACGGAGACCCGACAGGGAAAAGGTCGGGTCTCCCGGACAGGGAAGAGATTCTAAACGGTTTCCTCCCCCGCCCCCCACATATACACATTTAAAACTAGTATCAAAAAACACCAACACTACATTTAACTAGACAAAAAATTAAAAAAGACAGACAGGCTGTAGGGGCCGCTGCAACGGGTGAGTCGCGCCGCCAACCAAGAATGCCTTGCCTGGGTCGCCGCGCTGGATCGACGCGCTGGAGCTCCGGTGAGCTTTGACTGCCGAGTTCAACACCTCCGGGCTGCGAGTCTGCGGAGCGGAGCAGGCGGCGCCGACTCCAACATCGGGAGCCTGGGAGCTCCAAACCGGCCGCGGTCCCCAGTCAGGAAGCGGCGTTCCAGGTGGCCCAGCCGCTGAGAGGACTCTCCCGACGCCGGGGCAACACCACCCGGTGAGAACGGCCAGGAACATCGGGCCTCCGTAGAGGCAATAGCGGTGGCCTCAATAGGCCTGAATTTGGGTGAACTTGGGATGGGGACTGTACATTGTGCCTTCCCCCACAGTGGTATCCATTGTGGGGGGATGATTTTTTCTGTCTGTAAGTAAACCTGTTAGTCTGTGTCCAAGATGGCTGTCGGAAGGGAGAGAGTTACTGGCGCGCTTTAGCTGCCGCTGCTCTCTCTTCACATCGTGTTTTTGATTTTTTGTTTTTGGACTGAATCCTGTTTTTAATTCGTGTTTCTGTGATGTCTTTATTATTTATTTTTTATTCCGATTATATGTTTTATTATTCTTGTTAATCTCTGTAAGGTGTCCTTGAGATTTCTGAAAGGCGCCCAAAAATAAAATTTATTATTATTATTATGTTAAAAGAAAAACAATTACATATAGGACTTTGACAAAATTAAAATTCCATTGAAATTCCATAAAAATTATAAAAGCATTTCTCCAAAATGTATTAAACTAAAGCTACAGGTATGAGCTAAATGACTAAGTTATGACAAAAAATTGTCAAGTGCAATAAATATTAAAATTAAATGCATAGGTATTTAAGTTTGCTACAAAAGTAGATATCTAAAATGTATTAATAACTTGTCCTTAGGAACAGAATTGCTTCTGTTAGATCCTCTTTCATTGAAACCCTTAAATCTGATTTAATTATTTTCAGTGCAGAGAACAGTCTCTCCACGCTGACCTGAGTGGGCTGTTACTATCATAGCTGTAAATTTTACTATTTCTGGATAAGCAGGGATGACTTATACTGTAAGTTTAGATGAACAATCATATTTGAGTCTGAAGAAGGGTTTCGGCCCAAAACGTTGCCTATTTCCTTCGCTCCATAGATGCTGCCTCACCCGCTGAGTTTCTCCAGCATTTTTTCTACCTAATCATATTTCTCTACTATAAACTACCAAGAAAATCTTCCTTAAATTCCATTAGTTTAACATCAAAAAGCTGTCTTCGCACATTTAAACAGGAACGATTTGCTCTTGACTGTTCAATTTTATCTAAATATTTTGCAAAATCTGACTTCTTCATTCGAAGAGGAAGAGAAGGATTTGGTACTCCAATCTTCATTTTGTCGTTCTGACTTCTCAGGTAGTAGCCCTTTTATCCGAACTTCTCATTCTCTCGGGTGGAAATAAAGTGCTGTATGTTTAAAAAGTGGGATTTTTTTCCAATTTACGTAGTCTCTGAAATTTATGTTGAGGTCGGAGTTGGGACATTTTACTGACTCCGAGTCCAGCAGCACCAAAATTGCTCCGACTCAACGACTCCGACTCCACAGCCCTGGTTCATGGGTTGGGATCCTTCTTCAGACTGATTGTGGTGAGGGGAGAAAGCTGGAAGGGGCAGGACAAAGACTGGCATGTAATACATTTCTCCCAAGATGCTGCCTGACCCGCTGAGTTACTTCAGTATTGTGTGCCCATCTGGTATAAACCAGCATCTTCTTTAACCTTCTTTAGTCAGAGGGTGGTGAATCTGTGGAATTAGTTGTCACAGAAGGCTGTGGAGGCCAAGTCAGTGAATATATTTAAGGCCGAGATGGATAGATTCTTGATTAGTACAGTTGTCAGAGAAGAAGGTTGGGAGGCAGAGATATATCAGCCATGATTGAATGGCGGAGTAGACTGAAGAAGGGTCTTAATTCAAAGCATCACACATTCCTTCTCTTCAGAGATGCTGCCTGAGTTACACCAGCATTTTGTGTCTACCGGTGGAATAGACTTGTTGGGCCGAATGGCCTAATTCTGCTGCTATCAATGATGATCTTATGAACATCTACAGTTCCTTCTTTCACATGTAATTAATAGATACAGGCGAGGGAGAGGATTGATTGGTAGATGGCTGAACCAAAGGCCAGTGATGAAAACTGTTCACTGATTTATGCCAAGTGAGCATATATTGTACATCTGTGCGTTTTTCTCTTTTGGAAAAAGGGGGGGGGGGGGGTGTTATGATATGTATAATGTGCCTTTAAAGATTTAATAAAGTCCACGCATGCACGGGGGTTCCAGACATGCGTAGGAGTTGTACTTACTGGAAAAGCTTGTCCTTGAACATGGTGGCAACGGTGGTGCCTTAAAGAATCATTTTTCTGCCACAATCTAAAGCTCCCGGCTGGAACAGTTAGCCGCTAAGGACTAGTGAAACTCAAACGCCATAGGATTGGTGAGTGAGCAGCATTTAACGCACGGAAAATATTAAAACTGCCGGAAAACGACATGGCTACCCGAAGGGTGGGGCAGAGGGTCGCTCAGCAGCAAGCAGAGTCGAGTGGGGACGAGGAGACGGGTGACCAGCGGCTTACGCAGACGGCCACCGGTAGCAATCCACAGCACGCTGCCGGTCCGCCACCCATGAGCGGCATACGACCACCGACCCCGTTAACCGTCAACCGCGGAGTGATTGAGGATTGGAAAACATGGCGTCGGATGTGGGCAACTACAGCTAGACAGGCAAACACCAACATACCAGACGGCATTGTTTCTCTATACAATTGGCCCGTTAGGACTGGAGATTTACCACAGTTTTGTGTTCGCCAACAACGAGGAGAACCAAGAACTGGCTGATATCATTCGCGCGTTCGAGAGCTACGCCATTGGCGAAAAGAATGAGACGTATGAGCGATACCTCTTCAACAAAAGACACCAAGAAGCAGGTGAGAACTTTGAAGCGTTCCCCGCTAGCCTGAGAACACTAGCAAAGTCCTGTAATTTCTGCCAGTGCATGACGGACAGCTTGCTCCGTGACAAGACTGTTGGGCATTAGCGACTCGCAGACGAGGAGATGTTTGCTGCTGGAAAGGAAGCTCACTCTCAACGGATGTATCGACATCTGCAAGAGTGCTGAGACTGCGGAGTCACCTCCAAGCTTTCACCGGAAGTAGCAGGTCTGCTGCTGCAGTCCCCAAAAATCAGACAGCAGAGGCACGGCTGTGCAATTTCCTCACAAGCAAAGCAAGTGCGCTGAGCCATGTCCAGCCTACGGACAGTCGTGTAGGGCATGTGGCAGTCGCAACCACTTTGCCAAAGTGTGCAGAAAGAAGAAAGTGCTCAAAGTGGACAACCAGGCCGGAAGTGACACGAGCATTGAGTACATTGATAGTATCACACTCACAATTAACATGGTGCGGCCTAGAGATGATGTCTATGCATCAATGCTTGTCAATGGGAAGCAGGTCGACCTCTAAGTGGACAGTGGAGCGAGTGTGAACATATTGCCATGCAGATATTTACACGGCGTAGAGCACACACTAGTCCCATGTCAAAAGAAGCTCATGATGTGGAATAAGACTACGATGGACATGGAAGGAGCTTGCCAGGTTAAGCTGCTCCACCCCAAGACAAACCGCAAATATTCTGTGGAGTTCATTGTGGTCAGTGATGGCTTCACACCACTGCTAGGAAGCAAAGCTAGTTAGCGAATGAATTTGATCACGGTGAATGACAACTGTTTTCACCGTGTACACACGTCGACGGTCGTAAAAGAGAAAGCGGGTAAGACTGAAGAACGCTATGTAGAGGTGTTTGACGGTAAACTAGGAGAGCTGCCTGGTGAAGCACACCTGCAGATTGACGAGGAAGTGCAACCCATAGTCTTACCACCACAACGTTTACCTCATGCGATAAAGCAGAAGGTGAAGATGGAGCTAGAGCGCATGGTAGAGCGTCACGTGATTGCACCAGTTCACGAGCTGACGAGTTGGGTCAACCAGCTCGTGGTCGCGGAGAAAAAGAATGGCGATCTCCGGGTGTGCATCAATCCACGAATGCGAAACAAAGTGCTGAAGTGAGAACACTATCCGCTCCCAGTTATTGAGGACATCTTGCCAGATCTTGACCAAGCGAAGATCCGGTAGGCGGCGCGACTCTCGTCAGCTGCGGCCTCTGCAGTCCGTCTGCGTTTTTATTATTTTATGTCTATGTTTTTATGTAGTTTTTGTTATTTTTGTTGGGGTATGGGGGTGGGGGTGGTGTGGGGGGGTTGGGGGTAACTTTTAAATCTCTCCCTGCACGGGAGACCCGACCTTTTCTTTGTCGGGTCTCCGTTGTCATTGGGGCTGCAATGAGGAGCGGCCTCCAACAGAAAGACCGGGGGCTCTGGTGCCGACTACTCACCTCACCGTCGCAGAGCTGGCCGAGTCCAGAGCGGGTGGAGCTGTGGTGGACGCTGCTGCGGCCCGACCTCCGGAGATTCGGTGGCTGCAACTGCGGGTTTGGCGGACGGTAACACCGGGAGCCCGCGGGTCCCTGGAGGGAGACCGCTTTTCGGGGCTTCCGCAGCGGCGACTTCTCCCGCCCGAGTTGCGGGGTTGAAGAGCACCTGGAGCGGGGCCTTACAGCACCGCCCCGCGCGGCTTGGAATGGTCGCGGGATTCTGCGAGCGCGCGCCGGGGGCTCTAACACCAAGACCCGGTGCGCGACCTTGCATGGCTTTAATGGCCACGGGACAATTCGCCATCGCCCGCCGGGGGCTTTGACTTTGACTCTGACATCGGGGGGGAGAGTGCAGTGGAGAGAGAAGTTTTTTTGGCCTTCCATCACAGCAATGTGATGGATGTTTATGTAAATTATGTTGTGTCTTGGGTCTATTTGTTTGTAATGTATGGCTGCAGAAACGGCATTTCGTTTGGACCTCAAGGGGTCCAAATGACAATAAATTGAATTGTATTGTATTGTATTGTATTCAGTAAGCTAGACATGAGCTCAGCTTTCTGGCAGGTGAAACTTGATGACGAATCGTGCAACCTGACGACGTTCAACACATCTTTCGGGTGTTACCTGTGGCGCGATTGCCATTCGGTTTAAGTGTATCGTCTGAAATCTTCCAGCGAAGATTATATCAAGCGCTCGAAGGGCTACCTGGTGTGATCTGCGTTGCAGACAACATCCTCGTCTATGGTAAGGGAGAGGCGATGGAAGACGCGGTCATCGACCATGAATCGAAGCTCGAGCAGTTGCTTCAGCGATGTGTACAGCAACACATCAAACTTAACAAGGACACGTCTGTCTTCAGAGCAACTGAGATACCCTTTTTACGACATATGATCACTGGCACAGGACTGCAACCCGACTCTAAAAAGGTTGCAGATGTCGTCAATATGCCAGCACCCTCAGATGTACAGGATGTGCAGAGGCTGGTTGGATTTGTCAACTACCTGGGCCGTTTTCTACCCAGCCTGTCTGATACCCTTGAGCCCATCAGTCAGCTGACGAAACCAGACATAGCATGGGAGTCGTCTGCTGAGCAGGACAAAGCGATGTCCAAGATCAGACAGATGGTACCCCGCCTACAGAGCTATGATTTTGACATCAGCTGCTGTCAGGCGAAGCTCATGTACCTTGCGGATACACTGTTGCGTGCAGTTAGCGCTACCCTGAGCAGTGAGCAAGCATTCGAGGAGGTAAACATGGTATCACACTTGCCAATTCGAGATGAGTGTGTCGAGCAAATTCGCGATGAAACAGCGAAAGAAGACACACTGCAGATGTTGAAACGTGTCATCATTGGTGGTTGGCCTAGTTAACGAGATAGGCTAGCAGAGCAGCTCACGCCTTATTACAGCTATAAGGATGAGCTCGCAGTCCAAGATGGTTCGATCTTCAAGGGTTGAGCACAAGTCCCGCTCAGCGCCTCATGAATCGTCGCACGCATACACTTCTGCCGACGACAGCGAGACTACTTGAACCCAGAGTTATGTAGGAGCTTGAACGCACGAAGCAGCGCTTTCTGCAGCAAGCTGACAATTACAATGTCAGCTAAAGACCATTCCACACTTCATGAGGGCGACACAGTGCGAATGCAACCCCTCGTACAAGGAGAGAAGAGTTGGGAGAAAGCCATTGTTTCTAGCCACCTTGACGAGCGTTCATATGTGGTTCAGAGCCCATCTGGCATATACCGTCGCAATCACGTACTTCTCCGCAGACCTGCAAAGATCTACCAGGCGAGCTAGTCGCACGTCAACACGCGAACCACGGCCAAACGTACTTCTCCGCAGACCTGCAAAGATCTACCAGGCGAGCTAGTCGCACGTCAACACGCGAATCACGGCCAGACCATCAAAGACCAGGGCGAATCTACTACACCAACCACAACTAACGCGACACAGGCGTTGAAACAGCAGCCAACGCCTACTGAAAAGAAAACAGCTACTGAGTGAACTGACAAAAACAAGGACATTGACATAAACGAAACAGTGAGAACTCGCTCAGATGGAGCTGTGAGATCGCCTACGTATTTCGGAGACTATGTGACCCATTGATGTAGCTCTTATCAATTGTTATGTCTGCCTGGGGTTGCCAGTATGATAAAACAAATTTATGTAAATAAGATAATGAGAAGGAAAGGAACTTTTACATAAAACAAAAAAAAGTGTTATTTTCTCACTTGGACAGATATATGCCAAGCGAGCATACATTGTGGATCTGTAGGTTTTTCTCTTTTGGAAAAGGGGGGGATGTTATGCTATGTGTAATGCGCCTTTAATGACTTAATAAAGTCCACGCATGTGCGGGAGTTCCAGGCATGCGTAGGAGTTTTACTTACTGGAAAAGCTTGTCCTTGAATAAAAACCGAGTTGTGAATCTGTGGAATTCTCTGCCACAGATGGCAGTGGACGCTAATTCAAGAGAGAGTTATATATAGCTCTTTTGGCCAACGGAATCAAGGGATTTGGGGAGAAAGTAAGAATGGGGTACTGATTTAGAATGATCATATTGAATGGCGGTGTTGAAGGGCCGAAATGCCTGCTCCTGCACCTATTTTCTATGTCTATGTTTTTAAAAGACTAAAAGTGTGAGATAAGGTAGAATGTTGGTGGAAAGTGATGGAAGGGAAGGGGGGTAGGTAGGTGTGAATCAATTTGAGCCGTAAGGAAGAGCGAGGGAGAAGAAGGGTGTTTGTAGGTTGGTTATCTAAAATTGGATAATACAATGTTCAAGAGATACAGGGACAGGCATTACTTTCCCCTGCGATGTACCTGGAACAATGGTGGTTTGGATGGGAAGGGTTAAATTAACCAGGGACTTGCGGAGGGAGCGTTCACTGCAGAAGGCGGAAAGGAGTGGGGATAGCAAGATGTGACTGGTGGTATCATACTGAAAGTGGCAGAAATGTTGGAGGATGATCTGTTGGATGCAGCGGCTGGTAGGGTCAAAAGTAAGGAACAGGGGAACTCCATCCTTGTTCCTTCTGGGGGGGATAATGGGCGAGAGCAGAACTATTAGACCGGAGACACTGGTGAAGGATGACTCTATGACAGCAAGAGGGAAATCTTGTTTACTAAAGAAAGGGGATATCTCGGATGTCCTCGAATGGATAGCCTCATCTGGAAAGCAGATTCCGCTGCTCAGATATTCATAAGTTCACAAGTTGGAGGAGCAGAATTAGGCCATTCGACACATCGTCCACTCTGCCATTCAATCATGGCTGATCTCTGCCTCCTAATCCCATTTTCCTGCGTTCTCCCCATAACCCTTGACACCTGGTCCAATTCTACTACTCTCACTTGTGAGGTACTAGAATGAATGGTAGCTTGGAAAACATACAATAGCCAATAGGTGCAGGAGTAGGCCATTTGGCCCTTCACTGCGATCATGGCTGATCGTTCACATTCAGTACCCCGTTCCTGCCTTCTCACCATATCCCCTGACTCCGCTATCTTTAAGAGCTCTATCTAAAACTTTCTTGAAAGCATCCAGAGAATTGGCCTCCACTGCCTTCTGAGTACCCCACAAGGTGTGGACCAGATAGGCTGAACGGCTGGTAGTTGTGCTCCAGCTCCTGCCTCAAGACCCATCTCTTTACCTCTGCCTATCCTTAGCCCCACGTCCCCTTCCCTTTTCATCTGTGCTTGAATTGCCTCATATTGTGTTTTGAATTGAATTCTGTCTTTAATTTGTGTACTAGTCATGTCTCTACTATTTATTTCATTCCGCTTGCATGTTTTTCCTCTACTTGCTAAATTTTTGTAAGGTGTCCTTGAGACTCTTGAAAGGCACCCATAAATAAAATGTATTATTATTCTGTGTTGTACATTATAAGGTGTCCTTGGTGCATGCCTTTTAAACTTAGAAATCAAGTTAATAGCTGTTGAAACGTTACCTGGTCAATGCAAGTATCACTCACCAACTGATACTGAATTATTATAAGTATTAATTTTCTCTCTTAACGATGGAAACTGCAAAAACCGAGAATCCAACATGGGATGTTTTTTGTTGGAGGTCCTTATCTTTCGTGTAATTTAAAACTACTTTGTTTGCTTGCAGGTCCCTGGTTATTATTAGTTTGATGGATGGGCGCATTGCAGCGTTGGATCCCGAGAATCGTGGAATTAAACGGTGGGAGATGGATGTTGGAGCTGGATCTTTAGTTTCTGCCAGTCTCAGCAAGCCAGGGGTAAGAGACAGCCAAATCTTCATTCCCTGCTATTGCCCATTGCTGTTTGGTGTTAGAACTCTCAACTGTGGACAGCTCAACTATGCTGAAGCTCTTCTTTCCAACCGTTTGTTCTAGTGGATGCTTCCCATCTCACAAGACGTCCTTATAATTGCCCTTAAGTTCACCGACATACATTAGTATCCACCCCAGAATGTTATGACACATAAATTCTTGAGCTCGAGATTAAATCTCCTCTAAATCTCCACATCCCATTCTATCTCTAATCTTCTTTAAAATTGCATCCTGTGAGATCACCTGCACATTTATCATCCTTTTGTGAATCTCCAAATCCTCACAGCCTTTGCTTCACGGGTCCCAAACGGGTCAGATTTTCTCTCCCTAAATCTCATCTAAGACTTATCTTAAAACCCATTGTTTAATCAAACGTTTAGTCACCTTTTCTAATGCTTAGCCCCTTGGGACATTATATTGAAATAGCTATATGTGGAAGATCTTGTTGCAACTTCCTTTCTGTGTGTTTATTTTAATACATACTGCAAATTCATGCATTCTGTGTATTGTTAAGCGGAAAGATTGTGGGATGCAGCCTATGCTTGGATCTTTACTTAAGGTTTGACCTGAAAAATAACTGCAATGTACTAATAATTCTTAAACCCATTTTGTGATCAAAGTGCTTGTAGGAAGTGAGTGATGGGGCTTTTAATGATGTACACAATATGTATCCTTTAAACATCAATGTAAGCATGGCATTGATCATTTTCCCATAGATAGATGCTGGAGTAACTCAGTGGGTCAAGCAGCATCTCTGGTGAAAAAGGATGGCAGATGTTTCGGGTCGGGATCATTTATCCCACTTGCTCTGTGGTGTCTCTTGCATTAAAATTGGCTTCTAAAGCAATGTGCAATTGCTTTATCTCTGACTTAAAAATATCCACTGGCAGCTTCCACAGCCTTATGTTGCTAAGAATTTCACAGATTCACTGACATCTGACTAAATAAATTTCTCCTCATCTCCTTCATAATCATACTTTATAAGCCAAGTATGTTTTGCAACATACGAGGAATTTGATTTGCCATACAATCATACCAATTAAAAGCAACGCAACACGCAAAATACCTTTTAACATAAATATCTACCACAGTGACTCCTCCACATTCCTCACTGTGATGGAAGGCGAAAAAAAAAGTTCAATCTCTTCCCAAAGAATGTCCTTTAATTCTGAGGCTATGACCTCTAGTCCTAGACTCTCCCACTAGTGGAAACATCCTCTCCACATTCACTCAATCCAAGCCTTTCACTATTCTGTATTCAATGAGGTCTCCCCTCATTCTTCTAAACTCCAAAATTCTGTTGACTGGATAAGAAAGCTTTAATGGGATAAAGACCAAATGCGAGCTAATGGGACTTGCTTAGATGATCATGGTCGGCATGGACAAGCTGGGCCAAAGGGCAAATTTATTTTTTAAAGATAATCCAGAGGACATGGGTTTAAGGTGAGAGGGGAAATATTTAATAGGACCCTGAGGTACATCGTTTTCACACAAAGGGTAGTGGGTATATGGAACATGAGTGGGTAGTTGAGACGGGTACAATACCAACTTTTAAGAGAAATTTGGATAGAAACAAAACGGGCAATACGGGCTGAAAAGATAAAGTACGAGGGGAAGCTGGCCAGGAATATAAAGGACAGTAAAAGCTTCTTCAGATATGTTAAGGGAAAAAGAGTAGCAAAGTCAAATGTGGGTCCCTTGAAGGCAGACACGGGTGAAATTATTATGGGCAACAAGGAAATGGCAGAAGAGTTGAACAGGTACTTTGGATCTGCCTTCACTAAGGAAGGCACAAACAATCTCCCAGATATACTGGAGGACAGAGGATCTAAGGGGGTAGAGGAACTGAAATAAATTTTCATTAGGCGAGAAATAGTATTGGGTGGGAATGGGACTGAAGAATGATAAATCCCCTGGGCTTGATGGTCTGCATCCCAGGGTCCTCAGGGAGGTGGCTTTAGAAATAGTGGACGCAATGGTGATCATTTTCCAATGTTCAATAGATTCAGGATCAGTTCCTGTGGATTGGAGGAAAGCTAATGTTACCCCACTTTTCAAGAGAGGAACGAGAGAAAAAACGGGGAATTATAAACCAGTTAGCCTGGCTTCGGTGGTGGGAAAAATGCTGGAGTCAATTATTAAAGAGGTAATAATGGAACATTTGGATAGCAGTAAAAGGATTAGTCCAAGTCAACATGGATTTATGAAAGAGAAATCATGCTTGACTAATCTTCTGGAATTTTTTGAAGATGTGCCGAAGTAAAATGGATGAAGGGAAGCCAGTATCTAGACTTTCAGAAAGCCTTTGATAAGGTCCCGCACGGGAGACTGGTGACTAAAATTAGAGCACATGGTATTGGGGGGTAGGGTGTTGACATGGATAGAAAAAATTGGTTGGCAGACAGGAAGCAAAGAGTAGGAGTGAACGGGTCTTTTTCAGAATGGCAGGCAGTGGCGAGTGGAGTGCAGCAAGGCTCGGTGTTGGGGCCGCAACTTTTTACCATGTATATTAATGATTTGGAAGAGGGAATTGGGAGCAACACTAGCAAGCTTGCTGATGACACAAAGCTGGGTGGCAGTGTGAACTGTGAAGAGGATGTTAGGAGGATGCAGAGTGACCTGGACAGGTTGAGTGAGTGGGCAAAACCAAAAACAAAGGGGCAGATTATTATCTCAATGGGGTTAGGTTAGGTAAGGGGGAGGTACAGCGAGACCTGGGTGTCCTTGTACACCGGTCACCGAAAGTTGGCGTGCAGGTACAGCAGGCAGTGAAGAAAGCCAATGGAATGTTGGCTTTCATAACAAGAGGATTTCAGTATAGGAGTAGAGAGGTTCTTCTGCAGTTGTATAGGGCCCTGGTGAGACCTCATCTGGAGTATTGTGTACAGTTTTGGTCTCCTAATTTGAGGAAGGACATCCTTGTGATTGAGGCAGTGCAGCGTAGGTTCACGAGATTGATCCCTGGAATGGCGGGACTGTCATATGAGGAAAGATTGAAAAGACTAGGCTTGTATTCACTGGAGTTTAGAAGGATGAGGGGGAATCTTATAGAAACATATAAAATTATAAAAGGACTGGACAAGCTAGATGCAGGAAAAATGTTCTCAATGTTGGGTGAGTCCAGAACCAGGGGCCACAGTCTTAGAATAAAGGGGAGGCCATTTAAGACTGAGGCGAGAAAAAACCTTTTCACCCAGCGAGTTGTGAATTTGTGGAATTCCCTGCTACAGAGGGCAGTGGAGGACAAATCACTGGATGGATTTAAGAGAGAGTTAAATAGAGCTCTAGGGGCTAGTGGAATCAAGGGATATGGGGAGAAGGTAGGCACGGGTTATTGATTGGGGACGATCAGCCATGATCACAATGAATGGCGGTGCTGGCTCGAAGGGCCGAATGCCCTCATCCTGCACCTATTTTCTATGTTACTATACATCAATAGAAAATATTTAGAGGGATATTGGCTAAACACAGGCAGGTGGGACTAGTGTAGATAGGGGTGATTGGTTGGTGTGGGCAAGTTGGGCCGAAGAACTTGTTTCCGTGCTGTATAACGCTGACTACAACTCATATTGAGATGGGGTTTTTTCTGATCTGATCTGATTCCTCTCGTGCTTGCAAAGAGTTTTCTGCTTGCTTCTCTCTGTCATCTTGACGCTAAGGTGAATCTCGTAATATATAAATATTGAGTTTATCCTGCGGATGAATGCTGAGTCTGTCGCCAATCTACCTGTTGATCATTAAAGGTCATGAGGGCTGTTGGATGAAGAGCTTCCTCGATCAATATCATTGACAAAATACTATTACTTAGTAACATGTATCATGTTCAGCTACTTATTGGTCACTGTACTTGATAAATAATCCAATTTGTAAACAGTGCTTTATATAACTGTGATAAAACCTTTCATTTGTGGGCTTGTGCTTCCTGCTGTAGAATCCAGCTGAAATTAGATTTGTAGGATATCTTTCCCAATTTTTCTTTGTAATATCAGTCATGATAAACCTTTGGTAATTTTCTGCCATCCTCCCTCCAAGGCTTCTTAAGGCGAGTTCCCTGAAATTATGCTTAGTACTGTAAATCCAGTCTGTATAGTTATAACCAGGCTTTGCATTACAGCCCTCTAGCTTTAAAGGCTGCCACTCCAAATAATTTTTGATAATTTTGTGTCTGACTACACTTTATTTTATAATAGGTTCCCAGAGACTCTTTGGGACTGATCTGTTGCTGACTTTTCATCATTTCAACAGTACTCTTTTGTTTTTGTTTCTGAAGGCGAAAGGACTGTCGTGAGCCTTGATCCAATTCTCTTGTCCGCAATGTTGCTTAGTAATATCTATTAATCTAGATATTACTAATCTTAGTCTATTAATATATCTTAGTAATTGTTTCCCACATAGTCTCCAATATAAAGTTTGAGTATCTGCATTAGCAGAGAAAGAAGTTCAGTTTAATTTATTGTCACGTGTACCAAGGTACAGTGAAAAGCTTTTGTGCTTGCTATCCGGTCAGCAGAAAGACAAAATATGATTACAATCGTGTCATTTACAATGTAAGGGAATAACGTTTAGTGCAAGGTAAAGCCAGCAAAGTCTGATCAAAGATAGTCCAAGGATCACCAATGAGTTAGATAGTAGTTCAGCATTGCTCTCTGGTTGTGGGAGGATGATTCAGTTGCCTGATAACAGCTGGGAAGAAACAGTGCCTGAATGTGGAGGTGTGTGTTTTCACACTTCTATACCTTTTGCTTGATGGGACAAGGGAGACGAGGGAGTGGCCAGGTGTGACTGGTCCTTGATTATGCTGCTGGCCTTGCCGAGGCAGCGCGAGGTATAAATGAAGTCAATTGAAGGAAGGTTGGTTTATGTGATTGTCTGGGCTGCATTCACAATTCGCTGCAATTTCTTGCGGTCTTAGATGGAGCTTTTCCCAAACCAAGCTGTGATGCATCCTGATAAAATGCATTCTATGGTGCCTCTGTAGAAGTTGGTGAGAGAAAGCAAGAGTGTTTAAAAGGCCTGTCCCACTTGGGCGATCTAATTGGCGAGTTCTGGATGGTCGACTGCAGCATGGTTGTCACAAGGTCGTAGGAAGTCTTCATAACTCTCCTTCATGCTCGAGAGTGGTCCCTGCGTACTCGAGGCCTCAGCTAGGTCGCGGCATTTTTTTCAAAATGATAAAATATGCCCGCAGGTAAAAAATGGTCGCCGTGGAAAAAATTTGTCTTCACTCTCCGCTATTCGGTGTCCAATTTTCCCAGTTAGTCATAGCTAGTCGTAGCTGGTCTTCAACATCGTCGAAGGAGGTTGAAGGTGGTCTTCTATATGGTCGAAGGAGGTCTTCAACATGTTATTTCTTTAAATTCTTCTATAGTTGCCATTTAGGTCGCCCAAGTGGGACAGGCCCTTTACTGTCATATGTACCACCTGCAGAACAATGAACTTCTTACGTGAGGCAGAACAGGCCAACAATCAGAATGTGCATAGATTATATATAATAAACAAAAATTCAATAAATTAGTAACTCCAATACTCATGCAAAAAAAGTCCTTGGTGCAACCGGATCCAATTGATAAAATCAAAATTCAAATTCATATTTACTGTCACATGCACCAATTAAGATACAGTGATATTTGAGTTACCATGCAGCCATATAATTAAAAGAACACAACCCAATTAAAAGAACGATAGAACTTAACATAAACATCCACCACAGTGATCACTGTGATGGAAGGCAATAAAGTTCACCCTTGTATAGGGCCTTCACCCTCCATAGTCGCCGCTACGGACGGACCGATGTACAAGCCCTCTCGTTGGGATGATCCAAGCTCCGACGACGGGACGGATGAAACACTCCGCGGCTTGGAGTGCCCGAATCGGCCACTTTCTTACCAGAGACCACGGCTTCTCGATGTTATAGGCCGCAGGCAGGTCAATGGTTGGAGTTTTTCTCTGGTGATCCCCGGCAAGGGATCCCTGGCTCCGGGATGGTCAAATTCCGCGCCACGCCCGCGGCTAGAAGCTCCGCAGACTGCAGTTTTACAATGTTAAAGTCAGCAGGCTGGTGGTCGGAGCCTTTCTTCTAGCTCCACGGTGAAAGTCCGCGCCGCGCCTGCTGCTGAAGCTCTGGGTCGTCTCTGGGAAAGGCGGCACCAATTCAAGTTGTTAGGCTGCAGGGGAGGTGAAAATGCAACTAGGAGAAAAGTCGCATCTCCGCCGAGATAAGTGACTGGAAACGGCTTCCCCCTATTCTCTCTCTCTCCCACCACCCCCACATACTGAGAAACATTAACACATACATTTAGACATACTTAAAAAAACAAAGAAAGTCAAAATGACTGACACACTGCTGGCGAGGCTGCCGCTCGCAGTGCCACCTGGTGACGAAGTTCATGGTTGAAGTAAGTGTTGTGTAGTGTTCAAGAAACTGATCGTTGTTGGAAAGAAACTTCTTGAAGCTGGTGGTCATGCTATTCAAACTCTGATGCCACTTTCCTCTGAAGAATGGCGGCCCCTCGCGGCAGCAGCCCCTGCACTCCATCTGTCTTTTTTTTTTAATTTGTTCCGTTCAATGTGCAGTTTGCTGTAGTTTTTGTATTGTTTTAAACTGTGTATGTGTGGGGGAAACTTTTGAATCTCTTCCCTGCATGGGAGACCCGACCTTTCCCCTGGGTCTCCATTGTTGTTGGGGCCTAGCACCGTGGGGCAGCCTCCAGCCGGAACGACCTGGGGGCTCCGGTCGCGGAGCCTGCGGACTTACCGTTGTGGGGCTGTCCGGCCTCGGAGCGTGGGGAGCTGTGGTGGCGCGCGGCTGCGACCAGACTTAGGGGCTTCGGAGGCTCCAGCTGCAGGGCCGGTGGATGGTGATATCGGGAGCTCGCAGATCCCTGGTGGGAGACCGTTTTTCGGAGCTCCCGCGGCAGCAACATCTCCCACCCGTGTTGCGGGGCCTCCAACATTAAGATCTGGAGTAGGGCCTTACATCGCCGGCGCGGCCTTAACGGCCGTGGGTCTTACCATCACCCGCCGGGGTCTTTAACATTGGGAGAGGATGGAGAGCAGGGGAAAGACAAGACTTTGCCTTCCACCACAGTGAGGAGGAGATTCACTGTGATGGATGTCTGTGTGAATTGAGTTGGTCGTGTGTCTTGTAAAATTGTTTCTTCTAGTATGGCTGCAGAAACTAAAGTTCCTAACGGATAAATAAAGTTCATTGTATTGTATTGTATATGAGTGAAATGAGAGTGTGGCCAGGGTGGTGGGGGGTTTTTGAGGCAGTGCCTCATGCAGATCCCTTCAATGGTGGGGAGGTCAGTTCCTGTGATGGACAGGACAGTGCCTACCACTTTTTATAGACTTCCTTCCTGAGCCTGATGCAACCAGTCTGTATCCACATACCAAACCTTCTCACACTCGCATCTTTTGAGTTGAAATCAGTGTTTCAATCCACTTGCTCAGAATTTTGATGAGCAATATTTGTTACCTGTTGCGATAGATCAGATCTAGCAGAAAGCTCCAAATGTCCCTTAACAAGGAAATTCTGAGGCTTCTGTGGTTACTTCCTCTACAAGAAGTGGTTATTTCCCATAGTCTGTAATGTCACATGGACCCGGCAAGGCATTTAAGTCTACTCATTTTGTTTACCTTCTGCTCAGCCATGGCTGAGTTATTTGCTTCATTGCCTTGTACTTGAGTGCAGAAGCTCAGATTGACTGTCCAATGCATGAGATTTGCTCTCTTTATGGGCCTGTCCCACTTACGCAATTTTTTTTTTTTGGCGACTTGTCATAGTCGCAGCGGTCTCCGAAACTTTTCAACATGTTGAAACTCCAGCGGCGACCGGAACAAGGTACGACTCTTTGGGCGACTACTCACAGCCATACAGGCTTCACCCCGCGACATGTTGCCAGGGTGTCTCCTGTATGGTCGTGAGTAGTCTCCTCAGTCACCCAAAGAATCGTAGCGTCTTTCTGGTCGCCGCTGAATTTTCAACATGATGAAAATTTTCGGCGACCTATGACTGGTGCCGGCAGTCGCTGAAAAAGTCACGTAAGTTAGACAGGCCCATAATTGCTGTCTTTCAGATGAGAAACTAAATTGTGGCCCCAACGTTTTCTGATACACAATATTATATGGCACTATGTTAGAGAAGAGCTGTGGGGTAGATGGGATTTATCAGAGCTAACTGAATAAACATTTCTAAATACAACGATTAATGTGGTTATTATCACATTGTAGTTTGTGGGGGGGCTTGCTATTTGCAAATAAGAGATGATTTTTTTGTGTTATGTTCCATGAAATAATGAAGCTTGAGACAGTCTGAAATGGACATGGAAGTTGCTGTTTAGATATAGGCTCTTTTCCTTAATGAAAATGGAGAATGATACTCTTTAACATGAGATTAGAGGTTTTAATGGCCTATTTCACTATATTGCCTCTAATAAAACTTTTCTGTGCGTTTAGTGTCATTACTTCAAACCATTATTTCAAAATTTTAATTATTCTATGTTTGGTATTTCAGTTTTTCAACTAAATCCATGATTTTAGATTTTTTTTAATTTTTGTTGTGAACGTGGGCATTGCCTTCTGCAAAAAAAAAAGTCCAATTGCTTTTCTTTTGAAGGTTCTTTTCTTGGGAAGGTGGTGGTGACTGTCTTCTTGAAATGCTGCAGTTATTCTGCTGAGGATACCCTCATAGTGCTGTTTGATTGGAAGTTTTAATGGCAATGAATGAATAATTAGTTTAGAAATACAGCATGGAAACAGGCCCTTCAGCTCCTCGAGTCTGCGCTGACCAGCGATCCCCGCACGGTTACACTATCCTACACAATTTATACCAAGCCAATTAACCTGCAAACCTGTACATCTTTTGTCACGGGGAGAAGGTACGAACTCCGTACAGACAAGCACCTGTAGTCAAGATCAAACCCGGGTCTCTGGGGCTGAAAGGCTGCAACTCTACCGCTGCGTCACTATGCCACCATCCTAGAAGTCTGCACTAGAAACCTCTGGTAATGACAAGTCGGAATGGCAACAACTCTACTGCTATCCCACCGTGCCATATTCAGAAAGTTGCAATAAAAATGTATGCCTTCTGGGAATATTTCATTGCAGTTGGGTACGTGCATTGCGTTTGATTACACCAATGTTGCTGGGTACCTGAGAACCTCTGGAATGAGTGTTTCATTGAATCTCAGTACATGTGATAATAATAAATCAATACCAAAAGTGACTGATAGTAACTGATGCTAGGTAATTCATGCAACACTTGAGAAGATACATTTTCTTTACCCCCTTAAAAGCACAGAAGGGGCCATTCTGCCCATCAAGCCTCACCTAATCTGCAAAGCAAAACCATTCCCACCCTAATTTTCTCTGTAATCTATTTTCCCTGCATTCCCATTGCTCCACTTCTGATCTCATAATACAGGCCACTGGGCGGGATGTAGATTTTCCTGATATGTAAACACCGAGTTGTCTACTTTTCATTGTATGCTGCTAGGACCAACAGCAGCTGCGGATTAATTCTAACATATTTAAATGTTCAAAACGCTTGTCAGACCAGAAAATATCTCGAAAGAGAAGCAGAGTTGATATTTCAGATCAAAGACCATTAGATCCTGTGCCATATCTGGAAATATAAACAAACCAATTAATTTTAAATTGGAGGGATGAATAGGACAATGGGAATATCTCTGACAGGGTGAGGTCAGAGTTGCTCAAGTGATAGATGGACCATTGAAAGATACAGCATGGAAACAGGCCCTTTGGCTCATCGAGTCCATGCTGACCATCAATCTTCCGTAGATAGACACAAAAAGCTGGAGTAACTTAGCTGGACAGGCAGCATCTCTGGGGAGAAGGAATGTGTGAGGTTTCAGACCTTTCTTCAATCTCCCATTCTCTACGGTGCGGTGGCGCAGCAGTAGAAGATGCTGCCTTACAGCGCAAGAGACCCGGGTCCCGGGTTCGATTCTGACTACGGGTGCTTGTCAGTACGGAGTTTGTACGTTCTCCCCAAGACCTGCGCGGGTTTTCTCGGAGATCTTCAGTTTCCTGCCACACTCCAAAGACGTACAGGTTTGTAGGTTAATTGGCTTGCTATAAATATAAAATTGTCCCTAGTGTGTGTAGGATAGTGTTAATGTGCAGAGATTGCAGAGTCGGTGGACCAAAGGGCTTGTTTCCGTGCTGTATCTCTGAACTAAGCTGCAACTAAACTCTATGACATATCTTATCTGTTTGGATAGCACGCAAAACAATGTTTTTCACTGTACGTCGGTACATGTAACAATAATAAACCTAAAAGAAGAGTACTGACCTGAAACCTCTACCTGACCATGATCTCCAGGGATGCTGCCCAACCTGCTCAGTTACTCCAGCTTTTTGTCCTTCCTGTGAATGTCCTGTTCACGCTTGTTGTATATTATCCCACTTTCTCATCCACTCACACACACTCTACAGGCAATTAAACTACAAACCTGACTGTTTGAGATGTGAGAGGCAACAACTCTACCAGCTGGTCCACTGTGCCAACTTGTGAGCGGACAATCTTCTCATCCCAGAAATTAGCCTAGTCATTCTCTTCCCCACTCCGTCCAATGGTACTGTATCCTTTCTTGAATAAGGAGATCAAAATTGTGCCCAGTATGGGTGTGGCCTCACCAGCACCCTGTACAACTTTAACAACACTATCCTATCTCGAAACTCCAACCCTCTGGCAGTAATTTTAGTTTACTTTTAGTGTAGTTTTTTGTCACTTGCCCCAAGGTACAGTGAAAAGCTTTTGTTGCGTGCTAATCAGTCAGCGGAAAGTCAATACATGATTACAATCGAGCCATTCACAGTATACATGATAAGGGAATAAAGTTTAGTACAAGATGAAATCCAATCAAAGATAGTCCAAGTGTCTCCAATGAGGTACATAGTAGTTCAGGTCAACATGCCGTTTGGCTTCACCTCCATCCTTCTGTACTCTCTCTCCATTTAGATCGTAGTCTGCCTTTAGATTTCTCTTATTCATGATCTTGCACGCTCCTACATTAAACTATTTGACTAGTTTCCGCCCACTCAACCTACCCATAACCTGCTGCAGAGTTCAAATATCCTCGTTGCATCATGCCTGCCTCATCAATTTAGGGCGGCATAGTGATACAGCTGGTAGAGCTGCTCTTTCACAGCACCAGACCGTAGGTGCTATTTGCGTGGAGATTGCAAGTTCTTCCTGTGACCTGGTGGGTTTCCTCCAGGTGCTCTGATTTTATGGATGGGCAATTCATGAAACCGTCTCACAATTACATATTCATTGCTTTCAAAGTTTTGAGTTAAAAAAGCATAGTGAGGCTTGAAGAACTGATGGGACTTAATCCTCAAGATACTAGCTTTTAATAAATTATGTAGTGTCTCATTTTGGCGTTTGCACTGAATGAATAAACTTTTGTACCCTTGTGGAAGTTATCACAGAAGTGATAATGACCATGGTATAGACAATAGGTGCAGGAGTAGGCCATTCGGCCCTTCGAGCCAGCACTGCCATTCACTGTGAACATGGCTGATCATTCATAATCAGTACCTCATTCCTGCCTTCTCCCCATATCCCCTGACTCAGCTATCTTTAAGAGCTCTATTTAACTCTCTCTTGAAAACTTCCAGAGAAATTGCCTCCACTGCTGTCTGAGGCAGAGAATAAACTATGTTTATAGTTGATACTTGTGTTGACTTGCTGTGGCTTTATTGCCCTCAGCCTATATATTTGATATTGTTAAACCTTTCCACCATTTATAAGACACAGAGTAGGTGCGAGTTGGAAAAAAGTAATTTTGTCATATTTTGTGGTGGGTATATGGAATAAACAGAAGTGCATATGAATGCATTTCGGGCTAAAACTTTGCCTATTTCCTTCGCTCCATAGATGCTGCTGCACCCGCTGAGTTTCTCTAGCATTTTTGTCTACCTTCGATTTTCCAGCTTCTGCAGTTCCTTCTTAAACAACCTTCAGATTTAGAGACGGTTACCTTCCAGCTGTTATCAGGCAACTGAATCATCCTACCACAACCAGAGAGCAGTGCTAAACTACTATCTACCTCATTGGTGGCCCTCGGATTATCCTGGATCGTACTTTGCTGGCTTTACCTTGCACTGAACATTATTCCCTTATCATGTCTCTATACACTGTAAATGGCTCGATTGTAACCATGTTGTGCCTTTCTGCTGACTGGTTAGCACGCAACAAACTTTTCACTGTACCTTGGTACACGTGACAATAAACTAAATTGAACTGCAAGGAGACAAAAGGGTAGACAAAAGTGCTGGAGAAACTCAGCGGGTGCAGCAGCATCTATGGAGCGAAGGAAATAGGCAATGTTTCGGGCGGAAACCAAAGGGTGTCAGATAAGGAAAGGAGTGAAATGCAAGTCTAGAGAAAGGGATAGTGTTAATTATTAATAACAACGTTCTCATGTGGAGATTTGGCATATTATATAATGTAAATAAGTTGCTATTCTAAGGGATGAAATATTTGTGAATGACTAAAGGCATTCCAAATGTGTATCGGCATGTGGAATTTTTCACATAACCTTTGATACAATCTGCTAAATAAGACAGGATTGGATGCTCGGTTAACTAATGATTGTTTTACTATTTTAGTTTATTAGCATACAGTTGATTAGCATACATTAGCATACAGCAAGAAGAGTAAGGTGACATGCCTCAATGACTATCGACCAGTGGCACTAACGCCGGTGGTGATGAAGTGCTTTGAGAGGTTGATCATGGAGCAAATCAACTCCTACATCGACAAAAACCTGGACCCACTGCAGTTCGCGTACCGCCACAACAGATCAACGGTGGATGCGATCTCGCTGGCCCTCCACTCCGCACTGGACCACTTGGACAACAAAAACTCATATGTCAGGCTGTTATTCATTGATTACAGCTCGGCATTTAACACAATCATCCCCTCCAAACTGGTTACCAAACTCGCAGAACTGGGTCTCTGCGCATCCCTCTGCAACTGGATCCTTGACTTCCTCGTCCACAGACCACAGTCTGTTCGTATTGGTGGAAATGTGTCAGCCTCAATAACAATCAGCACGGGAGCACCTCAAGGCTGCGTGCTCAGCCCCCTGCTGTACTCACTCTATACCCATGACTGCGTAGCGAACCACAGTGCGAACTCCATCATCAAGTTCGCTGACGACACCACTATTGTGCGGCGTATCACTGATGGGGATGAGTCAGAGTACAGAAGAGAGATCGAGCAACTGTCCATATGGTGCCAGCGCAATAACCTGGCCCTCAACACCAGCAAAACCAAGGAACTGATTGTGGACTTTGGAAGGAGTAGGAGGGGGACCCGCAGCCCCATTTATATCAACGGGTCGATGGTTGAAAGGGTCAAGAGCTTCAAATTCCTGGGCGTGCACATCTCTGAAGATCTTTCCTGGTCCGAGAACACTAATGCAATCATCAAAAAAGCACATCAGCGCCTCTACTTCCTGAGAAGATTACGGAGAGTCGGATTGTCAAGGAAGACTCTCTCTAACTTCTACAGGTGCACAGTCGAGAGCATGCTGACCGGTTGCATCGTGGCTTGGTTCGGCAATTTGAGCGCCCTGGAAAGGAAAAGACTACAAAAAGTAGTAAACACTGCCCAGTCCATCATCGGCTCTGACCTTCCTTCCATCGAGGGGATTTATCGCAGTCGCTGCCTCAAAAAGGCTGGCAGTATCATCAAAGACCCACACCATCCTGGCCACACACTCATCTCCCTGCTACCTTCAGGTAGATGGTACAGGAGCCTGAAGACTGCAACAACCAGGTTCAGGAATAGTTTCTTCCCCTCAGCCATCAGGCTATTAAACCTGGCTCGGACAAAACTCTGATTATTACCAACCACTTTCTGTTATTTGCACTATCAGTTTATTTATTCATGTGTGTATATATTTATATCATGGTATATGGACACATTTATCTGTTTTGTAGTAAATGCCTACTATTTTCTGTGTGCTTAAGCAAAGCAAGAATTTCATTGTCCTATACAGGGACACATGACAATAAACTAACTTGAACTTGAACTTGAGTTGTGTTGTGTGGTGTGGTCTGACAACTATCAAGAGCTTTTAATCTTCAATTCTACTATGAATGGAACAATGACATTCTTGCTGCAGGTTTTACAGGCAATTTAAACCAACAACACAAATAGATATACGATAATCAACAATACAATAAATTATTAGTAGTACTATATAACTAGACCATAATAGTACATTGGATAGTTTTGGGATAAGCCCACAGTTCTCCTTTTCAAATTTGCTTCACTGTTCCATACCTTGTAATGAAAGGTGAACTGCTTTGACAATATTAAAGTGATTTCACATGGGAATGGTCGTGATAGCCCGCAAACATTATTCTTGTGACATGTAGTGTCTCCAGCTGTACCATCTGCCACGCGTCAGGAAATACAATTTGAAATACATTATTTGCTTATTAATATACCATTTCCACAAAGTTCATTAGAAAATTTAAATTCCATGTCCCATATTTTTTGGATGGTGATTTGTGACAATATTATTCCAAGTAAAATATGAAGAAACATGAAATTTAAACATCAAAGTCAAGAAACACTTTTGGAAGAATATTCGTTTTCCCAAGCCTTATTCATAGGTGCACAAGGTTAAATCGTTGAAGGACAAATCAAAATTCCCCTGCCCCAACTATCCTCTCAAGACACAGTGCTCGAATATCTTGGTGGGGCAGGCAGTATCTAGTTTAGTTTGTCATGTGTGCCAAGGTACAGTGAAAAGCTTTTGTGTTGCGAGCTATCAGTCAGCAGAAAGACTACATGATTACAATCAGGCCGTCCACACTGTAGAGATACAGGATAAAGGCTATAACGTCTAGTGCAAGATAAAGTCTAGTAAAGTCCGATTAAAGATTGACCGAGGGTCTCCAATGAGGTAAATGATAGGTGAGGACCACTCTCTAGTTGATGATAGGATGGTTCAGTTGCCTGATAACAGCTGGGAAGAAACTATTAAGATTGCTTTTGGATTGGCATATGGATTTGCAGGTAATGAAGGGATATGGATCATTTGCAGACAGAGGAGTTTAACTGGGCATCATGTTCGGCATGAATATTGTGGGACTGTTCCAGTGTCTATCAGCCTCCAATGTCATATGAGCCTCCAACACTCCAAAGAAAGCAATCACCCAGGAGTTTCAGCAACCTCTCTTTATAGTTAATACCCTCTACTCCAGGCATCATCCTGATGAAGATGTTTGGCAACCTCCCTAAAGCCTCCACATTCCTCTGTAATGAGGTGACCAGGCACAATTCTCCAAATGTGGCCTATCCAAATCTTTATTATGTTGCAACGTGGCATCGTGACTCTTATACTTGTCCCTGACCGATGAAGTTATGCATACTGTTTTTTAACCACGCAATCGACTTAATCTTGCCCTTTTCTGAGAGTAATGGATTTAAAATGCCTTTGCATGTCAATGCTGTTAATGGTCCTGGCATGAACGGTATATGTTCGTTCTACATTTATCCTGGTAGAATAATGATTTCCATGCCAGATGTTGATCTGCGCTTGCTGAGCTGAGCACTGATGCACAAACATCGTCTTAAGGTGCCATTGCTCTGTTGACATGCAGTCCTTTTACACAAACTGGAGTGCGTCAAAAAAGATAATGGTAATAATATGACGGCTTTCGTCTGTTTGACAGGGCAGTCCCAATTGTGTACCTTACTATTATCTTCAGGATATTGTCATTTTGTTCTTGTTTCACAGATTATGACAGCTCACTAGTTCCTTGCTGAAGTGAACATTTGTGTTGCTTGGTGTTTTGTCATGTTGTGGCAGTCTCTGCCTCTGAGCTAAATTGCATCTTTTTGGGGAAATAAAAACAGGATATGCTGGTGATACTTAAGGTCAAGTAGCACCTGAGGAGAAAGAACAAATTGTTTCAGGTTGACAAAAATGCTGGAGAAACTCAGCGGGTGAGGCAACATTTGCCGCTAGGGGCGCTGCAATGAAGGCGCCTCTGCTTACAGTCTGTCTGTTTTTTTCTATCTTTTTTATTTTAGTTTGTCTAACCAGTTTTGTTTTGGGGATACTTTCGTTTTTGTATGAGGGGGAGGGTAAGGGGGAAACCGCTTGCCAGTCGCTTCCTGGCGGGGAGTTCAAGTTCAAGTGAGTTTATTGTCATGTGTCCCTGTATAGGACAATGAAATTCTTGCTTTGCTTCAGCACACAGAATATAGTAGGCATTTACTACAAACAGATAAGTGTGTCCATATACCATTATATAGATATATACACACATGAATAAATAAACTGATAAAGTGCAAATAACAGAAAATGGTTATTAATAATCAGAGTTTTGTCCAGACCAGGTTTAATAGCCTGATGGCTGTGGGGAAGTAGCTATTCCTGAACCTGGTTGTTGCAGTCTTCAGGCTCCTGTACCTTCTACCTGAAGGTAGAAGGGAGATGAGTGTGTGGCCAGGATGGTGTGGGTCTTTGATGATACTGCCAGCCTTTTTGAGGCAGCGACTGCGATAAATCCCCTCGATGGAAGGAAGGTCAGAGCCGATGATGAACTGGGCAGTGTTTACTACTTTTTGTAGTCTTTTCCTCTCCAGGACGCTCAAATTGCCTAACCAAGCCACGATGCAACCGGTCAGCATGCTCTCTACTGTGCACCTGTAGAAGTTAGAGAGAGTCTTCTTTGACAAACCAACTCTCCGTAATCTTCTCAGGAAGTAGAGGCGCTGATGAGCTTTCTTGATAATTGCATTAGTGTTATCGGACCAGGAAAGATCTTCAGAGATGTGCACGCCCAGGAATTTGAAGCTCTTGACCCTTTCAACCATCGACCCGTTGATATAAATGGGGCTGTGTGTCCGCCTCCTACTCCTTCCAAAGTCCACAATCTGTTCCTTGGTTTTGCTGGTGTTGAGGGCTAGGTTATTGCGCTGGCACCATATGGACAGTTGCTTGATCTCTCTTCTATACTCTGACTCATCCCCATCAGTGATACGCCCCACAACAGTGGTGTCGTCAGCGAACTTGATGATGGAGTTCGCACTGTGACTGGCTACGCAGTCATGGGTATAGAGTGAGTACAGCAGGGGGCTGAGCACGCAGCCTTGAGGTGCTCCCGTGCTGATTGTTATCGAGGCTGACTCATTTCCACCAATACGAACAGACTGTGGTCTGTGAATGAGGAAGTCGAGGATCCAATTGCAGAGGGATGTGCAGAGACCCAGTTCTGCGAGTTTGGTAACCAGCTTGGAGGGGACGATTGTGTTAAATGCCGAGCTGTAATCGATGAATAACATCCTGACATATGAGTTTTTGTTGTCCAAGTGGTCCAGAGTGGAGTGGAGGGCCAGCGAGATCGCATCCACCGTTGATCTGTTGTGGCGGTAAGCGAACTGCAGTGGGTCCAGGTTTATGTCGAGGTAGGAGTTGATTTGCTCCATGATCAACCTCTCAAAGCACTTCATCACCACCGGCGTTAGTGCCACTGGTCGATAGTCATTGTGGCACGTCACCTTACTCTTCTTGGGCACTGGTTTAATTGATGCCCTTTTAAAGCAGGTGGGGACCTCAGACCTCAGAAGTGAGAGGTTGAAAATGTCCGTAAATATTCCAGCCAGTTGGTCCGCACAGGTTTTTAGAACATGACCGGGTATACCATCAGGTCCAGGTGTTTTTCGGGGGTTCACCCCTCTGAAGGATTTCCTGACGTCGGCCTCTGTGACTCAGACTGAAATGCCATCACAGCGAATGGGGGATCGGGAAGGCACATCAGTATTGTCCCTATCAAAGCGTGCGTAAAACGCATTGAGCTCGTCAGGGAGTGATGTTTCGCTGACATTCGAGCTGCCTCCTGGTTTCGCCTTGTAGGAGGTGATTGCATTCAGGCCCCGCCACAGCTGCCGAACATCTGTTTCATCCTCCAGTTTGGAGCAGAAGTCCCTTTTGGCCTTTTTGATGGCCTTACCAAGGTCGTATCTGGTCTTCATGTAGGCCACTGTATCATTGGAAGTGAATGCCCTGTGTCTGGACTTCAGAAGAGTGCGGATCTCAAAGTTCATCCAAGGTTTCTGATTGGGAAACACTCGGAAGGTTTTTGTAGGGATGCAGTCCTCCACACATTTCTTTACGAAGTCTGTAACGACTGTGGCGTATTCGTTCAAGTCCGTTGCCGAGGCCTTGAACATTGCCCAGTCTACAGACTCCAAACAGTCCTGGAGTTGTTCCTCTGCCCCCCCCCCCCCCGACCAGCTCTGTACTGTCCTCACCTCTGGGGGTGCGCTCTTCAATTGCTGCCTGTAGGCAGGAAGAAGCAGCACCGCGGTATGGTCGGATTTACCGAAGTGAGGGCGAGGGATAGAGCGATAGGCATTCTTGATGGTGGTGTAGCAGTGGTCGAGGGTGTTTGGTCCTCTGGTGCAGCAGGAGACATGTTGGTGGAAGTTGGGGAGTGATTTCTTTAGGTTTGCCTTATTGAAGTCCCCAGCAATGGTGGTAAATGCCTCGGGGTAAGACGTCTGGTGTTTGTTGACCACGGCGTGCAGCTCCTCCAGTGCCAGACGGACGTCTGCCTGGGGTGGGATGTAGACCGCGGTCAGGATAATGGAGGTGAATTCCCTTGGGAGGTAGAAGGGACGGCACTTCACCGCCAGATGTTCGAGGTGTGGAGAGCAGGAGTTGGACAGGACTGCCACGTCTGAGCACCATGCAGAGTTGACCATGAGGCAGACGCCCCCTCCTCTCCCTTCCCCAGATGCCAGGGTACGGTCCATATAGTGGATGGAGAAACCTTCATGCTGAACCGCTGAATCTGGGGAGCTGGGGGTGAGCCATGTCTCTGTGAAACAGAACACAGAGCATTCCCTCAGCTCTCTTTGATAAAGCAGCCTTGCCCTTAAGTCCTCCACTTTGTTTTCAAGGGACTGTACGTTGGCCAGTAGGATAGTAGGGAGAGGGGGCCGAAGTCCCCTGCGCTTCATTCTGACCTGAAGTCCTGCCCGTCGGCCACGTTTCCGGACACAATGGAGGCTTCCCCTTTGTTTCCAGGTACTGTACTTGCTGTACCTGCTGTTTCTGCGGACCTGCGCTGGAACGGGGATGCAACTATTTCTCGACTGCGGAGGGCTCCGGAGGCCCCGACCACGGGTGAACATCAGAGGAAGATGACTGACTTTGGTGCTTTCCCTCACAGTGGGAAACTTTAATTCTGCTGTGTGGGGATGTTTTGTGTTGAACCCTATCGTATATTGTGTTCTTTATTTTTATTGTAAGGCTATATGGTGATCACATTTCACAGTGCCAAATAAATATATCTTGTATCTTGTAACATCTATGGAGCGAAAGAATAGATGACATTTCGGGTCGAGACCCTTCATCAGTCTGAAGAAGGGTCTAGACCAGAAACGTCACCTATTCCTTCGCTCCATAGATGCTGCCTCACCCGCTGAGTTTCTCCAGCATTTTTGTCCATAATCGATTTTTCTAGCATCTACAGTTCTTTCTTAAACAATTGTTTCAGGTTTGTGCCTTGCTTCAGAGCTAGTAAAGATAGAGATAAAATGTGTTGTAGGCGGATACATCACATGGATAGGTCTGTGGTAAGTAGAGGAGAGGAGAGATTAAAGGCCAAGATTGTTTTGTTTACGAGAGGCGAAAGGGGACTTTCTTATTTCAGCTGTCAGTTAGGAGAAAGCTTCTTCTTCTTATCGAGTCCACACACAAGATTAGAAGTTGTTCGGCCAGAGCTGAACACACTTCTCAGCATCTGCACAATGCGCTTCTTGTGCGTCTTGTGCGTGGTGGTGGAAAGATTGGATGAAACAGGGCCGCGACGTGAACGCTCTTTCCTTGCTGAAATGGAAGGATGAATGAGAACAGGCAGAAAGAGGGAAAAATGCTCGTAATTACTGTAAAACCTTTAACAGTCCGAGAAAATGTATACAAATAGTAGAGATCTTCAGCAGGTCAGGCAGCATCCTTGAAGAGAGAAAATAGTCGAGGGAGAACAATAGAGATAAATTACCTTTCATCAAAACTAAATGAATTGAATTGAATCAATTTTATTAGCCAAGTATGTATGCATACAATGAATTTGCCTTGGTGCTTTGCTCACAAGTAACAACACGACATACAGGTGACAGTTAAAAATAAAACATTAATTTAAACATGTGAATGAAATAAAATGCCAGAGCTAAAGCAGGCTACAGGCTTTTGGTCATTGAGTAGAGCTACTGCTCGTGGGGAAACAAAGCTGTTTTTACGTCTGGCTGTGTCAGCTTTGACAGTCTGAAATCGCCTTCCAGAAGGAAGTGCTTCAAAGGGTTTGTGGCCAGGGTGAGAGGGGTCAGAGATTATCTTACCCGCTCGCTTCCTGGCCTTGCAGTGTACAGTTCATCAATGGGGGGGACGGTTGCAGCCAACAACCTTCTCGGCTGATCGAACAATGCGCTGCGGCCTCCAGATGTCGTGGTTGGTGGCAGAGCCAAACCAGACCATGATAGTGAAGGTGAGGACAGACTCTACGATGGCGGTATAAAACTGGACCATCATTGCCTGTGGCAGATTGTGCTTCCTCAGCTGCCGCAGGAAATACATCCTCTGCTGGGCTTTTTTGACTGGAGTCGATGGTGGCCCCCCATTTAAGGTTCCCGGAGATGATGGTTCCAAGGAACTTAAATGACTCCACAGATGTGAATGTGGTGTTGTTGATGGTGAGTGGGGAAAGGGGAGGGGAACTCTCCTAAAATCTACTATCAATTCCACTGTCTTAAGAGCAGGTTGTTGCGAAGGCACCAGGACGCCAGCTGTGTCACTTCCTGTCTGTGGGCAGATTCTTCCCCATCCTGGATCAGTCCAATCAGGGTTATGTCATCTACAAACTTGAGAAGCTTGACAGAGGAGTCTGTGGAGGTGCAGTCGTCGGTGCAGAGAGAGTAGAGGAGAGGGGAGAGTTCGCAACCTTGCGGTGCTCCTATGCTACGGTCAGCGGGTCTGAGATGCGCTTTCCCAGCCTCACAAGCTGCTTCCTGTCTGTCAGGAAGTTGGAAAAAAACTCGGGAAATAATGCATCAGATTTTCAGTTGAGGCGATTTTTGACATCATGCCGTAAATCTCTATCGGAATGTGTAAAAATCTCACCGTTAGCGCGCCGTGTTTTTGAGGAGATGTGAATCACAGACGAACATCATACACACAAATACATACACATCCAAGATCAGAGTTGTATAAGTATAAAGATACACACACACACACACACACACACACACACACACACACACACACACACACACACACACACACACACACACACACACACACACACACACACACACAATATACACACACATAATATATACATACACACACACACACACACACACACACACACATAATATACACACACACACATGCATACATACTCAAAAAACAAACAATAACAGTGTAATAATAATAATATTCTGTTGTAGTTCAGAACGTATGAGGTTGTAGTGTTTAATAGCCTGATGGCTGTTCGGAAGAAGCTGTTCCTGAACCTGAACGTTACTGTTTTCAAGCTCCTGTACTTTCTTCCCGATGGCAGTGGTGAGATGAGTGTGTGGCCAGGGTGGTGTGGGTCTATGATGATGCTGGCTGCCTTTTTGAGGCAGCGACTCCGATAAATCCCTTCGATGGTGGGGAGGTCAGAGCCGATGATGGACTGGGTAGTGTTCACAACTTTTTGCAGTCTTTTCTGCCCCTGGATGTTCAAGTTGCCAAACCAGGCCACGATGCAACCAGTCAGTATGCTCTCTACTGTGCACCTATAGAAGTTCAAGAGAATCCTCTTTGACATACCGAATCTCCATAATCTTGGGATTATGGGAAATGACACAGTAGCATTGGTGTAAGGGAAACTGTGACCTTGGGAAAAGGAAGACACTTTGAAGGACACATTGGTTTGGAGGAGCTCAGTGCATCAGGCAGCAACTGCGGATGGAACGGCGAGGTGACATTTTAGATCGGCCCATTCTTTGGACAAGTAACTAGAAGGGGCCGTCTTCAGTCCGAGGCAGGATCCCGATCCGAAATGTCTCCTGTCCATTCCCTCCACAGACCTCCGCTACCTGACCTGCAGAATTCCTCCAACACTTTGTGTTTTACCCAAGATTCCAGCTTATGCAGTTCCCTCTTTCTCTTTGAAAGACAGTTGTGAGAGGTGTCAGAACAGATAGGATAGAATCTGAGAAACTAGGAAATGTGAAGCAGTGAGAGTTAAGCCCCTGTCCCACTTTCCCGAGTTACTAACAAACTCTCCCGAGTTTTCCCCTTGATTCGAACTCGGGGAATTACGGTTATAGCCAGTTGTAGGTACTCGGGGCTTTTTTTTTACTCATAGACATTTTTCAACATGTTGAAAAAACGTCCCGGCTTACCCGATGCCCCAAGTTCCTACGGCTAGCATTACGAGCTGCTACGAAATATCTAGATCAAGATCAAAATATCAAGATACATTTATTTGTCACATTCCTGGGATGTCAGGACTGTCTTATGAAGAAAGACTGGATAGACTTGGTTTATACTCTCTAGAATTTAGGAGATTGAGAGGGGATCTTATAGAAACTTACAAAATTCTTAAGGGGTTGGACAGGCTAGATGCAGGAAGATTGCTCCCGATGTTGGGGAAGTCCAGGACAAGGGGTCACAGCTTAAGGATAAGGGGGAAATCCTTTAAAACCGAGATGAGAAGAACTTTTTTCACACAGAGAGTGGTGAATCTCTGGAACTCCCTGCCACAGAGGGTAGTCGAGGCCAGTTCATTGGCTATATTTAAGAGGGAGTTAGATGTGGCCCTTGTGGCTAAGGGGATCAGAGGGTATGGAGAGAAGGCAGGTACGGGATACTGAGTTGGATGATCAGCCATGATCATATTGAATGGCGGTGCAGGCTCGAAGGGCCGAATGGCCTACTCCTGCACCTAATTTCTATGTTTCTATGTTTCTATGTACCAATTGGTACAGTGAAATGTGTGGTCGCCGTAGAGCCATATGAATAATAATAATAATAGAAAATTAATAATAAATAAATAATACAGAACACGATAGTCTTTAACACAGACATCCCCACGCAGCGGGATCAAAGTTTCCCACTGTGAGGGAATGCTCCAAAATTCAATCATCCTCCTCTGTTGTCCTCCCGTGGTTGGGGGGCTCCCGAACCCCTGCTGTCGCCGCTACGGGCGGCCCGATGTTCAGGCCCGTTTGCTGGGGTAATGGAAGACCGACGTCGGGACTGGAGGACATCCTCTGCGGCTTGGACATCCGAATCGGCCACCTCCTACCGGAGTCCGCGGCTCCCGAAGTCCACAGGCCACGCTGGGCGGAGATTCAACGCTGGCGGCCCTCGGTGCAGCAGGCCCAACACTCTGGAGTTTCAACGGCGATCCCAGGTAAGGCATCACCCGCTCTGCAGTGAATCTAGCGCTGCGCTGCCGCTGCTGGAGCTCTGGTCCGGTCCCCGGCAGGAAAGACCGCTCCAATCCAGATGGCAGGCCGCGAGAGGGGGGCGAGGACGCAACTCGGAGAATAGTCGCGTCCTCGCCATGAAGTGACTGGGAAACGGTTTCCCTCTTACCCTACCCCCCTCCCCCACATAGAAAAGCTAAAGTAACTAAAGAAACATACTTTTAATACTAACTATAAATTAAAAAATGATAGATAAACAAACAAACTGTAGGTAGAGGCTGCTTTCAATGCGGCGCTGAAGGCACTCCTACGGCCTCCTACCCCCTACGAGCTCGCTATCGACATTCCCCGAGTTCGAATCAAGGGGAAAACTCGGGAGAGTTTGTGAGTAACTTGGGAGAGTCGGACAGGGGCTTTATGCTGCTCCATGACAAGCTCAGCACATACAAGAGTACAGCACAGGAATGGGTCCTTCTGTCCACAATGTCTGTGCTTAACATGTACAAAGACCAACTCTTATCTGTCTGCACATCATCCATGTCTCTCCTTTGCATAGCCGTATGCCTATCCAAAGTCTCTTAAATCCCACCATTGTATCTGCCTTACCTATCATCCTTGGCAGTGTGTTCCAGGCACTCACCACACTCTTCTGTGTATAAAACAAAACTTCTGCACATCTCCTTGAAACTTTGCTCCTCTCACCTTAAAGCTATGTGCTCTAGTATTTGATTTTCCATCCCGGGAAATTCCCACATTCTTCACTACTTTCCTCCCAACAAGCTTATAAATTAGGATCCTGTTCTGATGGAGAGTCTCTGATGCAAATCATTAACTCTGTTTCTCTTCCCAAAGATACTGCCTGACCTGCCAAGAATTTCTAGCAGTTTTTGTTTTTATTTTAGATTTTCGGCACCTGTGATGTTTTAAAATATATATTTTTTACGCTATTACATTCTCTTCATATGGCTCTGTCAATTAGGCCCCACCTTCCAAAAGTCCTCTATTCCAGGGAAAGCCTGGTGAGCCTTTTCTCGAGTGCAGTGATTTCCCAGTCTTGGCAACATCCTCATAAATCTCTCTTGCACCTTCTGTGGTGCAGTCACTGCTTTCCGATAACCTAGAACTGCAGACAGTACCCAGAGCGTATCCTTACAAGATTTTATTATTCCAGTTGTTTTGCTTTTGGAGATGGCAGAGATAGAGGGACAGATTTCCTCTATGAATCATTTTGTAGCTAATGGGAACTGAGGAATGTGGACTGTGAAATCTGTTCCTCCCCCCCCCCCACCCCCACGAGAATGTTTGTGTATCCTGTTCTTCTGCAGTTGCAGCTTGACTGCCCTCCGGCATTCTGCGAGATCTTTAAAATTTTGCAAGGGGAATTACTGTTTGAAAGCAACGCCACTTGGAAGCATTAAGAATGCCTACAGTCTGGTGTGAGTCATACTAGCAGATGAGCTGGTGAGGTAATGGTCTTTGGAGAGGGAGATAGATGATGTCACCTCCTTTCACACTGCACCTTCAGCATTGCCACCTGCAGAGCGAGCCGAGCTCTTGATTTACCGAGGGTTTGTTATTGATAAATTCCCAGCGCTGATCCCCTTAACTGGAGCTTTTCAATAAAATGCCAGATTGTGTTATTGTAAAATATTTAGCTGCGGTCAGCCTTCTGTTCTGAGCCCAATAGATGGGATTGATGCAGTGTGGGTTCATCTATTCACTACCCCCTGATGTAATTTGCTGAAGTCATTCTGCACACAACAACCCTACAGAGTAATTATTTTAGAAGAGGGAAGAAGAGGAAGACAACTTGTATTTCTTATTAAAGTATATATTGAATATTACATCATATTCTGTTGAATCTAATAATGCTGCACCTTGCTTCATGTCTAATAATTCAGTATTTTTCTGACTTTGGTCAGCATCTCTGCATTGCCATCTTTATTTAGAATATCCAACTCTTCAAATAAAGTTTTTATCAACAGGCTTACAACAGTGCCTTTCTATATTTCTACTAACATCAATCAATTTGACCTTGGAGGAAGAAATTTAAATAAATTCTTATGTCAGAACAAGGTATTTAACTACAAGCTGTGAGGACAACAAACCCACTTCCGTTAAATCCTGAACGATTGCTGCTTTTAATTGAAGATCTTGTTCTTAATATTGGGAGTCTGGGACATAAAATGAAAGAAAGACACAAAAAGCTGGATAACTCAGCGGGTCAGACAGCATCTCTGTAGAAAAGGAATAGGTGATGTTTCAGGTCGCGACCCTTCTTCAGATGGGTCAAGAAGGGTCTCTACCCAAAATGTCTTTTAATTCTTTTCTCCAGAGATGCTGTCTGACCTGCTGAGTTACTCCAGCTTTTTATGTCTATCCTCGGTGTAAACCAGCATCTGCAATTCCTTCTTACACATAAAATTGAAGTATAGAGTTCAAATTTTAGGACTTCTGTTAATAATCGTTGTTGCAACCATCAGGAAACACTGACTGTTTAATGTTGGACAATTAATGTTTCTGCCCTGGAGAGTTTAAATACAAGTCAGGATCCACAACCAACATGAATTGGTTTTCCCTTAAGTGTGTTGTAGTTCTTGCAGATAGCAAAATCTTTACTTGGAAGCATACTTCTCTCTGTTGCTCTTGTTACATCATCAAAAGCCAATAAAAAGCTCATTTACTGGTGTTTTTTTTAGTAATTTCCTTCTTTGTTTATCTATCCACAGTGTTTTGTGTTTTCTCACAGTTATAACTAATTATTTCTTAATTGATTCTATTGGGAGTCCATTAACGCTAATTATTTTGCAGTTGAGAATTTTGTAATTACCACACTCTTATTGGTTTATAGATCCACCATAGAAAACGTACTGTTAGGTTGCATCACAGCTTAGTTTGAAAGCACCTCTACCCAAGACTGCAATAAATTGCCACGAGTTGTAGATGTAGCTCAGTTCATCTCACAGACCAGACATT
Source organism: Amblyraja radiata (assembly GCF_010909765.2). Classification (NCBI taxonomy): domain Eukaryota; kingdom Metazoa; phylum Chordata; class Chondrichthyes; order Rajiformes; family Rajidae; genus Amblyraja; species Amblyraja radiata. The sequence goes on from NC_045956.1 coordinate 175,016,849, forward strand.
TTACCATTGACCCTATCTGCACAGCCTTGAGAAAGCAGCCAACATAATCAAAGACTTGTCACTGCTCCCATCTGACAAAAGCTTGAAAGTGCGCACCATCAGACTCTGGAACAGCTCCTTCCCCTCTGTTATCAGGCTTCCGAACAGTCCTTCCATAAGCTAGAGTACTGTTCAATTCACCTGTATTCCATTATGGTCATTGGATTTTGTCTGTGGAACTGATACGCTACAATGCTGAGAGCACAACCTGTACGAATTGGCAACATCGATAAACATCAGTACAGGAGCTCCTGAAGGCGGTAAGCTCAGCCCTCTCACTATATGATAATGAGTGTATAGGAGGACGCAACAGACAATAGGTGCAGGAGTAGGCCATTTGGCACTTCGAGCCAGCACCGCCATTCAATGTGATCATGGCTGATCATCCCCAATCAGTGCCCCGTTCCTGCTTTCTCCCCATATCCTCTGACTCCACTATCTTTAAGAGCCCTATCTAGCTCTCTCTTGAAAGTATCCAGAGAACTGTCCTCCACAGCTCTCTGAGGCAGAGAATTCCACAGACTCACAACTCTCTGTGTGAAAAAGTGTTTCCTCATCTCTGTTCTAAATGGCTTGCCCCTTATTCTTAAACTGTGCCCCTGGTTCTGGACTCCACCAACATCAGGAACATGTTTCCTGCCTCTAGCGTGTCCAAACCCTTAATAATCTTATATGTTTCAATAAGATATCCTCTCACCCTTCTAAACTCCAGAGTATACAAACCCAGCCACTACATTCTCTCAGCATATGACAGTCCTGCCATTCCCGGGAATTAACCTTGTAAACCTACGCTGCACTCCCTCAATAGCAAGAATGACCTTCCTCACATTAGGGGACCAAAACTGCACACAATACTCCAGGTGTGATTTCAGTAGGGCCCGATACAACTGCAGAAGGACCTCTTTCTCCTATACTCAACTCCTCTTGTTATGAAGGCCAACATGCCTTTCGCTTTCTTGCTAACATGCCAAACGCAGTTTCTATTCTGTCTTCAAATTCGCTGTGGATGGAATACAGATGATGATGGGTCAGAGATTCGGTATGTCAACGAACACCCTCTTGAACTTCTACAGGTGTACTGTAGAGAGCATATCTCGTCATATGAATGCAAATAAATTGCATACCAAATAAGGCTTTTCACTGTATTTCAGTAATAATAAACTTACTTTCTGAATTTCCTTAGCTTACAATTTGAATTTTAAACATTCTAGCAATTTGTTTCCATGTCATTTTATCGTGCATCTTTCTTGACCTCATAGTCAGTGAAGACTTTTTGAAATTTGGTTTCCGTGGAAAGAAATTCAGGAAGGTCTTTCAAACAGAAATGAAATATTTTACTAAATAATCTATTTCAGTCTTGTTGATTTTTGATGTGTGTATATTGCCCCGAACACCAGGGAGAACTCCCCTGATACTTACAGGTTGTTTTCTTTTGCATCCACTTGATAGAGCACACGGGATCTCCCTTAATATCCTCTACACTGATGGCATCGAGATTGACAGTGCATTGTTCATCCAGTCATTTCAAGGCTCTTAAACCCAAGCTTCTGTAATTATTGCTTACATTTCAGCACTGCCTCCACAATTTGAATATTTCTGACAGTATTTTTTCATTTGCATTCATTACTATCTCAGCACCATTTATGAAGAATGTATATGCATATTTTATTTTATCCTTTGTGTGAACAGTATTTTATATTTCCGTGCATTCTTCGATTTTTTTGTTTTTTTTGTCCATTTAGATACTTTGGCAAACTGTTTCTTGATTTTTGAGATATCTTGAATACTGCTATTCCTGTCACGGTATTACCAGCAGTTTGACTGTTATCTGTGAATTATAAAATTGGCCGATAAGGCCCAGGAAAAGGAAGGACTGTATCATGTTGGTTTAAGTGCAACTTCATGCTATGTGTCTTGCTGATGCTGAACATCACCTGGAATGTATTGAGGTTATTGGTAACTTGGAAGATGCTCCATAGATAGGGAGGGCATAAAAATGCTTTATTCCTGGTTTATATCAGTTTATGATGGGAATCTGGTGTTCCCAAAGTGTTGCTAAAACCACTTTGAACTGATTTCCAGTTGAGTGGAAGCACTAACCTGACTAATCATTGATGTAACCCACCGCCCCTCCCTGTTCGTTTATACAACTGCCTTCTACTAAAGTCTTGAGTATCAATAGGTTTGAAGTTTATTAATTGGTTTCTTGCTTGGTTTGAAGTGTACTTTCAATGATTGTATAGCCTTTTAAAGATGGAGTGATTGGTGGTATAATGGTACTTTTACTGGTTTACAAACCTATCAAAATGGTAAAACCATTTCCCGGTGCCTGTTGTTATCAGGCCTCAATCAACGGGATCTCCAGTGTCCATTCACTGCAATTTGATCAAAGTGCCTGAACAGGGAGAAAATCAAAAAGCAGACTTAAATTTTAAAATATCTTGGAGTACTAAATAAAATTATGTTTAAATCATAGTACTTACAGCTCAGAACAAGGCTTCTCAGCCCATACTCAGCTCAGCCTATGCTATCTCTATAGACATCTGTCCACTTCCTCTCACTGCCCTTTCACAATTGTCTCTCCACAATATTATTGATCCAGTCTCCCCTTGAAAGCCACACTGGAACCTGCCTCCACTACACCTGTGGGCAATGTATTCCAGATTCCAACCATACAAACAGTCATTCCTTGTGTAACTTCTGACTTTCTGACTCTTTCACTCAATGCCCCAACCTATGAAGGCGGGATCTCCCTATACATCAATGATGTACAGTCTTGCCATAAACTGTATACTTTCCCCTTGCATTCGACTTTCCAAAGTGAAAAATGCCAACATGCAGAATATAGTGTTGCAGCATTATAGCATTACAGAGAAAGTACAGATTAAAAACTAAAAAGTGCAAGAGCCACAATGAGTTTGGTTGGGCATTGGGGTTATAACCCTTAAGGCCCTGTCCCACTTGGGCGTCATTTGCACATCATGCAGATGGCGCACAAAGATTTTGTACATCCCAATATCCTGGGGTGCCGCACGCGACTGCGTGTCACTGCTTACGTCACCACGCACCATGCGCACATCACGACGTGTAAATGATGACGCCCAAGTGGGACAGGCCCTTTACCTTATGAATTGACCATTAAGTGGGCTGTTTGCAGCAGGGAAGAAGCTTTCCCTGAATCTGGTGGATCATGCTTTCAAGCTTTTGTATCTTCATGCCAACGAGACAGGGGGAGAATAGGGAATAACTGGGGTAAGTAGTCCTTGATTATGCTGGCTACTTTCCCTGAAATGCAGATGGTTAATGTAGATCATAATTGAAAGGCCGAATGGCCTAATTCTACTATCAAGTCTAATCTGCCATGCAATCTTGGCTGATCTATCTCTCCCTCCTAACCCCATTCTCCTGCCTTCTCCCCATAACCTCTGACACCTGTACTAATCAAGAATCTATCTCTGCCATATCCACTGACTTTGTCTCCACAGCCTTCGTGGCAAAGAATTCCACAGATTCACCACTAAGAAATTTCTCCTCATCTCCTTCCTAAAAGAATGTTCTTTAATTCTGAGAATTTAACCTCTAGTCTTAGACTCTCCCACTAGTGGAAACATCCTCTCTATCCAAGCCTTTCACTATTCTGTACGTTTCAATGAGGTCCTCCCTCGTTCTTCTAAACTCCAGCGAGTACAGGCCCAGTGCTGTTAAACGCTCATCATATGTTAACCCGCCATTCCTGGGATCATTCTTGTAAACCTCCTCTGGACCCTCTCCAGAGCCAGCACATCCTCAGATATCGTGGCAAAAGTAGTAGAATTAGTTGATGAGGGGGAGTCTGGTCTGTGTGATGGACTGGGCTACATCCACACCTCTGCAATTTTGTATGGTCTTGTGGAATGAATACGTTTATTGGCCAAGTATGTTCACATACAAGCAATTTGCCTTGGTGCTCTGCTCGCAAGTAACAACACGACATACAGTAACATTTAAGAATGACACATAAAACATTAAACATTAATAATAAGACATTACAGTTTAAACATGTGAATGAAATAAAATACCAGAGCAAAATGAGGCGACAGACTTTTGGTTATTGAGTAGAGCTACTACTCGTAGAAAAACGAAGGTAGACAAAAATGCTGGAGAAACTCAGTGGGTGAGGCAGCATCTATGGAGCAAAGGAGTAGGTGAAGTTTCGGGTCGAGACCCTTCTTCAGATTTACCCTCCAACTTGTGGGGGGAAAAGCTGTTTTTATGTCTGGCTGAGCCAAACCAGACCAAGATGGAGAAGTTGAGGCAGTGGTATTGCTAAACAAAGACCACAAGAAATTGCATTGAGTTGTGGATGTAGTTCAGTCCATCACTATAATACCACCGTGTCATTTTTTATACTTGGTCAAACCTCCCTCACAGTGGTTTAATAGTTCTTTATTATCACATATACCACGGTAAAGTGATTTCCTGTTGTTACCTGCAGAACCAAAATGGCGGCAGCGCGGGCACATCGCGACGCCCCGTGTCTCCCAAGAATGGGAAAAATAGTGACAATTCCCCTACCTGCTTCAAGGCTGTTCACACGGAGCAGTCTTGTATCCATTTCGTACAGCCGACAGGAACTTCTGGACTTCGGTTCCTGCGGCTGCAACAACTTTCTGGGCGATCTCCGTCTCGCTCTTGAGCTCGTCAGAGCAACGGAGCACCGGAGCAGCGGGGCTGGAGAATGCCACCCGAGCCGCGGGGCTGGAGACCGCCAGCGGAGCCGTGGAGCTGGAGACCACCACCGGAGGCGCGGAGCAACGGAGCGGCAGAACACCAGCGCGCACCAAGCCAGCTTGGCCGACCGGAAGCACCAACAGACGGCGACGCGTACGAAAGCACCGCCGGGGACGCAGAGGTGGGTTAAAGGCCAGGTTAGAGCTAGCCCCACACAGGCTAGCGATTCCTAGCCTTTTCCTCGCTAACGTGCGCTCACTGGCAAACAAAATGGACGAACTCCGGCTAAGGATCACCTCCCACAACTGGATCAAAGACTGCAACATCCTGATCTTCACGGAAACTTGGCTCAACATCGACATTCCTGATAGCACCATCCAGCTAACGGGGCGTCATTTACTCCGAGCGGACAGGACAACAGACTCCGGTAAGACCAGAGGTGGAGGTCTGTGCATTTATGTAAATAAAGCATGCTGCACGGACTCCACCATCATCGAGAGTCATTGCTCAGCTAACCTTGAGTTCCTCTTGGTTAGATGCAGACCATTCTATCTGCCCAGAGAGTATACCTCCACTGTTGTGACTGCAGCCTATATCCCTCCTGATGCTAATACCAAGCTTGCAATGAAAGTGCTGCATACTGCCATTAGCAAACAACAGACGCACAACCCCGAGGCAGCCTTTATTGTTGCTGGTGACTTCAATCACTCCAACCTGAAGACTGTACTCCCCAAATTCCACCAACATGTATCCTTCCACACTAGAGTAGACAAGACACTGGACAAAGTCTACACTAACATGGCTGAAGCTTACAAAGCCGTCCCCCTCCCCCACCTTGGTCAGTCTGATCACCTCTCATTGTTCCTGCTCCCTAAGTACTCCCCACTCATCAGACGGGTTAAACCCACTGTGAGGACAGTTAAAGTCTGGTCAGAGGAAGCGGACTCCATACTTCAGCAGTGTTTTGGAAACACTGACTGGAAGGCGTTTGCAGCCCAAGCCACCCTTGACTCCCACACGGACATTGATTCCTACACATCCTCTGTTCTGGACTTTATAAACTCCACCATCAATAGTGTCACCTCCCTCAAACGGGTGACCATATTCCCGAATCAGAAGCCATGGATGAACAGCGAGGTCAGGCTACTGCTGAAAGCACGGGACACCGCTTTCAGGTCAGGCGATGCTCGAGCCTACAGTTCATCCAGGGCTAACCTGAAGAGGGGCATCAAGAAGGCCAAGCACTGCCATAAGCTCAGGATTGAGGAGCACTTCAACAACAACTCTGACCCCCGACGCATGTGGCAAGGCATCCAGGCCATCACAGACTATAGACCCACCAACACCACCCCCACATCCAGCGACGCCTCCTTCCTTGAGGAGCTTAACCACTTCTATGGCCGCTTCGACAGGGACAATCTAGAGACAGCCATCAAGGCTGTGCTCCCTGCTGATCACCAACCCCTCACACTCACCCCCTACGACGTGTACGTGGCACTGAGTAGGACTAATGCACGTAAGGTTGCTGGCCCTGACGGCATCCCCGGGCGCGTGCTCAGGGCCTGTGCTGCGCAGCTGACAGACGTCTGGACTGACATCTTCAACCTGTCACTTGCCCAAGCAGTTGTCCCCACGTGCCTTAAAACCACCTCCATCGTGCCGGTGCCAAAACACTCCACTGCGGCAAGCCTCAACGACTTCCGCCCAGTTGCACTTACCCTCATCATCACCAAGTGCTTCGAGAGGCTGGTCCTGGCACACCTCAAAGGCTGCCTACTCCCACTTGGATCCCTATCAGTTTGCCTACCGCAAGAATAGGAGTACGGAGGATGCCATCTCAACGGCACTTCACTCCGCCCTCTCCCACCTCGACAACAAAGACACTTACGTAAGAATGCTGTTCATCGATTACAGCTCAGCATTCAACACCATTATACCCTCTAAACTGATCACCAAACTCGGTAACCTGGGCATCGACCCCTCCCTCTGCAACTGGATACTGGACTTTCTAACCAACAGACCCCAGTCTGTTAGGTTAGACAAGCACACCTCTTCAACTCTCACCCTGAACACCGGCGTTCCACAGGGCTGTGTGCTGAGCCCCCTCCTCTACTCCCTCTTCACCTACGACTGCACACCTGTACATGGTACTAACACCATCATCAAGTATGCAAATGATACAACGGTGATTGGCCTCATCAGCAACAACGATGAGTCGGCCTACAGGGAGGAGGTCCAGCTCCTAGCAGCATGGTGCACTGACAACAGCCTGGCCCTTAACTCCAAGAAGACCAAGGAGCTCATTGTAGACTTCAGGAAGTCTAGGGGCGGCACGCACACCGCTATCCACATCAACGGGACGGAGGTGGAACGTGTCTCCAGCTTTAGGTTCCTGGGGGTCAACATCTCCGATGACCTCTCTTGGACCCACAATACCTCAACTCTGGTCACGAAGGCTCACCAGCGTCTCTTCTTCATGAGGAGACTGAAGAAGGTCCATCTGTCTCCTCAGATCCTGGTGAACGTCTACAACATCTACAGCTGCACCATCGAGAGCATCCTTACCAACTGTATCACCAGCAGGTCCAGGAACAGCTTCTTCCCTGCGGCTGTCACACTACTCAACAATGTACCTCGGTGACTGCCAATCACCCCCCCCCCCCCCCCCCCCCCCCCCCACCCCGGACACTCCTCCCACAGGAAAAGAAAAGTCTATGACTGTATGCATGTAAATAGATTTATTTATTGAAATCATATTCTATGTCGCTCTTCCAGGGAGATGCTAACTGCATTTCGTTGTCTCTGTACTGTACACTGACAATTAAAGTTGAATCTGAATCTGAATCTTCAGTAAAATTATTGCTGTTCATAAGTACAACCTTCTCCTTGCGTAAGGCGTGCACAGCCTAAAGTTGTAGGACAACGTGTTCTATTTGATCTTATTTGATTGTGCATGCCAGGTTGATTGCATTCGTCGAAACAGGACGGACCACGTGAAGGTTGCAATCTCCCACCCCAATAAGTACAACCAAGTTCAAGGAAATAGCCCACTGAGAGAATGTGCAAGGGTCGCCAGGTTTTGGCGCCATAAAGTCCCATTCCAGCTGTTGCCGTGTTCCGATTGTCCCCATCTTCGCCCAGCCACCTTCGGCCTTTGTGCCCCAGCGGTGCCACATGCAGCCGACCTTGAGGGCACGGAAGGTAGGACCTCCACCCTCCTCTTTGCAGAAAGTGTGGCAGAGGCACTGGGACTATCGTTATAACAGCAATCTCTTGTCTCTGGGATCATTCTTGTAATTCTTTGTGAACCTTCCCTACACCCTTGAGACCTGTTCTATAAAGCAACAAATGGAATTGAATATATTGCTCCAGTTGAGGTCAATCCTGAACTTTACAAAGGTTTTGCAGAAATTCCCTGCTTTTAAGCTGAATGACTCCATTGATTTAAGTAGTTGAAATATATTTTAAGTTTGAATTTGTAATATTTTGAAATATTATGGAATTATAAATTTGAAATGTGATGGAATTATGATTTTAGGACCAGGGTTTGCCAGGCAAGTATTACACAAAACAAGATTTACAGGTATTTCAAAGTATGTCTACTTTGTAAAAGGTTTAAGTTCCTGTCAATCCAGGTTTTTCTCTTGATTCCAAGAACGGAACTCACTATCAAAACATGGAGGGGACGGGGGACACAATTTTTTGGTGGCCGCATGCGCACACACACACGCACGCGCGCGGCTTCTGAGGCTCAATCCAGCGCTAAATGCACCTCAACTGCCTGTCCCACCGGGTTAACTAACAGCCCTCCCTGGACCGACGAGATACCAGCGCTGCTTCTCCGCGCTGGCCATATTTCCCGCAAGCCCATACAGGTTAACCTGGCGGGGATGTCGCTCACCTCTCAAAACATGGGGGGGACGTGTCCACTCTGGCCCCCTCAGGTTTTCCGCCCCTGCTTGATTCTGTTGGGAAATCAGCAGAAGCAACTTTGGGACTTCTACATAAAGCCTCCCAAGAAGCTTCTAGTTCATGGTGTTGCCTTGAGTGTTTTGAGTTCGTGGAGTTGCCTTAGTCTAGCAGAGTTGAGGTTGAGTTATGGAGTTATTTCATCCTGTGCAGGTACAGCATAAAATGGATATTATCAGAGTTTTAACTGGGACTGCTGAGGACAATGTAACCCCCTACACTATAAATGTGTGTTTGTGTACAGCCCATAACATAATGTGGCATAATGACAGTGACTGCTACTTTCATGCAGGTCTTTGGGAACAAAGTGATCATTCCGTCGCTGGATGGGCACCTTTTCCAATGGGATCGAGACAGAGAAAGCATGGAGGCGGTTCCTTTCACGGTGGAGTCTCTCCTGGAATCTTCTTACCGACTTGGCGACGATATAGTCTTGGTTGGAGGGAAGTCCCAGACAACCTACGGGCTGGATGCCGACACTGGAAAGGTAACTGAGAAACCTGGACGGGGACATGGATCAGAAAGGTTTCGAGGAATGTGGGCAAACGGGACTAGCTTAGATGAGGCATCGTGAGGGGGGTCATGGTGGCGCAGCAGTAGAGTTGCTGCCTTACAGCGCTTGCAATGCCAGAGACCCGAGTACATGCTGTATCTCTAAACTAATTGAACCACAACTCATCTGTTTTGGATGTGAATCTGATATTTCTTTGGGTGCCAGTGAACATTGATTGTTTTAGGCAATCAAGGTTGTGGCAATTAATATTTCTCATCTGCACTTTAAGTATAACCAATAATCTACACTTTATGTGATAGAGAAGAGAATGGAAGCCACTTTAAAATAGTCAAGTCAAGTGCAGAAAGAAATGTAGAGGAGGAAAGAACAAATTAATTAAGAATGAAGTTTGAACAAGAGATGAATTTCAGAGAATGCCGAGAATAATCTACATACTACAGGACTAGATTTCCCAATTTGGCAGAGAGATTGATGGAGTTTTGCATCAGCAATTACAACACCATTCATACGATGTGGCTGCGCTATTAATAAGGAGTTTCTGCTGTAAGTTTAACTTGCAAATCTAGCGTTTTTGCAATTAATGGGACGCTGAGAGGAAAATGCTGGAGCAGCAGTAATCGACCAGCAAGTCTTGGAAATCTGCAGCTTGATGTATTTCACTCATTTTCATGTTAATAATGATGCGTGTTGTTGACGAGATGTCACTTTACCAACGTCGTACATCTGAAACCTGCACATCTTCTCACATTGGAGAAGGGTGCCCTTCACTGTAGTCCTGGCAAGGCACAGTGGCAGCCGTTTATTGCAACTTGTCTTGCCACTGCAATACTTTCTTCATGGTGTCTACGTGAAGCCCACAGTGGGGACTCAGTTGTCTGATGGTGCTTGTGATATTGGATGCTACGAGTTGCTGGTTCTCTGCACCGTTGCCGTCTAACTGCTTGAGTGCTTTTACTGACAGGGAATCTCCTCTGCTTTACCCCCTGCACCCGCTCCCACCCACCCAACCCTATCCAGATGCAGTACGTCTGCTCCATGGGGGGATGCAGCCGCTGGGATGAGGATGTGACGGACCAGGAATCTGATCTGCTGCTGCTGCAGCGCACGCAGAAGACGGTCAGAGCTGTGGGACCTCGATCTGGTGCCGAGAAGTGAGTTTAATTCATGTCTGTTCTTTAAGGAACCCGATTAAAGCCAGGGTTGGAGAAGGTGGAGATAATTTAAGGAATAAATTGGGGCTTTTTGGAGAAGAAGATTGCGCATTAGTACAGTATGATGATTGAATTCTCCAATTTATAGTTAACCTCTAACTAACCCCCTTCCCTATATCCCATCTGTATTCACATCTATATATCTACTCCATACCCTCCCCTCCCTAGTGTTACTTTCCTCCCTCTGGATTCTCAATCCACTGTTCCAATCTTCAAATCTGTTCTTATCTCTGGTTTCTCTGTAATTCTTATCTCTCTGTAGTTTTGCAATGTTAACACCACCGTGTAGCTCTTGCAGGTGTCCTCAAAGAGTAAGGCAATTTGGCCAGTTGGTATTGATAATGGTTTGTTGTTATCACGTGCACCTACATATAATGGACAAACTTTGTTTGCGTGCTATCTATACACAAGTACAATCAAACCGCACACACACAACAGGTAGTGCAAAGAGAAAAATACCAGAATGCAGAATATAAGGTTGTAGTTTCATGGCGCTACAGCTTCGGAGAAAGTGCAGATTTTAAAAATGTGCTGGAGCCTCAATAAGATGATATCCCTATCTCAATAAAGATATTATTGAGATAGGGATATCATCTTATTGAGGCTCCAGCACATCCGGCAGAAGAAACGCAAACTTGAAAGTCCATACCATCAGATTCAGAAAGAGCTCCATCCCCGCTGCTATCAGAGTACTGAACAATCCTCTCGCGAGCTATGGCTGTAGTCCCGATCTCACTCCACATTTTTAAATTTTATTAGAAGTAAGTACAATAATATGGTACCATAGGTACCTAGTATATATTGGCATGTTACAATTCATGTACAGCTTCTTCTTATTTTTATTTTTGCAATAAAAAGGAGACAGAAAAAGAATAGAAAAGAAATAGTGAAGTGTGTGATATCAGAAAGTGAAAAAAGGAAAAGGAGAAAAGAAAGAAAATGAAGAGAAAAGAAGCAGAGGTAGAAAGCAGAAGAATAAAGGAGTATCTCTCTTCATTTTCTTTCTTTTCTCCTTTTCCTTTTTTCACTTTCTGATATCACACACTTCACTATTTTTTTTCTATTCTTTTTCTGTCTCCTTTTTATTGCAAAAATAAAAATAAGAAGAAGCTGTACATGAATTGTAACATGCCAATATATACTAGGTACCTATGGTACCATATTATTGTACTTACTTCTAATAAAATTTAAAAATGTGGAGTGAGATCGGGACTACAGCCATAGCTCGCGAGAGGATTGTTCAGTACTCTGATAGCAGCGGGGATGGAGCTCTTTCTGAATCTGATGGTATGGACTTTCAAGTTTGCGTTTCTTCTGCCGGATGGTTGATCAAACTCCACGGTTCATGAGATGATCTCTCAGCTCTGGATTAGCACTGATTTCTCAGCACTGGATTAAGCACAATAATCTGGCTGCTGTAGAATATCAGGGCTATAACAGGGGTCAACTGCCCCCAAGTGTGGCAGTGTCTTGGCTCTATAACTCTGTACAGGTGGTCTGAACTCTTCCTGTCTTTGCACCCATCAATAGTGTGCTTGCTGATTAATCTTGGCTTCCTGCATGATAGTGCTTATTAAATTATACCCTTGCTGTTAAATCCCTTCAGTGCCTGCCCATTCCCCTTCTTGGTAATCTCTTATGACCCTTCAAGATCTGCATTCCTCCATTTTGGGACAGTTGGGAACCCACGTGTTGCTAGTTAAAGTTGAGCCCCGGATAAACCACACCGGACAATAACTTTTCCAAATAACTATAGTTTATCTATCACAATTAGTGCAAATATTGTTAGTGGGGTGGCACAGCTGCTGCCTTACAGCGTTAGAGACCCGGGTTCGATCCTGACTACAGGTGCTGTCTGTGTGACGTTTGTACATTCTCCCTGTGACCACATGGGTTTCTCCAGGAGCTCCAGTTTCCTCACACACTCCAAGGACATGCAGGTTTGTAGGTTAGTTAGCTTTGGTAAAGATTGCAAATTGTTCCTAGTGTGTAGGATAGTGTAACAGAAACAGAAGTACGGGGTGATCGCTGGTTTGCACAGACTCGGTGGGCCGAAGGGTTGTTTTCTCGCTGTAAACTTAAAAACGAAACTAACCTCAAAGATGCATTATATTGCTTGAAGCAAAACTAATTCACCTCTTTGCTACACCACTGTTACAAAGTTTCAAGCTTTAATTAACATTTTAGTTACCTTACTATTATGTAGTTACTCAACTCTTAAATTTATTTTTACAAGTTCCAAAATCCCACCTATTTGCTTTAGGTAACATCTACTCATGGACACATTTATCTGTTTTGTAGTAAATGCCTACTATTTTCTGTGTGCTTAAGCAAAGCAAGAATTTCATTGTCCTATACAGGGACACATGACAATAAACTCACTTGAACTTGGACTTGAACTTGAACTACTCCAGCTGAGTTGCAATCCAGGGTCTTCTTTAAGTATTTGACTTGCCTTACTTCTATAATGTTTGTCCTACAGACTTGTTGCTCCCAATCATCCAGTTTTTTTACATCACATACCTCATAGGCTTTGATTTTGATAGACAATTGTCTGACTATAATTCCGTTACTTTCCTTATATGTACCTGTTTCTTTAATTTCTCCAAATTCTACTTGGCTTTTATGATCACTTTAACCACATGCTCTTATGATTATCAGCCTGATTGTCTCCACTTCATAAGGTCTTTTCCCAAATATGTTTTATTGATAATGGGTAGTTCACAAGGGTTGTAAAACTGTCTCAGCCACTTTCTTACATTGATAGTAGTCAGGTGTATAAATGTCTGGTGTATTCAGGTAGTCAGGTGTATATATTATCTGAATGGTGGCCGATTGGGAAAAGGGGAGATGCAACGAGACCTGGGTGTCATGGTACACCAATCATTGAAAGTAGGCATGTAGGTGCAGCAGGCAGTGAAGAAGGCGAATGGTATGTTAGCATTTTCTAGCAAAAGGATTTGAGTATAGGAGCAGGGAGGTTCTACTGCAGTTGTACAGGGTCTTGGTGAGACCACACCTGGAGTATTGCGTACAGTTTCGGTCTCCTAATCTGAGGAAAGACATTCTTGCCATAGAGGGAGTACAGAGAAGGTTCACCAGACTGATTCCTGAGATGTCAGGACTTTCATATGAAGAAAGACTGGATAGACTTGGTTTGTACTCGCTAGAATTTAGAAGATTGAGGGGGGATCTTATAGAAACTTACAAAATTCTTAAGGGGTTGGACAGGCTAGATGCAGGAAGATTGTTCCCGATGTTGGGGAAGTCCAGAACAAGGGGTCACAGTTTAAGGATAAGGGGGAAATCTTTTAGGACCGAGATGAGAAAAACATTTTTCACACAGAGAGTGGTGAATCTCCTGAATTCTCTGCCACAGAAGGTAGTTGAGGCCAGTTCATTGGCTATATTTAAGAGGGAGTTAGATGTGGCCCTTGTGGCTAAAGGGATCGGGGGGTATGGAGAGAAGGCAGGTACAGGATACTGAGTTGGATGATCAGCCATGATCATATTGAATGGCGGTGCAGGCGCGAAGGGCCGAATGGCCTACTCCTGCACCTATTTTCTATGTTTCTATGTCAGCCTGCAATTTGTCTCAGCAATACCTTCATGCTGAAACTGATCAAATGACTGTTTGACCATTCGCAGTGCCTTACTTCATATTTCAACATACACTCAACGTGAATAATTCAGCTATGTGTTTAGTTTAGAGAGCTTTCTCTCTGTCTCTCTCCGTCTCTCTACGTTTCTCTCTCCGTTTCTCTCTCCGTTTCTCTCTCCGTCTCGCTCTCCGTCTCGCTCTCCGTCTCGCTCTCCGTCTCGCTCTCCATCTCTCTCCGCCTCCCTCCCCCTCCCCCTTCCCCCTTCCACCCTCCCTCCCCCTCTCCCTCCCTCCCCCTCTCCCTCCCTCCCTCCTTAAATTCCATTGCCCATTATTACTGGTGAGCAAACCTTTTATTTGACTCCTGTGGTTTGTATTTAGTTTACTTAAGCCTCTTGGGACATTTTACTGTGCTTTAAAGCTGGATGTCGTAGCTTGTGTGGAGAATCTAATATTTGTTTGCTCTTCATAAGGTGGAACTTCAGTGTTGGACACTATGACCTAAGGTTTGTCCGCGATGCCACATCGAGCATCAACTACATTGAGAGTGAGAGCAGTGCCAACCACTGGAACGGTCGATCGAAAGTCCTCTCAGAAATGGAACAGGACGGCAGCACTAAAGACAGGGTGATAAAGGTCTCTGTTTCAGACTGGAAGGTGATGTCCTTCAGTAACAAACATGATGGACAGCTGGAATGGGAACACCAGGTGATGATTTTAAAAACTCAAAAAACAACTGTAGATGCTGGAAATCTGAAAAAAATAAAATGCCACAAACATTCAGCAAGTTGGGTGGAATCAGTGGAAAGGGAGCAGAGGTAAAATGTCAGGTTCAAAGCCCTTTGTCAGAACAGGGAATAAATTGGTACAGGTGCACAACCTTTTATTCGAAGATCCAAATAACGAAAACCTCCAAATAGCGGCCATTTTTTCGGTCCTTGAAGAAAGGTCCTTGAAAACGTTCACCGAGGGCGGCCCGCAGAGGTGACAGCGGAACCTCCGGTCGGTCCTCGAAGAAAGGGGAACTAAATCCCCATTCATAAAAGAGAAGGTGAGGGTATATTGCGCGGGAGGGTTAATAATTGACAATATGCTGCTGCCTGCCCGCTGAGTTAAAAAGTTCCCACGGTAGACTCACGATACACAGTGCAGATTGTCGCTCCCTTCAGTTTCACCCCACCTACACCCCTCTGCTTCCCGGCCATGTGTGTGACCCCTTCCCTCCCCTCTCCAGCTCCCCGCCCATTGCACCGGCGCGGGGGCTTTGCACTGTCTTCACGTCGGCGATTGCAGCAGGACCGTGCCAGTCACCGGAGACGTCAGGACCAATTGGACACCGACCACCAGGCCCACCGCAAGCACGGAGAACCCAGAGACCCACAACCAACAGCAGCCCAGCCCAGCCCCACTCCAACTACAGAGGAACCTGGGTTGCGGATGACGGGGCGCAGCTCGGGGCGTCGTAGGGGCCCATCGGGGAGCGGGTTCCTGTTGGTCCTGACGTCTCCGGCCACCTTCCATCCTCCGGGAACTGTACCGCCCTTGCAGGAGAGTGGGGTTGTTTGCAGTTGCAGAGGGAGGGGGCAAGGGCGGTACAGTTCCCAGTCTTAGCTCCAGTCCAGGGCGGTGGCCGGAGACGTCAGGACCAACGGGACACCAATACAATACAATAATAACAATACCGTTTATTTGTCATTTGAACCTCACATGAGGTTCAAACGAAATTTGGTTTCTGCAGCCATACAAAAAAAGAACCAAGACACACACCAACACAATTCAATTCACATAAACATCCATCACAGTGAGTCTCCTCCTCACTGTGATGGAAGGCAAAGACTTGTCTCTCCCCTGCTCTCCATTCCTCTCCCGAAGTCGAGGTCAAAGCCCCCGGCGGGCGCTAGCAAGTCCGCGGCCACTCAAAGCCACGCCGGGCGATGTAGGGCCCTGCCCCGGGTCTTGATGTTGGAGCCCCCGGTGGGCGCTAGGAAGTCCGCGGCAATTTACAGCCGCGCCGGGCGTTGTAAGGCCCCCCTCCAGGTCACTCTCAACCCCGTAATTCGGGCGGGAGAAGTCGCCGCTGCCGGTGCCCCGCAAAGCAGTCTCCCACCGGGGACCCGCGAGCTCCCGGTGTCACCATCCACCGGAGTCGGGTCGCAGCAGCTCGCCCCCGCAGCTCTCCACGCTCCGAAGCTGGCTAGCTCCACGGAGGTAGGTCCGTAGGTCCACAGCTCCCACCGCCGCCCACCGACCCCCAGGCCCACTGCAAGCACGGAGATCCCAGAGACCCACAGCCAGCAGCAACTCCAGCCCAGCCCCGCTCCAACTACAGAGGAACACGTAGGGGCAGAAGCTGATGGTGTGCAAGGTACGTCTTGTTCTTGGGGTGGCGGATGAGGGGGCGCAGCTCGGGCTGTGGGCAAACTGCCACTTGTCGCCGTAGCGGCCCATCGTGGAGCGGATTCCTCTGGAGTTGGAGGGGGAGGGGGGTATTGTGCTGTTTGATCGCCCCCTGCTATCCCAGGGACAGGGAGACACAGCGGCTTTTTAGACTGGTGGGCAATCACTTCCAAAGTTCTGCCCACACAGTCAGTACACCTCTCCTACACTGCATTTCATACAAACATTTATTCTGCAAGAAAAAACGACATTGAAGACTCAAACTCGCGATCGAGTAACTGCCAGGATCAAGGCGCAAACTCGCGACCTTGCGGATATGAGCCGAGCACTCTACCACTGAGCCAGCCATTAAAATCTACACTAAAAAATTTCCATTCCGAAGACTGACAAATTCTGAATTACGAAAAGTGTCTGGTCCCAAGGCTTTCGGATAAAAGGTTGTGCACCTGTACTCAGTTTATGTATATGCGAAGGTGCGTGTATGTAAAATTGGTCACTTTATAAGTTCTGTGTGCTATGACATCTGTATCAGCTTGCTTTCATTGGTCGGGGTAATGAGTGTGAGTCCAGAAGTCATTTTGCAGCGTTACAGCACATGGGTTAGGGTGCATTTGGAGTATTGTGTGTAGTTCTGGTTGCCCCATTACGGGAAGAATGGGGAGGTTTTGGAGAGGGTTCAGAAGAGGTTTACCAGAATGCTTCCTTGACATACTTACTTACTGCCTATTATGCCTCCTGGCATGTAGGGCAGCAACCAAGGTCCTCCACTCAGTAGTGTTGATTTCTTCAGTTGCTGTTTCCGTTACATATTTGTTACGAGACGGGGTTGTTAGCCCTGTGCTCAACCTCCAACCTGGAGGACCAGTGGGTCGCTCTTCGTCTCGCCTCTACCCTTCGACCTGTCCAGCATGGGAGACCCTAACAGGAGACGAATCTCCCACTGGCATAGCTCTGGGGTCACTGAGACACACAAGCTCCCCGACCACGACAAGGTTGCAATCCAACGGGGAGCAGAATGCTTCCTTGATTAGAGGGTATTTGCTGCTAGTGGAGGTTAGTCAAACTTGGATTGTTTGCTCTGGAGCATCGGAGACTAAGGGGTGTCCTGATGGACGTATAATTTTATGAGAGGCACAGTAGGGTAGACGATCAGAACCTTTGTCCCAGGATGGAAATATAAAAAAACTAAAGGACATCATTTTCCAATGAGGGGTAAGATTTAGGGGGGGGGGGGGGGGGGGGCAACTTTTTTTTTTTATGCACAAATAGTGGTGGGTGACTGAAACATGCTATCAGATGTAAGCGTGAAAGTAGATATACCAGTGACATTTAAGAGGCTTTTAGATGGGTACATGGATATGCAGGGAATAGAGGGATATGGATCACATGTAGGCAGAGGAGATTAGTTTAACCTGGCATTATGTTTGGCTCAGACATTGTGGGCCGATGGGCCTGATCCTGTGCTGCACTCTTCTATGTTCAGTGTGTTGATTGTGATGTGCCCTTGCCCAATCTGCTTTGGCAGTTCTGTACTCCAGTAGCGTCGGCCTGGTTGGTAGAAGATGGAGAGGTGACCCCAGTCAGCCTCTTCGATGATGCCAGCTACTCCGCCAACGATGACAAAGATGATGAGGAAGATCTCGTGGAGGCAGCAAGAGGAGCAGCTGAGTCAACAGAATCCAGCGTCTATCTGGGTAAGAGTGGAAAAGCCAGTTGGTGAACTCATCCAAGGATCCGGTGCCATTCCTTTAAATTAAGCGGCCTGGCTTCCTGATTTACGCAAGTTATTATTGTGAGCACAAGGAAGCAAGAGCAAGAGAATGTGCTGGGGGAACTCAATGGGTTAGGCAGAATCTGGGGAGGGAAATGGACAGACAATCTTTTGGGTGGGGACCTTTCTTCAGACTGTTGGATCGTGTGTGTATGGGGTGGGGGGGGGGGGCTTGTGAAGAAAGCTGTAAAAGAGAGAGTTTAGTTTAGAGATACAGTGTGGAAACAGGCCTTTCAGCCCATCGAGTCTGCACTGACTAGCACTATCCACATTAGGGAGAATTTACCTACCTGTTACCAAAGCCAATTAACCTGCAAACCTGTACAGACCGGAAGGTAGCCGGTTCGAATCCCGCTTGGAGTGCATACTGTCGTTGTGTCCTTGGGCAAGACACTTCACCCACCTTTGCCTGTGTGTGAATGTGTGTGAGTGATTGGTGGTGGTCGGAGGGGCCGTAGGCGCAGAATGGCAGCCACGCTTCCGTCAGTCTGCCCCAGGGCAGCTGTGGCTACAGAAGTAGCTTACCACCACCGAGTGTGACTGAGGAGTGAATGAATAATGCGATGTAAAGCGCCTTGAGTATTAGAAAGGCGCTATATAAATCCCATCCATTATTATTATTATTACATCTTTGGAATGTGGGAGGAAATTGGAGCACCCAGAGAAAACCCACATGGTCACAGGGAAAACGTACAAACTCTGTACATACAGCACTCGTGCTCAGGATCGAACCCGGGTCTCTGGCGCTGTGAGGCAGCAACTCTACCGCTGTGTCACCGTGCTACAGAGGTAGAGATGGGGCAAAGCCTGGCAAGTGATCGGTGGATACAGTTGAGGGTCAGGAGGTGGTTAGCAGATCGGTGGAAATGGCTAGAGGTTAAAAAAAAAGAAGACAATTGGGTGTCAGGAGTGTAGGGGGTGGGTGAGCAAGTCACGAGGATGCTTGTTGGTTGGGGTAATTCCCCACATGGTGAGTTCCAGCCCATTGGGTGGATTTTTTGAAAGGGGGCACTGTGCTACATAACTAACATAGAAACATAGAAAATAGGTGCAGGAGTAGGCCATTCGGCCCTTCGAGCCTGCACCGCCATTCAATATGATCATGGCTGATCATCCAACTCAGTATCCTGTACCTGCCTTCTCTCCATACCCCCTGATCCCTTTAGCCACAAGGGCCACATCTAACTCCCTCTTAAATACAGCCAATCTACTGGCCTCAACTACCTTCTGTGGCAGAGAATTTCCAGAGATTCACCACTCTCTGTGTGAAAAATGTTTTCCTCATCTCGGTCCTAAAAGATTTCCCCCTTATCCTTAAACTGTGACCCCTTGTTCTGGACTTCCCCAACATCGGGAACAATCTTCCTGCATCTAGCCTGTCCAACCCCTTAAGAATTTTGTAAGTTTCTATAAGTTTCCTTGGAAGTAAGTGGCTACTGAAGTGCCCTGAGAAAATCCAATGAATTGTTCCATCTGGACCACTGGGAGGCAAAAGTTCCACAAGAGAGGCTTGCTAATTAAACCAATGCTGTCTGTCGATATTCTTTCATCCACAAAACCTAACAGCAAATTAGTGCACAGCATAAAAGACTCAAATACCAATGAAACGATAGCCTGTGAATAAGTAGGTGGCAAACGTGACCAGAGCACTCCCGAGTGATCGTTTAGTTTATTGTCACGTGTACCAAGGTACGGTGAAAAGCTTTTGTTGCGTGCGAACCGCTCAGTGGAAAGACAACACACGATTACAATCGAGCCATCCACGTGTGCAGGTACATGATAAAGGGAATAACATGAATAACCTTTAGTGCAAGATAAAGTCCAGTAAAGCACGATCAAAGATAGTCCGAGGGTCTCCAATGAGGTAGATAGTAGCTCCGGATTGCTCTCTTGTTGTTGGTAGGGTGATTCAGTTGCTTGATAACAGCTGGGAAGAAACTGTCCCTGAATGGTATAGAGGTTTTTACACCTCTATACCATTTGCCCGAGGGGAGAAGAAGGAGTGGCCAGGGTGTGACTCGTCCTTAATTATGCTGGTGGCCTTGCCGAGGCAGCGCGAGGTGTGAACTAAGTCCATGGAAGGGAGGTTGGTTTGTGTGATGGTCTGGGCTGTGTCCGCAATTCTCGGCAATTTCTTGCAATCTTGGATGAAACTGTTCCCAAACCATGTGTGGTGCATCCTGATAAAATGATGAAATGCTTTCTATGGCACCTCTGTAGAAGTTGGTGAAAGTTGTTGGGGACATGCCTAACTTCCTAAGCCTTCTAAAGAAGTAGAATATGAGTGTTCCAGAACACATTGTTGGTGATGTTTACGTTGAGGATTCATGTTTTAAAAGTGCCAGGAGGAAATTCACAGTCTGGATTTGTCAGAGGAAGAAATCTTTCATGTAATCCATAACCCCTGTTCCCCATGATAGAATTGAAAGATCAAACCTGATATATTTCCGATGTCTTCAATTTATGATTTATTTATTCCAAGCACAGAATCTGATGCACATGAGACCACTGTCGTTCAGCAGTACGGTCTGAATAGTTCAGTTCCATTACATTTGAGCCTGTTGCTGACACTGTCAACCTTTCACTCTAATTCCAGGTATGTACAAGGGACAGCTGTACATGCAGGCATCTGTTAGATTATCGGACAAGTTCCCATTGATGGTGCCGGCTGTTGGGGAACATGTGGAGACGGACATCATCTCCTTGCCTAACATCAGATGGAAGCCTCTAATTCGTAAGTTGATGCAGTACTGACGCAGTATTTAAAATCCTTTTGCGTGCAATGTATTGAAATTTGTTTTTCTGAAAATAATATCACCATCATAATGATTTGAGATGTCATAAGTAGTTATGTGGCCCTTGTGGCTAAAGGGATCAGGGGGTATGGAGAGAAGGCAGGTACAGGATACTGAGTTGGATGATCAACCATGATCATATTGAATGGCGGTGCACGCTAGAAGGGCCGAATGGCCTACTCCTGCACCTATTTTCTATGTTTCTAAGTAATAGGAGCAGAATTAGGCTATACGAACCATCAAGCCTACTCCGCCATTCAATCATGGCTGACCTATCTCTCCCTCCGAACTGCATTCTCCTGCTTCCTCCCCATAACCCATGACATAATTGCAGGTAGCCTTTGCACTTGTTATGCCGAGTTTAAATATTGATGGTATACAATTGCAGCACAAAAGCAGGTTATTTGCCCCAGCTGGTCTATTCTAGTAAAGAAGGTTTAAGCCAGGGACCTTGGAATCAAGTTATTCTGTAAAGTGTAAGGACAGATTTTTAAAGTGTGTGTGTGTGTGTGTCCTCTCCAATTTGTGACACTTGACTGGAAAAAGCAGCAGAGGATCTTCATACACATCCCCACCAGAATCCTCCACTGGCTTAAATTTCCACTCATTCATCAAACTCTAAGACCCTCCGTCCTTTCACCTTCCCACATTTCCCTTGAATGCACAACCTTTGCTCGCCTTCCATCTCTCAACCCTTCCTTTCCTTAAGTAAACTTTTCTGTTCATAGGTTATTCCTCTTTTGAAGGAATTTGAAGCCACTTCTGACAGCACTGGTCTATTGGTGCAATTATCACATTGTCCACCAGGTGGCAGTATTGTGCCGTTCTGCTCCAGATAAAGGCTTCAATGCCTTTCTGAACCTTGGACATTCAACCCCCAGCAGCTTTTGAAATGTCATTGAAAGTTTGGTGCTGCTTGCCACAGCCAGCTCTCAAACCGTGATCTACTAACCTGTTTCAGTTCTGTATCAGTGAGAACAGAACTCTCTTGCTCTTCTTTGAAATGGTCTCCTCTGACCTCCAGCATACGGTTGAGATGGCAGACTGAGCCTCCATTAAAACCATCCCAAAATATGGCGATCTGACAGTCGTCCATAACTTCTTAAGACCCATGAGGCAGAGTTAGGCCATTTGGCCCATCAAGTCTGCTCTGCCATTCGTGGCTGATTTGTTTTTCTCTCTCAACCCCATACTCCTGGCTTCCCCCCCCCTCAACATTTGACTCCCTGACTAATCAAGTACCTATTAATCTCCACTGTAAAAGTACCCAGTGACTTGGCCTTCACTGCAGTCCGTGGCAATGAATTCCACAGATTCACCGACCTGTGGCTAAAGAAATTCCACCACGGCTCCATTCTAAAGGTGCATCCTATTTGACGTTCTGCCCTCTGACCCTAGATTCTCCTACTACTGGAAACATCCTCTCCACATCCACTGTATTCAGGCCCTTCATTATTCAGTAGGTTTCAATGGGATTGTTCCTCATCCTTCTAAACACCAGCAAGTGCAGGCATCAAACACTCCTCATATATTAACCCAATGATCCCCAGGATTATTCTTGTAGACCTCCTCTGGGCCCTCTCCCAATGCCAGTGCATACGTCCTCAAATATAGGGCCACAAACAGCTCACAATGTGGTCTGACCAGCTCCTTATAAAGCCACAGCATACATCTTTGCTTCTATATTCTAGTCCTCTCGAAGGGAATGCTAATATTGCATTTGCTTTCCTGGCATGGATTCGACTGCAAATTAGAATTAGATTTTTAGATCCTTTACTTGTCATTCAGACCTTATGGTCTGAACGAAATGTCATTACCTGCAGCCATACATACAATAATAAACAACAGAACAGACAGTAAACACAAATTAACATCCACCACAGTGAGTCCACCAAACACCTCCTCACTGTGATGGAGGCAAAAATCTTAGGGCTGCTGTCTATTCCCTCCTCTTCTCCCTCTGCGCTGAGGCGATACCCCACCGGGCGATGGTAAGTCAGTCCCGCGGCTCACCGAGCTCCGCGAACGGGCCGGTTGAAACACCGCGGCCCGGGGGTGGTCGAAGCTGCCGCCCTCCAGTCCAGCGGATGCAGCTGTTGACGATGTCGTCCACTGGCCCGCGGCCGAACCCCGGACTCAGGCCGCCGCCGCCAGAACGCCGTCTCAGCCACCGGAGCACCGTTCCAGCCCCGAGCCGGGTCGCCCTCACGTGAGCGCCGTTCCACCCTCGAGCCTTTTGGAAATCCTGCTCCAGTTATCCCAAGTCCTTTTGCACCTCCAATTTCTGAATCCTCTCCCCATGTAGAAAGTCCTGTAATGACAATGGAGTGGTTGCCTGGATTATACTCTCAAACATCCTGATTGGTCTTGAATGCACAACCTCTTAATGAGCCACTGTGGATGAGGAGTGCAAATACACAACTGCAAAATATTGAAAACTTTTTTATTTTGTGTATAAAGATTCACCTGCTAGAACGCCAGCTTTGGTCCGCTCTGATGAACATGATAAATGTCTCAGCAATGACATACACTCACACGAGGAATACAGTATCGGAGCTCTGTCTCTATTGCAATATCCGTACGGTAAGTGTTATAATCATTTCTCAGAGTTATAGATTATTACAATGTGATAACTTACAAAATTCTTAAGGGGTTGGACAGGCTAGATTTTTCCTGATGTTGGGGAAGATTGTTCCTGATGTTGGGGAAGTCCAGAACAAGGGGTCACAGTTTAAGGATAAAGGGGAAATCTTTTAGGACTGGGATGAGAAAAACATTTTTTACACAGAGAGTGGTGAATCTCTGGAATTCTCTGCCACAGAAGGTAGTTGAGGCCAGTTCATTATCTATATTTAAGAGGGAGTTAGATGTGGGCCTTGTGGCTAAAGGGATCAGGGGGTATGGAGAGAAGGCAGGTACAGGATACCGAGTTGGATGATCAGCCGTGATCATATTGAATGGTGGTGCAGGCTCGAGGGGCCGAATGGCCTACTCCTGCACCAATTTTCTATGTTTCTATGTATTTCCACAGCAACCACCTATCATTTACCAGGCTTTGTCCTGGTATCCTTTCTTTTCCAACTTTCTCTTTTACTACAATCAGTCTGAAGAAGATCCCTGGTTCAAACCATTGCTGTCCATGTCCTCCACAGATGTTGCCTAACCCACTGAGTTACTCGAGCAGTGTTTATGTAAACCAGCATCTGCAGTTTCTTGTGTCTACATAATTCCATTCTGCATTATATTTGAGCATCGCTTATTTTTAGTTCCCCACTTGTTTCACCGTCGCATTGCTTTGTAAATCTTGCCAAGTTTGCGCAGCACGGTAGTGCAGCAATGAAGCTGCTGCCTTACAGTACCAGAGTCACGGGTCGATCCTGACCACGGATGCTGTCTGTACGACGTCTGTACGACGTCTGTACGTTCTCCCTGTGACCGCGTAGGGTTTTCTATAGATGACCCTGCATCAGTCTGAAGAAGGGTTTTGGCCCGAAACGTTGCCTATTTCCTTCGCTCCATAGATGCTGCCGCACCCGCTGAGTTTCTCCAGTAATTTTGTCTACCTTTGATTTTCCAGCATCTGTAGTTCCTTCTTGAACATCTCCCGTCCCGGCCTTCTCCCATTCTCTTGTTGGTGACTCTCTGCAGTTCAGTCCACATGTGAAATATGCTGGGTCTGGACAGTTACTGCCAACAGATTTTAAGGTGTGGGTAGAAAGATTTAATGGGAACCTGAGGGGTGACTTTTTTACACAAAGGGGGGTGGGTGTATGGAACGAGCTGACGGAGGAGGTAGTTGAGGCAGGTACTATTGCAACATTTAAAAAAGCATTCAGAGAGGTACATGGATAGGGTAGGTTTAGAGGGATATGGGCCATAAGCAGGTAGGTGGGACTAGTTTGGATGGGACATGTTGGGCAGCGTGGGCAAGTTGAGCCAAAGGGTCTGTTTCCATTCTGCATGACTCGATGTCTGTAACAGCATTCCCCAACAGGAGATTAAATCTTGCCTTGCCTCTAAAGACAAACCTTACCCGAGAATGAAGCAAGACATTTATTTTTCATTTGGTGCTCTCGATGTGGCCTCCTTCACATCGGCAAGACCAAGTGCAGACTGGGCAACCGTTTTGCCGAAACATTGAAGCAATATCGCCACTCTACCAGCAGAGGGGGCTGTGATGCTGGATATCATTGCAAGAATACATTTGTTTTTGCCTCGTTTCTTTTATGATCAATTACAGTTGTAGATTAACGTTAGGCGTATGGTGGTTACCGTAGCTAAAGTACACGTTTTTATGCTTGCGTTGTCAGACAGTGGCTTTTATTTGCCCTACTACGGGAAAGATCGGAGTAAGCGAGACATCCATATTTCTGTCAGACTCTTCGACTCCTCAAAACCGAAGAAAAAAGCCAGAAAGAAAGACCCCATCTTGCTGCTGGACTGGTGGGGGGAAATAGCAGGAACCATCCTCCTCTGCGTCCTCGCTACTACTTATGTTGTTCGTAAGCTCGTCCGTCACCCAGTATCTATTGAGGTATGTATATACTGTGCATCATCCTGTTCATAATGCTTTCGATATATTGCTTGGGTTTTAATTCCTGGACTCATCCTGGACTTCAGGGGTGGTATAGTGTGTTAGCAGTGCAGCTGCTGCCTTGCAGCGCCAGAGACCAGGGTTTGATCCTGGCTACGGGTGCTGACTGTACGGCGTTTGTACGTTAATAGGTAAAATGGGAAGATATAGAGTGCAGAATATACTTCTCAAAATTGTAGAGCATCAGCTCCGTAGACAAAGTTCAATGTCTGCAAAGGAGAATCGAACAGTACCCTAACGTTTGGAAGCTTATGGAACTGTATTCTGCATACACTCTTTTTTTTAAATCCCCCGCCAGCCCTTATAGGAAGCTTTGCAAACTTTCAGATTGAGATTGAGATTCAAAACTTTATTGTCATTGTGCAGTGTGCAAGTACAGAGACAACGAAATGCAGTTAGTATCTCACCCAGAAGTGCGAACACAGAATAATGGAACAGTAAATATATATATATATATATGTATATACAGTAGCAGTAGTGCAATTTCCAGGGAGGGAGATCAGTCACTGAGGAAGAAGTGTCCGGGGGGGGGGGGGGGGGGGGGGGGGGGGGGGGGGGGGGGGAGTGGGGGGGGAGTGGGGGGGGTGGAATGACTGGTATCATTTATGTTGCTGTGTGGCTGATTAGGCACATGAATCGTGGCTATACATGCACAAGGGATTTAAAAACTTGACTGGATTCTATGCAGCTTCTTTTGGTCTTGTCTTTATGAGTATGTCGTTGAAATTCTCTAACGGCACTTTTTGCTCCTTTATCTGCCAGCGATCCATGTCTGAAAACAGTACCTAGTCACAAAATGCTGGAGTATCTCTGCGGATCAGGCAGCATCTCTGGACGGAAGGAATGAAGAAGGGTCTCTACCCGAAATGTCACCCATGCCTTCTATCCAGAGATGCTGCCTGTCCCGCTGAGTTACTTCAGCATTTTGTGTCTATCTCCAACCATTCAAAATCTCTACATTCATATTTTGTATTCATTTCATTTTGATTTGGTGACATTAAAGGCCATTTAGTCCACCATGTTTATGTTGGTTTAGTAGCATTCCAATCAGTCCCGTCCCTGTGACTTATTTATTTGTCTGCGGCTTATTCTCCTTCACATGCATATCAACCTTCCCCAACCCTCCTATCACTCTCCTGAGCTATGGGTATTTTACAGCAGCCAATGAATCTACCATCCACCATATCTTTGGGATGTGGGAGGAATCTGGAGATCAGTGAAAACCCCACAGTCACGGGAACAACATGTGAATCCTGTGCAAACAAACCCCAAAGTGAGGATCGAACTTGGATCCCTGAAGCTATGAGGCAGCAGCACTAACTGCTGTGGCACTGTGCCGCTCTGATCTAGTTGCGTGCATATTCACAATTTACGTTACTGCTTGCCAAGGACATGTCATCTGGAAGTTCCTTCATCATTCTGTATATCTCTGTACATCCTTTCTTTTTCCCTTTTCTCTCAATTTTCTTCCCACCCCCTCTTGCTTTCTCTTTTCCATTCTTTCTCCCATATGTTGACATATCTCTTTAACCAAGCTTTAGGTTGCCTTCCCTAATCCCCATAGTTTGTGTTTGTCGGGATTACATTGGGACATTTTGCAACTTGAATAGATGTTTTCAGTTTGCTGCTGCAAGCTGCCTAAATGACCATGCTGCTGGTTTACTGGCCCCATCAGATGGGTATTGAAATATTCCTTACTATATGCCGGAGTAGTTTCTGAACGCAGACACAAAGTGCAGGAGTAACTCAGCGGGTCAGGCAGCATCTCTGGAGAAAAGGAATAGGTGACATTTCGGGTCAGAACCCTTCTTCAGACTCTATTCAGTTTCTGATGCAGAAAATAGCTTGAATATTCTGCCTTTTAATTTCCCTCCCTTTTTATATTCATCTGTCTAGTCCTGAGAGATGGTCTGGGCTTTGTAGCAAGTGGGGATTTGTGTTGTTTGGCCAATGATTGGCATCAATAGAAGATTTGGCAGGTTGCTTAGCAGGGAGAACATCTTCAGATCCATCTGCCTATTTGTGTAACTAATAACTCGTCTCCCAGACCATTCCGATAAATCTCATATCGTCCTCAGCCAGTGCTTCTTAAACTATTTCAGTATCATTCACCCTTGGATCTTTATCACTAAATTTCATTTACCCTCAACAAAATATTCTAATGTTTTTTGGTAATTTTCATCTTATTCTCCCTTGTATATAATTTTGTATAACATATGCAACAACCAGTGATGGTGATTATACGTAAAGATACAGATACAGATATATAATTTATTTTGTCACATGAGCAAAAAACATAAATTAACGAATTCACCCCAAAATAATTTCATTCACCAGTTTAAGAAGCACTGCTCTAAGCATTGTTCTTCCTATTGCCTGGTGCCTGGAGTTGGACACGATATTCTTGTATGGCTTGAACTACATTTTTATTGCTCTTCTACAGAACATGTTTTTTGCCACATCAGGCACTAATCTTCGCCCACATGCTTTAACTGCATTGTTAACCTGCCCTTCCACTGTCCAAGAACTGTGCACAGACAATGTTAGATCTTTCTCTTGCATTGATTTTTTTCTTTAATGTACTATTTGGAGTCTATTTTCTCTCCTCATTCTTCCAGGCATCATAAATTCTTTGTACTTGGAGTTCTT
This sequence comes from Amblyraja radiata, assembly GCF_010909765.2. NCBI lineage: Eukaryota > Metazoa > Chordata > Chondrichthyes > Rajiformes > Rajidae > Amblyraja > Amblyraja radiata. The sequence goes on from NC_045956.1 coordinate 175,045,099, forward strand.
TATACTTGCATTCTTTCACCTATGCCATCAGACTGTCTGTATCCTTGAAACCTATCACCACGTCCCTTAGCCTTTTTAGTGGAGTGAAGGTTTGCTGTTTAATTTCTATGTTTGCTTCATCTCTGCAGCAAAAGAAGGAATACGAGGTACCATGTCAACCTGACAGTACCAGCGATGCAGCTTTAGAACCAGTGAAAGTTGAGTTGGCAAATTCCTCTGGGATCGTTGACTATATGTCCAGGTAAAATTCGTTGTGCATTGGTGGTGTTCTTGGATTCTATTATATACGGTACATGCTCACAACAAGACCCACACTTAATGGTCCCATTGAGAAGAGGGTCGAAGCGGTACTGTTTCAGAAGGCACTATTTAAGTGGAGGAAGGGTCAAGTGACCAGGGCGGTGTTTGTTTATCATTGCTTCATTATGTTGATTTCTTGATCGACGTTCACCATTGATATTTTCTTCTGATCTGGCTGTGCCTCCCAGTTTGCAGTTTATCAGCCATCCAAGATGAACATCCGCATTGCTTCCAAATATCCACCAGTAGACCTGGTGATCCTGAGGGTAACCTGCCTGACTATTTATTTGGCAACTTCCCTGATTAATTCTATAATTCTCAATGTTAAAAATCTCCTTCCAAATGATGCACTTGATATCCCAGTTGTGATAATCTGAACATTATCTCCCTATAGGGTAGGGCAGTGGATGTTGTCTGGATTTTAGGCGTTTGATGAAGTCCCTCATGGTGGGCTGATCCAGAAGATTTATCTGCATTGGATCATCGGAGATTTGGTTGTTTGGATTCAGAACTGGCTTGCTATAGAAAAGACAGGATTATTCTGGTGGAAGGCCGGCCTGTGACCAGCGGAGTTCCTCATGGATCTATGCTGGCACCTGGTGTTTGTGATATGTATAAATGACATGTATGTAAATGTAGATGAGTCGGTGAGTAAGTTTGCAAATGTCCCCAACCTTGGTGGAGTTGCACAGTGCAGAAAGCTGTATATAGCAGAATCTAGATCAGCTATAGAAATGGGGGGAGAATTGTCAGATGGGGTTTAATCAGAGCAAACATGGTGTTGCACCACAAGAAGGTAACAGGAAAGAAGGCATATAACCATATAACCATATAACAATTACAGCATGGAAACAGGCCATCTCGACCCTTCTAGTCCGTGCCGAACACGTATTCTCCCCTAGTCCCATATACCTGCGCTCAGACCATAACCCTCCATTCCTTTCCCGTCCATATAACTATCCAATTTATTTTTAAATGATAAAAACGAACCTGCCTCCACCACCTTCCCTGGAAGCTCATTCCACACAGCCACCACTCTCTGAGTAAAGAAGTTCCCCCTCATGTTACCCCTAAACTTCTGTCCCTTAATTCTCAAGTCATGTCCCCTTGTTTGAATCTTCCCTACTCTCAGTGGGAAAAGCTTATCCACGTCAACGCTGTCTATCCCTCTCATCATTTTAAAGACCTCTATCAAGTCCCCCCTTAACCTTCTGCGCTCCAAAGAATAAAGCCCTAACTTGTTCAACCTTTCTCTGTAGCTTAGTTGCTGAAACCCAGGCAACATTCTAGTAAATCTCCTCTGTACTCTCTCTATTTTGTTGACATCCTTCCTATAATTAGGCGACCAAAATTGTACCCCATACTCCAGAATTGGCCTCACCAATGCCTTGTACAATTTTAACATTACATCCCAACTTCTATACTCAATGCTCTGATTTATAAAGGCCAGCACACCAAAAGCTTTCTTTACCACCCTATCTACATGAGATTCCACTTTCAGGGAACTGTGCACAGTTATTCCCAGATCTCTCTGTTCACCTACATTCTTCAATTCCCTACCATTTACCATGTACGTCCTATTTTGATTTGTCCTGCCAAGATGTAGCACCTCACACTTATCAGCATTAAACTCCATCTGCCATCTTTCAGTCCACTCTTCCAACAGGCATAAATCTCTCTGTAGACTTTGAAAATCTACTTCATTATCCACAACCCCACCTATCTTAGTATCATCTGCATACTTACTAATCCAATTTACCACACCATCATCCAGATCATTGATGTACATGACAAACAACAGTGGACCCAACACAGATCCCTGTGGCACCCCACTAGTCACTGGCCTCCAACCTGACAAACAACCATCCACCATTACTCTCTGGCATCTCCCATTCAGCCACTGTTGAATCCATCTTGCTACTCCTCCATTAATACCCAACCATTGAACCTTCTTCACCAACCTTCCATGAGGAACCTTGTCAAAGGCCTTACTGAAGTCCATATATACAACATCCACTGCTTTACCCTCATCAATTTCCCGAGTAAACTCTTCAAAAAATTCAAGAAGATTAGTCAAACATGACCTTCCAGGCACAAATCCATGTTGACTGTTCCTAATCAGACCCTGTTTATCCAGATGCTTATATATATTATCTCTAAGCATCCTTTCCATTAATTTGCCCACCACTGACGTCAAACTAACAGGTCTATAATTGCTAGGTTTACTCTTAGACCCCTTTTTAAACAATGGAACAACAGGCGCAGTACGCCAATCCTCCGGCACTATTCCCGTTTCTAATGACATTTACATATGATATGCTTTTCCTCATGGAACAAGACATTGAGGCTAAGAGTCAGATAGTCATGGTTCAGATTTAGAGGACTTTGCTTATGCTGCATTTGAAGTTCTGGTCAACCCATTACAGGAAGGGTGTGGAGGCTTTAGAGAGGATGCAGAAGAGATTTACTAGAATGTCTCCTGGATTCAAAGGCATTAGGTACAGGGAGAGGTTGGGCACACTTGAATTGTTTACTCTAGACCATCAGAGACTTGATAGAAATATATAAAATGATGGGAGGGATAGATAAGCTAGACAGTCAGAACTTTTTTCCCCAAGGTGGATATATCAAAGACTAGAGGGCATGGCTTTAAGGTAAGAGGCAAAGATTAAAGGAGATTTGCGGGGCAAGTTTGTTACACATTGGTGGGTGCTGTACTGGAGAACCGGGCATCTTAGAGAAGGGATAAACTAGCCATCTTATTGTACGGGATAATTGGGAACAACAATCGTGGCATGATGCCTTTCTTCATTAAGATGGAGAGTGAGAGAGTTGATTTCTGAGACTATGATCCTGAATCTAAATAAAGAAAAAATCTATGAAGTATGAGACATCAGTTGCCTATGACAGATCAGGGAATGTTGCTTAAAGGGTGACATGCGTAGCCAATGTCTAGCATTTAAAGATCGCATGGATAAATTGCAACAATTGCTCATTCTTGTGTACATAACAGGTGGCTCAATTGCATCTTACAAACGGGATTAGATCATTTTTTGACGAGCAAAAGGATATTAAAACGGCTAGAAAAGGGAACAAACGGCAGTTGGGAGTAGTTGAGAATTTGGCAATGACAAAGGAATTGATGAATTTGAGGGAAGCCTCAAATGACATACATACAGAGAGAAAAAGATTAGTGAAAAAATATTAATGAACAGAGAAAAATTAGTGAAAAGCCCCTTACAGTGCAGGTTAAGGGGAATTTATACCAAAGAAATGGCAGAGCATGTAAGTACTTCGGTTCTGTTTTAAAAAGGGAATACTAATCCCAGAAATATAGGGAGCATCCGATTTAGTGAGATGGAAGAACTGAATGAAATTAATGTTAGTTGGGAACTGTGGTGGGGAAATTGATTGATCGAAGGCCTGATAATCTACATCACTTAGAATCTCAACCAAACTAATTATCTTTCCAAGTGGCATGGTGTTTGGAACAGTTCCAATAGACTGGCAGGTAGCTGATGTAATTCCACTATTCTCAAAAAATAGTTAAGCAAAAAGCAGGGAATTATAGATCTGTTAGCCTGACATTGATTATAGAGAAAATGCTACCGTTTCATTATAAAAGAAGTAATAGCAGTGCAGTTGGAAAACGGTGACAAGATCAGATAGTATCAAACTGGGTTTGTAGAAGGAGAATTATACTCTCTTAATCTTCTGGAACTTTGACGATCTGATCAGCAGAATAAATGAGGTGGAAATCGATGAAAGTGATGTATTTGGATTTTCAAAAGATTTATGATAAAGTCCCCCATTAGCTTGTAAAATTAAATCACTTGAGTTTGGGGGCTAAGGTACTGACATGGGTAGGAAACTAGTTAGCATGCAGAAATCAAAGGGAAGGGATAAATGAGACGTTTCCCACATATATATAGTGATGCAGGGATCCATGCTGGAACCCTAGCTTGTGTCACAATGTATATTACAGCTGCAGATGAGGCAATTAAATGTCATCTCCAAGTTTACAGATGACGCAAAGCTGAGTGAAAGTGTGAGCTGTGAGGAGGTTGCAAAGAAGTTGCAACATGATCTGGACAGGTTGGGTTTGGCAAAAGCATGGTAGATGCAGTCTAACGTGGCTAAAACAGGACGGCACATTATTATCTGAATGGCGGTAGATTGGGAGGTGGGGGTGGGGGGGGTGTAATGAGACCTAGGTGTCCTTGTGCAACAGGTGGTTAAGAAGCCACATGGTGCATGGGTTTTTAAAGACAAGATTGAATGTGAAAAATCTTGCTGTGAAAATGCAAGGTCTTGGTGAGGCCACACCTTGGGTATTGTGTGCAATATTGGATAGACACAACATGCTGGAGTAATTCAGCGAGAGGCAGAATCTTTGGAGGGAAGGTAATGTTTCGGGTCAAGACCCTTCTACAGACTGATGTCAGGAGTGGGAGATACATAGGTAAGGATGTGTATAGATAAGGAAGTGTATGGTGTGAGACGGGACCAAGGGAATGGAGATCAAGGCAAATATAGATTAAATATAGAATAGATCATTGTTAGCTGGGAGAAGGTAACAACAAATCAAACCGATAAAATGTAGTTGATGGGGTGGGAGGTGAGGACAAGGAGGTTACTAATGTGGGGAGGGGAGCAAGAGCAGAGCTGCGGGATATCGAGGAGACCCGAGTGAGGGCCTCATCAATAATGGAAGAGAGGAACCCCCGTTCCCCAAAGAATGTGAACATCTTGAATATTCTTGCCGTTTTTTGTTGTTTTCATTGTCGTTATTATTTATCTGCTCCGTTGGAGCTCCGCTCGGGCTGTGCGCCTGAAATTTTGTTATATGTATTTACAATGACAATACAATGCATACACAATACAATACCGTTTATTGTCATTTGAATCTCAAATGAAGTTCAAACAAAATTTGGTTTCTGCAGTCATACAACAAGGAAAAAAAACCCCAAAACAACCAAGACACACAATTAACACAATTTACCCAAACATCCATCACAGTGAATCTCCTCACTGTGATGGAAGGCAAAGTCATTGTCTCTCCCCTGTTTTCCATTTTTTCCCCTTTGTTAAAGCCCCCGGCGGGTGATGGCACGTCCCGTGGCCGTTAAGGCCGCGCCAGGCGATGTAAGGCCCTGCTCCGGGTCTTGATGTTGGAGTCCCCGGCAGGCGATGGCAAGTCCTGCGGCTGTTAAAGCCGCGCCGGGCGATGTACGACCCCGCTCCGGGTCGTTTTCAACACCGCAATTCGGGCGGGAGAAGCTGCTGTTGCGGAAGCTCCGAAAAGCGGTCTCCCACCAGGGACCCGCGAGCTCCCGATGTCACCGTCCACCGGGCCTGCGGCTGGAATCTCCGAAGCTCCAAAGTCGGGTCGCAGCCGCGCGCCACCACAGCGCTTCACGCTCCGAGGCCGGCCAGCTCCACGATGGTGAGTCCGCGACTGGAGCCCCCAGGTCATTCCGGTTGGAGGCCGCTCCATGGTGCTTGGCCCCAACGACAACGGAGACCCGACAGGGAAAAGGTCGGGTCCCCCATACAGGGAAGAGGTTTAAAAGTTTTTCCCCTGCCCCCCACATATACACAGCTAAAAACAATATATATCTACAACCAAACTATACACTCAACAGGACAAAAATTTAAAAAAGACAGACGGACTGCAGAGGCCGCTGCCGTGAGGCGCCGCCATCTTGGATAAAGTATTATTATTATTATTATTATTATTATTATTATTATTATTATTAGTCTGCAATCTTTGGTTCCCAGGGCTGGAAGAATCGAGGATACAGTGCATTCAGAAAGTATTCAGACCCCTTCACTTTTTCCACATTTTGTTACGTTACAGCCTTATTCTAAAATGGATTAAATTCATTTTTTTTTATCAGCAATCTACACAAAATAGCCCACAATAAAAAAGTGAAAACAGGTGTTTAGAAATTTTTGCAAAATAATTAAAAATAAATAACTGAAATATCACATTTACATAAGTATTCAGACCCTTTACTCAGTACTTTATTGAGGCACCTTTGGCAGCGATTACAGCCTCAAGTCTTCTTGGGTATCACGCTACAAGCTTGGCACACCTGTATTTGGGTAATTTATCCCATTCTTCTCTGCAGATCCTCTCAAGCTCTTTCAGGTTGGATGGGGAGTGTCGATGCACAGCTATTTTCAGGTCCCTCCAGAGATGTTCGATCGGGTTCAAGTCCGGGCTCTGGCCGGGCCACTTACGGACATTCACAGACTTGTCACAAAGCCACTCCTGCGTTGTCTTGGACGTGAGCTTTAGGTCGTTGTCCTGTTGGAAGGTGAACGTCTGCCCCAGTCCGAGGTCCTGAACGCTCTGGAGCAGGTTTTCATCAAGTATCTCTATACTTTGCTCCGTTCATCTTTACCTCGATCCTGACTGGTCTCCCAGTTCCTACCGCTGAAAAACATCCCTACAGCATGATGCTGCCACCACCATGCTTCACCGTAGATATGGTATTGGCCAGGTGATGAGCGGAGACACTTGGCATTCAGGCCAAAGAGTTCAATCTTGGTTTCATCAGGCCAGGGAATCTTGTTTAGGTGCCTTTTGGCAAACTCCAAGCGGGCTGTCATGTGCCTTTAACTGAGGAGTGGCTTCTGTCTGGCCACTCTACAATAAAGGCGTGATTGGTGGAGTGCTGCAGATATAGTTGTCCTTCTGGAAGTTTCTCCCATCTCCACAGAGGAACTCTGGAGCTCTGTCAGAGTGACCATCGGGTTCTTGGTCACCTCCCTGAATATGTTAGTAAGTCTCTATCCTAAGGCCCTTCTACCCCGATTGCCCAGTTTGGCCAGGCTCTATGAAGAGTCCTGGTGGTTTCAAAGTTCTATTTAAGAATGACGGAGGCCACTGTGCTCTTCGGGACCTGCAATGCTCCAAAAAATGTTTTCCCCAGATCTGTGTCTCAATCCTGTCTCGGAGGTCTACAGATAATTCCTTCGTCTTCATGGCTTGTTTTTTGCTCTGACATGCACTGTCAACTGTGGGACGTTATATAGACAGGTGTGTGCCTTTCCAAATCATGTACAATCAATTTAATTTACCACTTGTAGACTCCTATCAAGTTGTGGAAACATCTCAAGGATAATCAATGGAAACACGATGCACCAAAGCTCAATTTTGAGAGTCACAGCAAAGGGTCTGAATACTTACGGAAATGTGATATTTCAGTTATTTATTTTTAATTATTTTGCAATAATTACTAAACACCTGTTTTCGCTTTTATATTATGAGATATTGTGCGTAGATTGATGATAAAAAAAATGACTAACCAATTTTAGAATAAGGCTGTAATGTAACAAAATGTGGAAAAAGTGAAGGGGTCTGAATACTTTCTCAATGCACTGTAAATGATGGAAAAGCTGAATTTTTATGATATAGGATGGTATAGCAGGATCAAAGGTCTGAATGGCCTGCCCCTGTTAATTATGGGTCATTAATATTCCTTTGAAGGATACCTGCAGTCCTTCCCCAGTCAAAAGCCATATTATTGACTCTTTTCTCTGAAATGGACAAGCTGCCAAGTTCAAGAACATGTTGGAGAGACAACAAACGCCATGCTTTCCAGCAGCATCTGTATTCCCTATGTGAATGATATAAATTGGCCATGGAAGGAAAGTGTCTCAGAAAACATTTGAAATTTTAAATCTTCTCCCTCTAAAATGCTCTCTGCTGAATTTTAAACTTGTGTGGTTGTGACTTTTTTTTGTTAGGCTTATAATGAATAAAGATGAAAGCTATTTAAAATGGAATTGAGATTCCGACTAGCCACAATCTAATTGAATGATAAAGCAGGTTTAATGAGATGATTAGCCTGTTCTTAGATTTGGGGTTGGGCTGAGTTTCCAGGCACTAAAATATTTTATGATTTTAGTCCTCTTGGGATTAGTAATTGAAACAGTTACAAAGCATCCATTAATGCAGATCTTGCTCTTTCAGATGTCTTAGTGACTTTGAGTTGGTCCAGTGTCTCGGACGTGGTGGGTTTGGAGTAGTCTTTGAGGCAAAAAACAAAGTCGACGACTGCAACTACGCCATCAAGAGGATTCGACTCCCGAATCGGTGAGCAATTGCTGCAAAGTTTCACAGATTGTCAATTAGCATGAGACCATATCTGAATCACTGAGGTCCATTAAGGGGATAAATTCACTTCTCTCTTGCTATCAAGTTGATCTGGTGCAGCTCATAATTAGTTTAGTTTATTGTCACGTGTGCCGAGGTATAGTGAAAAGCTTTTGTTGGTCCTTGACTCTGTCAGGAGAAACATCCTCCCTTCATCCTGTTAGAATACTGCAAGTTTCAAGAGTTGAGTGTTTTATTGTCATATTACATTATTTCTTGCAGCAGCACATCATATATGAAAACATAGTACTCAGTAAACACCAGAATAAACAGAAACGTTTAGTTTTGTTTGGAGACACAGCGCAGATACAGGCCCTTCGTCCCACTGAGTCTGCACTGCACCGACCCGCGATCCCCGCACATTAACACTATCCCACACACACCAGGGACGATTTACATTAATACCAAACCAATTAACCTACAAACCTGTACATCTTCGGAGTGTGGGAGGAAACCGAAGATCTCAGAGAAAACCCACATGGGTCACGGGGAGAACGTACAAACTCCGTACAAACATCACCCGTAGTCCGGATTGAACCTGGGTCTCCGGCGCTGCAAGCGCTGTAAGGCAGCAACTCCACCGTTGCCACACTGTGTTGCATTGTATCCTATCCTCAAAAAAAAACTAACATTAATAGTGCAAAGTCTATATAGTTCGAAGCTCAGTTGGAGGTTGTAGCGTTTACTAGCCTGACAGTTGTTGGGAAGAAGCTGCTCCTGAACCTGGAAGTGGCAGTTTTCGGGCTCTTATACCACCTTCCCCATGGCAGCAGTGAAATGAGAGTGTGGCCAATGTGGTGTGGGTCTCTGATGCTGGGTGCTTTTTGAGGCTGCAACTCCTGTAGATCCTTTCGATGGTGGGAAATTCATTACCTGTAATGGGCTGGGCAGTGTTCACTACTTGTAATCATCTTCATTCCTGGGTGTTGCAGAACCAGGCCGTGATGCAACTAGTCCATATGCTCTCCACTATATAACTGTAGAAGTTGAAGAGAGTATATGTCGGCATATCAAATCTCCTCAATTTTCTAAGGAAGTGGAAGCGTTGATAGGCTTTCATTATGATTACATCAATGTGCTGAGTCTAGGATAGATCTTCAGAGTTATGCATGCCCAGGAACAAAGTTTACTGACTCTGCCACCATCCCATCGATGAAGACAGGTTTGTGGATCCTTTTCGAAAGTCAACAATTAGTTGTTTGGTGTTACTGATGTTTTAATTTTAATTTTAATTTTAATTTTTATTTATTAGAAGCAAGTGTACAAAGATTTAACCAGCGGCATATGACATAATACAGCTTCAATTTTGATTTTAGCTATATTTGAGAGAAAAGAAGAAAGAAAAAGCAGGAAAGAGGAAAAGTGAAATGTGCAAGGATAGAACCCCTAGACGACCAAAGTGGTGTAGCCAAAGAGGGAGTAAGTAAAAGAAATAAGGAAGACGTAGAGAAATAAAAAGACAAAAACAGAAAGAAAAGCAAAAGGTGGTGATATACCTGCCTCGCATACCTCCCCACCCATCACCCAACCCGTAATTATATTTAACTCCAAAGTTGTGTTGCACCCATACTATCCTTGTAGTAAATCAATGAATGGTGTCCATGTCTTCGAAAAATGCTCTGGTTTTTCCGCTAAGACAAGTCTGATATTTTCAAGATGTAGCGTCCCAGGTGTTACTGATGTTGAGAGCAAGTTTATTCTGGCACCATTCGGTCAATCGATTGATCTCTCTCCCATCTGACTCGTCATCATCCGTAAAGTGTCCAACAACGGTGGTGCCATCGGCGAATGTAAAGATGGTGTTGGAACACTCATGAGTACAGAGTGAGAGTAGGGGTGTGGGCTGAGCTTCAGGTGCTCCTGTGCTGATGGTTAATGAGCAGGAAGTGTTGCTGCCAATTCAAACTGACTGTGTTCAGTTGGTGACCAAGTCGAGGATCCAGTTGCAAGGGGATACACAGAGACTCAGTTCCCCGAGCTTGATAACCAGCTTGGAGGGGCCGATGATGTTGAATGCTGAGCTGTAGTCTATTAACAACAGCCTGACGTTTGTGTTCTGATTCTCCAAGTGTCCAGTGCAGAGTGGAGAGCCAGCGAGGTCGCATCCTCCATTGACCTATTGTGGCAGTAGGCAAATTGTAGTGGGTCCAGATTCTTTTTCGGGTAGGAGTTGATACTGTATGTGCCATAACCAACCTCTCAAAGCACTTCATCACCATGGACGTTAGTGCCACACGTCGGTAGATTGAGGCATGTCACTTTGCTCCATACTTTTAAATCCCTATGCACTGTAAATGATTCAATTGTAATCATATTGTCTTTCGGCACGCAACAAAAGCTTTTCACTGTACCTCAGTACACGTGACAATAAACTAAACTCGTCTTCGGCACTGGTATTATTGATTTCCTTTCAAAACAGGTGGGAACCACAGTCCACAGTAACCAATGAGATCCTTTCTCATTCGCACTCTGGAGAATGCAGTTCCAGTCCCCCATAATCTCCCCATATAAGATGCAACAGCCATTGCTGGCACGAGTCTAGTGAACTTCTGTTGCTCTCCTTCCTGTGGCTCCATTTTTGTGTACTGAGGACTTGTGATCGGTGTGTCCTCATCTTATTGTTTGTGATTCCGCAGTGATCAAGCGCGGGAGAAGGTTATGCGAGAGGTGAAGGCACTAGCTAAACTGGAGCACCCAGGCATCGTCCGCTATTTCAACGCTTGGCTGGAGGCACCTCCTGAAGGCTGGCAGGAGGAGATGGACCGGCAGCTTCTCGAGGACGAAGGGTAAATAAATATTGCCGTGTTGTAAGGTTTAGAAGATCTAAGAGCAAAATTAAGCCATTCGGCCCATCATGTCTACTCCGCCATTCTATCATGGCTGATATATCTTTCGCTCTCAACCCCATTCTCCTGCCTTCTCCCCATTGCCCATGACAAACTTACTAATCAACAAATCTGTCGATCTCCACCTTAAAAATATCCATTGACTTAGTCTCCACAGCCGTCTGTGGCAACAATTACCACAGCTTCACCACCCTCTGACTAATGAAATCCTCCACATCTCCTTTCTAAAGGTGCATCCTTTTATTCTGAGTCTAAGGCCTCTAGTCCTAGACTCTCCCACTAGTGGAAACATCCTCTCCACATTCACTCTATCCAGGCCTTTCACTATTCAGTAAATTTCACCGAGGTCCCCCTCATCCTTCTAAACTCCAGGGAGTGCCTTCAGGTGCTCATCAAGGTCATCAACCTGTCCCAAACACTATTCCACATTAATTGCAGTTTATAACACACAAGTGATTAGTACGTCAGATGTAGGACATACTGTAAATACAAGAAAGAATCTATTTTCTTACAGGTCAGATTTCCCACATCTTTATGTTCCCTTTATGAGTTGCGGACTTCCCAAGGAAATATTTGTGACCTTAACCATCTTAACTTATTCTGTATCTGTAGTTTCCTGGGATATGATATGTATTTTTAATTTACTGATCTGTAATTGAAAGATTGTTCTGACTTTTTCCTGATCTGCGTTTCCTTTTCCTTTATTTTAAAAAGAGTGTATTCAGAGGCTTTATCAACTTTTGGGTTGCGTGTGCAACTGGCTTCATTCCCAAACAGGAATTAGTTTTGCTTCCATGTATCCTGGCCTTGTACCTTTTCCCTTCCCACCATCCAGCACCTGAACAGTCTTATCCAAGTGAAGCAGTGATTCATTTGCACAACTTACATTGCATTCTGTTCACAATGCGTTTATCTGTCTACGTTGATCAAATCAGCAGTCTTGTCCGCTTTTATGGAGTGCCTGCGTTCAGTTCACAGAGAGGACTCTTAAGCTCCATGCTGATTGCTACTTTAATTCTACATCCCACTCCCACTCAAACTCATCAGATCGTGACCCCCTGCCCTGTTATAACAATGCCCAATATAATTCTGACTAAGAGCATCTCATCTCTTTGTGCACTTTACAGTCCTGATAGAAGGATATAAAAATTATGAAAGGAATAGATAGGGACGAGTCAGCAGTTTTCCCAGGGTGGAAATGTCAAAGACTGTGGGGGGGGTGTAACAGGGGCAATGTTTAAATATGATGTGAGGGATGTTTTTACACAATGGTGGATGCTTGGAACATACTGCTGGGGTGGTAGTGGAGGCAGATACAATAGGGGTATTTGAGAGGCTTTTAGATAAGTACACGGATATGTAGGTAATGGTGGGCTATAGATCATGTACAGGCAGAGGAGATTAGTTTAACTTGGCATCATGCTCAGCACAGACATTGTGGGCTGAAGGGCCTGTTCCTGTGCTCCACTATTCTGTTATTTTATGTCATTTCTATCTTTTCAGAATTGACATCTGGTTTTGTTTATTCCACAAATCCTGTTTTGAAATGCCAAAAAGGGCCAAAATTGCTATAGCACATGTAACTTTATATCTGCATGTATGCATATCTTTTTTTCCCTCCTCTTATTTTTATTTATAACTTCAAATATTTCCTCTGTGAATTCCTGCGTTCACATTTATAGCGGAAGAAGGCATCTTTTGCATAAAGTCGTGACTTGAGTTTAATTTTGTCCCTGCTTTCACTTTCCCAGTACTGAATGGCCTGCGAGTTCTCCCTCCATCAACCAGCTGAAGAATCCGGTCGTGGGAAACTGCGCGGGGACCTCTGCGCCTTCTGTGAAGTTCAGTTCCTACTCTGTGATTGCTGCGAGTCAGTCTTCGTCGTCGGAGCTATGCATGTGTCTGGACTTTTCCAAGGATGTTAACCAGCCCTCAGAGCGCAGGCAATGTGACCAGAATGGCCACCTGTCCACGGGTGAAACTGATGGAAACTCCAACCTGACAAACTCCTTTGAAATATTCCCAACGGCTGCTGGTAAAGTCAAGGGTGATGACAAGACTGCTTCCTTTGACATTGTGTTTGAAGATTCGGGCTGCCAACAAGCATCAGGCCTCGAGCCATCATGCCATTGCACAGGCAGCAGTGGCAAGCAAACCACCACGTCTAGGGTGGAGGTGAACAGTAGAACTGAGGGTCTGCACCCTGACTGTACTTTATCATGTTCTCCACCAAGACCCACCTCACTAAATCTGGGTCTGTCCAAAGGAGTGGAAGAGAAAGTGAAGCAGCAAAGCTCCCCCAAAGTTTACTTGTACATACAGATGCAGCTCTGCCAGAAAGAGACGCTGAAGGACTGGATGAATGGTCGATGTCGCATGGAGGAACGGGACCGTACTGACTGTCTTCGGATATTTTTGCAGATGGCCGATGCTGTCTGCTTTTTGCACACCAAAGGACTAATGCACAGGGATCTTAAGGTATAATGCAACATGTGCGGAGCACCGAATTGTCACCTTAATGTTTGCAAAAGGGACTGTCCATGAATGTGCACATATCTATGGAGTACAGTTGTTCAAACCACACTGGCAAACCGGGGGCAAGTGTTTTGTGCAAAGATGAGGTAGATGGTCACAACTTTGTAGAAATGTTAAACGCCAGAGGTCATAGCTTTAAGGTGAGACGGGCAACGTTTACAAAATTCTTAAGGGGTTGGACAGGCTAGATGCAGGAAGATTGTTCCCGATGTTGGGGAAGTCCAGAACTAGGGGTCACAGTTTAAGGATAAGGGGAAAATCTTTTAGGACCGAGATGAGAAAAACATTTTTCACACACAGAGTGGTGAATCTCTGGAATTCTCTGCCACAGAAGGTAGTTGAGGCCTGTTCATTGGCTATATTTAAGAGGGAGTTAGATGTGGCCCTTGTGGCTAAAGGGATCAGGGGATATGGAGAGAAGGCTGGTACAGGATACTGAGTTGGATGATCAGCCATGATCATATTGAATGGCGGTGCAGGCTCGAAGGGCCGAATGGCCTACTCCTGCACCTATTTTCTATGTTTACAGAGATGTACAGGAGAATTTTTAAATTTTTTTTACACAAAGTGATAGGTCTGTGGGACGCATTACCAGCGGTGGCGGAGGAGACAGGACAGGCTGGGAATGGAGAATCTGGATCACAAGCAGGCAGAGGAGATTAGTTTATCTTTCCATCGTATTTGGCACAGACATTGTGTGCTGAGAGAGCTGTTCTTTACTTCAATGTACTGTGGTTGAGTATGTAATCAATTTGAGGGGCATGGATAGTTTGGGATTTTGACCCAGAAGTTAATTGAAAATCATCAAGAGAGGTTAATAGAATGTTAGCCTCCCTGGTGTGGGATACAGTTGAGAGATTTGTGAGCTATGTAACGGTAATGTGATAGAAACATAGAAAATAGGTGCAGGAGTAGGCCATTCGGCCCTTTGAGCCTGCACCGCCATTCTATATGATCATGGCTGATCATCCAACTCAGTATCCTGTACCTGCCTTCTCTCCATACCCCCTGATACCTTTAGCCACAAGGGCCACATCTAATTCCCCCTTAAATATAGCCAATGAATTGGCCCCAACTACCTTCTGTGGCAGAGAATTCCAGAGATTCATCACTCTCTGTGTGAAAAATGTTTTTCTCATCTCAGTCCTAAAAGATTTCCCCCTTATCCTTAAACTGTGACCGCTTGTTCTGGACTTCCCCAACATCGGGAACAATCTTCCTGCATCTAGCCTGTCCAACCCCTTAAGAATTTTGTAAGTTTCTATAAGATCCCCCCTCAATCTTCTAAATTCTAGCGCGTTCAAGCCGAGTCTATCCAGTCTTTCTTCATATGAAAGTCCTGACATCCCAGGAATCAGTCTGGTGAACCTTCTCTGTACTCCCTCTATGACAAGAATGTCTTTCCTCAGATTAGGAGACCAAAACTGTACACAATACTCCAGGTGTGGTCTCACCAAGACCCTGTACAACTGCAGTAGAACCTCCCTGCTCCTATACTCAAATCCTTTTGCTATGAATGCTAACATACCATTCGCTGTCTTCACTGCCTGCTGCACTGCCTGTTTCAGGTGATGTACTTATTATTACAATTATTACAATTATTTCAAAAATGGTGAATTGATGAGATCAAGGTGGTCAGAAGGATATTTGACATTTAGTTCATGCATATAGCATGAACCCAAGACAAAATATTTTCAGGTGTTTTGCCCCGGGACTTTCTACGCTCTCTGCAAATCCTGGTCCTTGCTCTCTGTCGACTACCATTTGAGTAGATTTGTACCTATCCACTTGTTGAGCTGCTTTTTGTTGGTTTAAGAAACGTACATGCAATGCTTCAGGGTAGTTGTAGCTGACAACACATGCTGGCCTGACAATCTGTACAATATCCTAAAAATCACAAACTGTAAAGTATGTCAATCCACGCTGTCTTGGCACCGAGGCATCAAATCTTTCTGCACAACAAAATACAAATGCTGGAGTAACTCAGCGGGTCACTTAATAACATCTCTGGAGAACAACGTCACTTATGGATGTTTCAGGTCGGAACTCTTCAGACCTTCTGAAGAAAAATCACGGCCTAAAACATCACACCTCCATGTTCTCCAGAGATGCGACCTGACCCGCTGAATTACTCCAGCATTTTGTATCTTGTTGTGTAGAAGGATTTGATGCCTCGTTGCTAGAAGGATTTGATGCATTAGGTTTGAAGTGGTCTCGCCTCCAGGCATAGTTTAAACAGGAGGCGAAAAAAGGCCAGATCAAATCTGGGCTGGCAAAAGATAACCTTTTTTGTGGTCGAAAAGGCTTTTGGCACTTTGGCCTTCATCAGTCAGAGTATTGAGTATAGAAGTTGGGAGGTCATGTTGCAGTTGCATAAAACGTCGGTGAGATCGCATTTAGAATATTGTGTTCAGTTCTGGCCACCATGTTGTAGGAAAGATATTGTCAAGCTTGAAAGGGTTCAGAAAAGATTTACGAGGTTGTTGTCAGGACTAGAGGGTGTGAGCTATAGGGAGAGGTTGGGTAGGCTGGGTCTCTATTCCATTGAGTTTAGGAGGATGAGGGGAGATCTTATAGAGGTGTACAAAATCATGAGAGGAATAGATGCACATAGTCTCTTGCCCAGAGTAGGAGAATCGAGGACCAGAGGACATAGGTTCAAGGTGAAGGAGAAAAGATTTAATAGGAATCCAAGGGATAACTTTTTCACACAGAGGGTGGCGGGTGTATGGAACAAGCTGCCAGAGGAGGTAGTTGAGGCAGGGACTATCCCATCGTTTAAGAAACAGTTGGACGTACATGGATATGCAGATTTGGAGGGTTATGGACCAAGCACGTGCAAGTGGAACTAGGGTAGCTGGGACATTGTTGGCCGGTGTGGGCGAGTTGGGCCGAAGGGCCTGTTTCCACACTGTATCACTCCATGACTCCATCACTCCATGACCTTGGGAAAGGTGGAGCCCATAATGGCCCTTGTCAGCTGGAGAAAGTGTGATAACAAGAGGGATACAAGGATGCATCCAGTGGAACTGGTAGGACAACTAGGGTGGGGGAGAGAGGGGAAGGGAGGGAATGCCAGTTACTTGAAATTAAATAAAGCAACGTACATACCGCTGGGTTGTAAGCTACCCGAGCAAAATATGAGGTGCTGTTCCTCCAATTTGTGTGTGGCCTCTCTGACAGTGGAGGAGGCCCAGGAAAGAAAGGTCAGTATGGCTCCACCCTACCTGAGGTCATCTTTTGCCGGCCATGATCTGTTCCGGCATTTTAACGTCTCCAGTTTATTTCTCCCCCACCTCTAACTTCAATCTGAAGAAGGGTTCCGACTTGACCTGCTGAGTTACACCAACATTTTGTTTATCTTTGGTATCAACCAACATCTGCAGTTCCTTCCTACACATAACTTTTGAACTAATTGCATTTCTTTCAATAACGCCCCTGCAAATATCACCCTCGTTCCTGTATTCTTTTGTTTGAAATGGGTTCCTTTTTTATTTCTTTTTTTAAAGCCTTCAAATATTTTCTTTACATTGGATGATGTGGTGAAAGTGGGTGACTTTGGGCTGGTGACGGCAATGGATCAAGACGAAGAGGAGGGGTCTATACTTACACCAATGCCAGTGTATGCCAGACACACAGGGCAAGTGGGCACTAAACTCTATATGAGCCCAGAGCAGGTGAGTGAAGTCATCCACACATTTATTTTCCAGTGAACATGGTAAATGCTACCTCTGCAAAAGGGTGGATATCTGTGATATTGATAATACCATTTCTTTTGCAATTTGCAGATATCTGGAAACACTTACTGCCATAAAGTTGACATCTTTTCCCTGGGCCTGATCCTGTTCGAGTTGCTGTATCCCTTCAGCACTCAAATGGAGAGAGTCCAGGTAAGCACAACTTTATGCCTTAAAAAAAAAAAATCAAAAATGGAAAGCTGTTGAAGAATTCAGTAAATCAGGCAGAATCTGTGCAGGGAAACGAACAGTCGACATTTCAGGTTGGGGCGCTGCAGAGTCATGGTGTCGTTTAGCACAGAAACAAGCTCTTTAACCCATCTCATCCATACCAACCATAATGCCCAGATAAGCTGGCCTCGTTTGTCAGCATTTGATCCATATCCCTCTAAACGTAATTAATTTTGATTAATTTCCCCAATTAGGCAGTGCGGGGGCAGGGACTGTTGAGTGGCAGGGTAGTGAGTGATGATGCGGTTGTATGCATTCAACCTATCTATGCCCCTCATTTTATACATCTCCTTAAACAAAAACAAAAAATCACCCTCCTGAGCTCCAACGAATGAAGTCTCAGCCTGCATAACACTTCCCTATACCTCACTTCCATCAGCCCTGGGAACATCCTCATAAATCTTTTCCGCACCCTTTTCAGCTTAATAACATCTCCGGTGGAGGCATGACCAAAACGGAGATCATGACCAAAACATGATCAACACTCCAAATTTGGCCCCAACAAAAGTCCCAACGTCTATACTTAATGGCCTAAGTGGTACAGGCCAGCATGCCAAAAGCCTCCTCCATCACCCTGATCACTGTGATGCTTCTTTCAGAGTAATATGTAATTGTACTCCGTTGTCATTCACTGTGCAGCACCTTGCACTCATTTGAATTAACTCCATTTGCCATTCCTCAACTGGCTTATCCATCTGATTGATATCCTGCCTTTATTCTTGATAATCTGCTTTGATGTCTATGATACCACAACTTCAGTGTCTTCTGCAAACCTGTTATCATGCCTTGCTTAAGCCTTAAACCTAAAGCATAGACGACAAAGGTACCGAACACTGAGTCTCCAGACTGAGAAACATCCTTCCACCATCACCTTCTGCTTCATACCATCAAACCAATTCTGTATTCGACTATCCAGCTCTCTTTTGATCGCATGTCATCTATTTTAAAGAGTAAGCTGCCATGCAATACCTTATCAAAGTCCTGCAGAAGTACATATAAACTCTGTCCACTGCCATGCATCATCAACCACCTTGGTCCCATCCTCAAAACTCTAAATTGTGAGGCAAAGTCATGTTGACTATCTGGAATCAGCCTGTCTTTGTAAATGCATTATAATTTTATGCCTCAGAATCCATTCCAGTAACTTTTCTCCCACAAATGTTGGGCTCACTGGTCAATAATTCCCAGCTTTTTCTTTGTAATACTTCTTAAATAGAGGCACAACGTTAGCCACCCTCCAGTTTTCCCACACCTCGCCTATGTCTAGTGAGGATTCATGTATTTCAGCCAGGACTCCTGCAATTTCTTTCCTAGCTTCACACAGTGTCCTTGGCAGTTCTGAACTGTTGCAATAAATATGCAAGTGCTGGAGTGAGTGATAGTTCCATAGTCCTTTATTGTGACGTATACCCTGAGGTACAGTGAAATGGTTGTGGATGGGGTCCCTATCAAGTGGGCTGCTATATGGTATGGTGTATGCTTTTTTGAGTATTGTTCAAGCTGCATGAATCCAGCAAGGATCTTGTTTCCTTTTACAGACCTTAACAGAAGTTCGGAATTTAAAGTTCCCCCCTTTATTCCTGGAGGAATATCTTCAGGAGGTAAGTTGTTAAGGATGTGGTATCGTACGGCCATGTCTAGGGTTATTTGTACCAGATATTTGATTAATTCACATGGGTTGAGGTGGCTTAAGAATGAAACTCGAAAGTTGTGGCCACTCTGTTCCTCCAGTCTATTTCTAGTGTAAAATAACAATAAAAAATAGTTTTTCGAATGCAGTGAGTTGCTACATGCATCTTTCTTCAGCAGTGACACCAACTTGCGCTTATATTGAATCTTTCAATGTAGAGTAAAGTCTCAAGTTTAGTTTAGTTTAGAGATACAGCACGGAAACAGGCCATTTGGCTCCCTGACTCTGCACCGACCAGCGATCGCCCTGTAATTTAACACTGTCTCACACGCGGGACAATTTACAATTTTTGTCAAAGCCAATTAGCTTACAAACCTGAACATCATTGGAGTGTGGGAGGAAACTGGAACACCTGAAAAAAAACCCCGCGCAGTTACGAGAACGTACAAACTCGGTGCACACAGCACCCATAGTCAGGATCAAACCCGGGCCTAAGGCAGCAACTCTGCCGCTGTGCCATCCCTGTGCTGTTGTTTGGTCTGATGTTTGACACTGAGTTGCAAAGCTTGACTCGGCATGATCAATGAGAGGTTTTGAAGAAAGGAGGAAAGTAGAGGTATTAGCCTTTAGGGAAAGTATTACATAGGTTTGTGATCCAGGCAGTAAGAATTTCATTGTTCTATCTGGGACATATGTCAATAAAACACTCTTGAGTCTTGAAGGCACGTAGGTGCTATAAATAGCTGGTTTCACTTGCTCAGATGAAAAGTAGCATTCTATGGTGGATGAAAATGAATAGTTCTAAATGGTTCTTGAGTTCGTGTTTAGAATTACGCAGCACAGGAGAAGGCCATTTGCGTCATCAATATAATTAATGACAGCCATTTCTCCAAGTCCTGAAACTGTCTGCCTCCAAACTGGTATTTAGTTCCATTTCAGTAGTTAGTTTGGTCTGCATGTGCTTCCCTCAGGCAGAGGATTCAAAGCACCATCATCATTGTCTCCCAGCTCCCCATCCATCATTTTCCACAGCTTCATTTGCAGTAGTGAAACATCATCACAACGGTAACAAACGGAAACTGACTGTGTAAGCTAACACTCCAACCACCTACTTATTGATCTTGATCAATCTGTCAGAGTTGATCATGTCATCTTGCTCTGATTCTTTGCCATTATCCATTATCGATAGGTTCCTGAGTGATAGGAACAGAATTAGGCCATTCGGCTCATCAAGTCTACTCTGCCATTCAATCATGGCTGATCTATCTCAACCCCATTCTCCTGCCTTCTCCCCATAACCCCATGACACCCGTACTAATCAAGAATCTATGTATCTCTGCCATAAAAGGTATCAATTGACTTGGCCTCTACAGCCTTCTGTGGCAATGATTTCCACAGATTCAGCACCCTCTGACATAGAAACATAGAAATTAGGTGCAGGAGTAGGCCATTCGGCCCTTCGAGCCTGCACCGCCATTCAATATGATCATGGCTGATCATCCAACTCAGTATCCCGTACCTGCCTTCTCTCCATACCCTCTGATCCCCTTAGCCACAAGGGCCACATCTAACTCCCTCTTAAATATAGCCAATGAACTGGCCTCGACTACCCTCTGTGGCAGGGAGTTCCAGAGATTCACCACTCTCTGTGTGAAAAAAGTTCTTCTCATCTCGGTTTTAAAGGATTTCCCCCTTATCCTTAAGCTGTGACCCCTTGTCCTGGACTTCCCCAACATCGGGAGCAATCTTCCTGCATCTAGCCTGTCCAACCCCTTAAGAATTTTGTAAGTTTCTATAAGATCCCCTCTCAATCTCCTAAATTCTAGAGAGTATAAACCAAGTCTATCCAGTCTTTCTTCATAAGACAGTCCTGACATCCCAGGAATCAGTCTAGTGAACCTTCTCTGCACTCCCTCTATGGCAATAATGTCCTTCCTCAGATTTGGAGACCAAAACTGTACGCAATACTCCAGGTGTGGTCTCACCAAGACGCTGTACAACTGCAGTAGAACCTCCCTGCTCCTATACTCAAATCCTTTTGCTATGAAAGCTAACATACCATTCGCTTTCTTCACTGCCTGCTGCACCTGCATGCCCACTTTCAATGACTGGTGTACCATGACACCCAGGTCTCGCTGCATCTCCCCTTTTCCTAGTCGGCCACCATTTAGATAATAGTCTGCTCTCCTGTTTTTGCCACCAAAATGGATAACCTCACATTTATCTGAGGTTATCTGACGGAAGACATTTATCCTCATCTCCTTCCTAAAGGAACATCCTTTAATTCTGAGGCCATGACCCCTGGGCCTAGACTGTCCCACTAGTGGAAACATCCTCCTCGCATCCATTAGCTTGAAGCGATTGCCTGTACCTGATGCAGTTCAGGCTGGAGAATCATCTGAGCACGCATCATCTGGATTGTTCTTGGTTTCCACCTATTTCTCTTCCACATGCTCCCTCCGCCCATGGCACTTGAAATCGCAGGAGAAGGCATAGATGTCTAGTTTTAAACCTCACCACCACATCTTCTTTACCTTTAATGCTCTCTGACTCATCTAACTACTTGTCTGAACGTGCAGACATTTCCCGTTACAAACAGATGGGGTGAATTGGAATGGATCAGATGAATGCACAGACTTTTATCCAGAGTAGGGCTATCAAGAAACAGAGGACATAAGTTTGTGAGAGGTAAAGATTTAATACGAATCCGAGGGCCACGGAAGAGGGTGGGCATATGGAAGGAGCTACCAGAGGAGGTAGTTGAGGCGGGTACTATAATTACATTTGAAAGACATTTGGATGGGTATATGGATAGGAAAGGTTGATAGTAATATGAGCCAATTGGGGCTAGGTGAGACTAGTGTAGATGGGACACCTTTGTTGGTGAGTTGGGCCGAAGGGCCTGTTTCCTTGCTGTATGACTCTCTGACATACTCTGCTTCAACACCCTGTGCTATTCTCCGGAGGATAACACAAGGTAAACCAGGCCATTTGTGTTTAGAACATCAAACATAGAACAATACAGCACAGGAACAGGTACTTCGACCCACAATGTCTGTGCCCAACATAATGCCAAGACCAACTTGTATCTGCCTGCATGTAATCCATATCCCACTACTCCCTGCACAGCCATGTTCCACTACTCCCTGCATAACCATGTGCCTATCCACAAGTCTCTCAAATTTACCTTCAAAGTTGAACTTCCTTCATGGGATAATAAGGAAGCCCTCATCTCCAGTACAATTGTGGTGAATCACATCAGTGACATCCTAAAGCTCAGTGCCCAGTATCGGAGAGGCCCAGTATCGGCAAGTCTTTCATAAAGTAAAAATATAAGCCATGACAGAACTGTGGCACAGCGGCTCTGTGGTAGAGTTTCTGCCTTACAGCGCCAGGGACCCGGGGTTTGATCCAGACGACGGGTGCTATCTGTACGGAGTTTGCATGTTCTCCCTGTGACCGCGTTGGTTTTCTCCGGATGCTCCGTGTCCTCCCACATTCTAAAGAAGTGCAGGTTTGGAGTTTAATTGGCTTCTGTAAATTGTCCCTAGTGTGTAGGATAGAACTCGTCTACGGGTGATCGGTGATCGGTGCAATCTCAGTAGGCCGAAGGGCCTGTTTCCACGCTGTGTCTCTAAACTAAACGAAAAGTGAGGAGAAGTGAACTAATCTCTATGGAAATTAACTTCTGGATTTTTATGAATCTCTGGCACAGCATGAAATGGTGCAGAAAATGCTTTCTCCTGAACCCGGGGAGCGCCCAGAGGCCGTGGACATCATTGGCAACACTCTCTTCGAAGGCTTTGAGGTTCCGGACAAGCAGTCGCTGAGGCAGAGATCACGGACACTGAGTACCAGTGGAGGCAAGACTTTGAGGGGATCAGTCTCCTAGCAGTGGAAAGTCAACCCGGCCGATCTCTAGTTTCTTGATCCACGGGCCCTTCTATTTCATTCCACGGTGGCCAGCCAATGTCCTTGAATGAATACGAAAACAGGCTTTGTCACTTCCGCGAGTTGCCAAAGCTTAAAAGGCCAAGTGGCGGCCTGCTGTACTTCCACACTGAAAGTTTAAACGTTTAAAAAATTAAGTATGGACCCGAAGTGTATGGGTAAGGCTATACCAATGAGAGACACTGTTTGCCTTGAGGTTACCTCTCTTACACAGACTCCGATTAATTTGTCACTGATTCCACCAGCTCGCTTTTATATACGCGCAGGTGTCGATCGGAGCAGGTGCCTGCATTATGGAGGAAAGTGCAAACTTAAACTTCTCAGTGTGACGAGCACTCCATTGCTGACTAAGGAGACTTGCATTTCCCATTCCTTCACCTGGTCCTCGTCTCAAGAGCACAATCATCCATCACCCAGAAGACAAAAAAACGGAAGGGACCCTGCCGTTTGTGATATAAAACAGAAAAGGCTTGAAATACTTAGCAGGGCTGGCAGCGTCCATGGAGAGAGAAAAACAAAGCTGCCATTCACCTTGTCCCATCTATCTGCTTGCTGTTTGTTCCCTGCCTGCAACAAAACATAGAGTTAGAATGCCTGCATTGATGTGAAAGTGCAACGAATGGTATAGATAAGGGAGAATGTTAACCGGACCACCGGATTAGTGGTCAAGACATCTAATGTATTTTGAAATATTTGTCTTGCTGTGCAAGTTTCACGGTCAAAGGAACGTTTATGCATTTTTAATGATCTCGATCGGGAATGGGCGTCTTTACAAGTGACATTTTGTTAACGCTGTTTATTAATTGTCCGCTCTTCAGGTTTTGTTGAACAGTTCCCTATGGTTTCTGTCCAAAGACATATAGGTAAAATGGACAAATTGTCCCCAAAATGGCTTTATCTAAAAATCATTGGTCTGTGAATGAAATCTTGAAAATTGGTGGCCAAGACTGTATTAAGAATGTTGAAGGAGTTATTGTGGTGAGCTTCGAATTTCAAGCAAATGGAAGTATTCAACAGGGCAGGCACCTAACCTGTGCAGAGAACATATGCTGTAATACCTCTGTAAACATCGGTATGCTGCTAATTGTGTTGTTTCCTCTGTGATTTTTCACAGTTTTCTGCTCTGGATTTCCAGTGTTACATCCAAATGTTATATTTTCACAAATTTTCTTTTATTTTCCCCCGATCAGCACCACGGGCAGTTGTCTTGCATAAAGATTGATGCTGACTTGAGAGCTGAGATTAATTTTGCGATTGCTGAAACTTGATAAGCGCTTGCTACAGCTCCTAACCTTTGGCTGCCTGATATGCTTTAGCATAGCTCCCGCCTTTGCATTGACCTTGCTTTTTAAGATCATGCCAGTCAGGAATTTCCTTAGGTTAGGCTTGCTTTAGAGAGCTGGAGTGGTCAAAGACTTGTTCTGCAAGATCATCTTCACCAGCAACTGGAAAATCCCTTGTCATTCTTAAATGTTGTCGGTTACCATTTGGGGTAATGGGGGACAAACTGGCATTAAATAAAAAATACCACTGCATGGAGCTCTCTATCCAAGTCAGCATGCCATGTTCCATACATTTTGCTGGCTACTGCCATGCAGATTTGCATAAACTGCAGTCTTCTGTCTGAGTACGTCAAATTCTCCATTTTTGTTGTGTAAAGCAACTTTTCTTCATGAGCAGGTAGATAAAAATACTGGAGAAACTCAGCGGGTGAGGTAGCATCTATGGAACGAAGGAATAAGTGACACTTTGGGTCGAGACCCTTCTTCCTTCATGAGCAGAGCACTAAACCCTTATACAAAAGGACACCAAGTGCCGGAGTAACTCAGCAGGTCAAGCATCATCCTCGGAGAACATGGATAGATGAAGTTTCGGGTCAAGATTCTACTTTAGATCCGAATCGTCACCTCTCCACATTCCCCAGACACGCTGCCTGACCCACTGAGTTATTCTAGCAATTTATGTCCTTTTGTGTATTTTTGTTTCTACAGCAAAACCCTCAAATGTATTTTTACTTGTGAAATTTCTGTTGGATGTGATATTCTTTTGTCCATCGAAGTCCATCTTCCCTCTGAGTCACGTGCCTGGATTGGCATCCAAGCACCTTCTGGTCAGAGTGCAGAACTGAAAGGCTTTGAAAGGGCATTCCTATATTGGTTAGTCTTCTGCTGCCAGGGTACTGATGACTGAACAGCAGCTTCATAACTATCCTTCTCTCTCGCATACTTCCTCCAAATCATATTCTTTTGAGTTGGTCAGTGACATCAGCTGGGCACATAATTTGGTAGAGATTTTATTTAGTTTTTAAGCAACATCAGTGCTAGTATCTGCTGTCAGTATTGATTGCATGGTCTTCCGTTTTAGAATTGGCTGGTCTAAGGCTGGAATTAACTATCGGATAACTGTGCTGAATCCTTTGTGTAAAAAGTCTTGCCTCATTCTGTCAGTGTGTACGTTAGGCTTCTGCTGCTTAAATGTATTTTTGTCTTTGATCAAAAAAATTGTTAACCAATGTAATTATGTACAGAATTTGGGTCCATAATTGTGCAATAATTTTTTATTATAGTTGTATCATGACGAAATTCTGGATAGATGCGACTGCCGAGGGTTTTAGATTTTGTTTGGCTTGAACAGTGTAAAAACTGTTACGGTTTATCAATCCATTGGGGTTGGTGGCACGAGGAATAAATGGTGCATTGCAATATTGTGACTTCCTACAAGTCAAAAATTCAATAAACTCTTGAATTGTGCTGAGTGATCTTCCGTTTATTGAAACTGAAAGATACAACATATTGACTCATGAATTTAATAATATATATGTTCTCTCCCACGTGTGAATTTAGAATACAGTTACCGTGCATCACCAAATCAGGAAGGGGACATGTTTTATCAACAGTTCCATAGAACAAAGAAGAGTACAGCACAGGAACAGCACTTATATCCCACAATGTCTGTGATGAATATGATGCCAAGTTAAACGAATCTCCTCTACTTACATCCCCCTCCATTCCATTGTCATACTGTGTGGAAACAGGCCCTTCAGCTACACTAGTCCCTCCTGCCTGTGTATGGCCCATATCCCTCTAAACCTGTCCTATCCATGTATCTGTCTAACTGTTTCTTAAATGGTGGGATAGTCCCTGCCTCAACTACTTCCTCTGGCAGCTTGTCCCATACACCCACCACCCTTTGTGTGAAAAAGCTACCCCTCAGATTCCTATTAAATCTTTTCCCCTTCACCTTAAACTTATGCCTGCAGGTCCTCGATTCGCCTACTCTGTGCAAGAGACTGTATCTACCCAATCTATTCCTCTCATGATTTATATACCTCATCCATGTCATCTCCATACTTCCTAAGCTTGAAAGTGTGCAGCACAGGATTCAGGAACAGCTTCTTCCCCTCGGTTGTCTGGTTTCTGAACGGTCCTTCCACAAGCTAGGGTACTGTCTAATTCACCTTTACCTGATTGTGGACATTGGACCTTGTCTAAATAACTAATGTTGTACAAAGCTGAGAGCTACATTCTGTATCTTACCCTTTGCTCTATCCAGTATACTTGCATTTGACAATTGTATTTATGTATAGTGTTATCTGATCTGTTTAGATAGCATGCAAAAAAAAAACACCTCTTTGCTGCACCCTGATACACATAACAATAATAAGCTTAAAGCTAAGCAACCTACCTACAAGGGCAGAGTCCCTCTTGTCCTCGCCTTCCACCCTACCAGCCATCACATACAACAAATAATCCTCCAACATTTTTGCCACCTGCCACAGGATCCGGCCACCCGCTACATCTTCCCATCTCCTCCTCCTGGCACTTACCCTTGCAACCGCAGGAAATGCTACACTTGCCGCTTTCAAGGACCCAAGCAGTCTTTCCAGGTGAGGCAGAGGTTTACCTGCACCTCCTCCAACCTCATCTATTGGATCCGCTGCTCTAGGTGTCAGCTGCTCTACATCGGTGAGACCAAGCGTAGGGTTGGCGATCGCTTCGCCAAACACCTCCGCTCGGTTCGCATTAACCTACCTGATCTCCCGGTGGCTCAGCACTTCGACTCCCCCTCCCATTCCGAATCCGACCTTTCTGTCCTGGGCCTCCTGCATGGCCAGAGTGCGGACCACCGTAAATTGGAGGAGCAGCACCTCATATTTCGCTTGGGCAGTTTACACCCCAGCGGTATGAACATTGACTTCTCTAATTTCAGGTAGTCCCTGCTTTCTCCTCCCCTTCTCAGCTCTCTCTCAGCCCACTGTCTCTGCCTCTTCCTTTCTTCTTCCCGCCCCACCCTCACATCAGACTGAAGAAGGGTCTCGACCCGAAATGTTGCCTATTTCCTTCGCTCCATTAATGCTGCCTCACCCGCTGAGTTTCTCCAGCATTTTTGTCTACCTTACATTTCTGAACAAGTTGCTTATATTGTAATCACAAATCACAGAGGTCGCAGCATGTCCATGTATCACGTTATAGGAATAGAATTAGGCCATTCGGCCCATCGAGTCTACTCTGGCATTCAATCGTGGCTGATCTCTGCCTCCTAATCCCATTTTCCTGCCTTATCCCCATAACCCTTGACACCCTTTCTAAAGAATTTGTCTTTCTCTGCCTTAAAAATATCTGCTGTCTTGGCCTCCGCACTCCACAGCCCTCTGTGGCAATGAGTTCCACAGATTAACTACCCTTTAACTAAAGAAGTTCCACCTCACCTCCTTTGTAAAAGAGTGCTCTTTAATTTTGATGCTATGACCTCTGGTCCTAGACTCTCCCTCCAGTGGAAACATCCTTTCCACATCCACTCTATCTATGCACTTCAGGACATCGGTGTCAAAATAACACCGCAGCTAGTTCTGAATCAGAACCCTCCCCCACTGCCACTGGAACCTCTACTTTCTGTCTCACAGACCGCAATCAGTAAAGATTGGTGACAAACCAGTTAAAGTTCAGTAAAGTCTGATTAAAGATAGTCCGAGAGTAATATAACACTAAGGACTCAAAGAATAAAATTTCACTATATGCTGATGATATCCTTTTATATATTACTAATACACAAACGAGTATACCCACCTTATTAACACTAATTGAGGAATTCGGCTCTTTTTCAGGATATAGAATAAATTGGAATAAAAGCGAAATTATGTCTTTAAAACCACAGGATTCGAGACACTTACTAAAATTCCCCTTCAAAATTGCAACAGAAAAATTCAAGTATCTGGGTATTCAAATTACGAGAAGACACAAATCATTATTTAGCGCCAATTTTATGCCACCATTAAATAAACTGAATTATATGATTAAATTTTGGAAAACGCTTCCGCTCTCATTGATAGGTAGAATTAACGCTATAAAAATGACTTTCTTACCACAATTAATATATTTGTTTCAAGCGATCCCAATATATATTCCAAAATATTTTTTCAAAAAACTAGATTCCACTATCACTAATTTTATATGGGATTACAGAACACATAGAATTCAACGAAAGCATTTGTGCAAATCTAAAGAAGTTGGGGGTTTATCATTACCTAACTTTATGTATTACTACTGGGCAGTGCATATTAAGAACATAATGTACTGGCTGGATAGTTCCACTCAGCAGTTGGAGTGGTTAAGAATGGAGAAAGAGGAGTGCTATCCGCACGATATAGGAACGATCCTGCTCTCACCGATAAAATTGAATAGTACAATATATAAGAAGAACCCAATTATTCACAATATAATAAGAATTTGGAAACAAATAAAAGTATCCTTGAAATTAAATAATTTATCAGTACTAACCCCACTATTGAACAACCCCGCATTCAAACCTTCTCTCATCGACAACACATATCAACAATGGGATAGACTGGGGATTAGGAAAGTAGGGGATATGTATGAATTGGGCAAACTGTTATCATTTCAACAATTAAAATTTAAATTGAAGGATAATCAATATTTTAAATATACACAGGTATGTGACTTTATGAAGAAATATACACATAGATTTCAAACTATATTTTTAGACCCTTTAGAAGAAGCAATGAATATTAAGGCTGATTCGCAAAAATTAATATCATACTTTTATAATAATATATTATATAGAGAATCACCCTCAACAGAAGCACTAAGGGAAGATTGGGAACATGAGCTAATGATAAAGATCTCGAAGGATAGATGGGAAAAGTATTTGATGAATACACATAACTGTTCTATTAATACAAGACATAATTTAATTCAATTCAAATTATTACATAGACTATATTATTCAAAAACGAGGTTGAATAAATTTTATCCAAACGCTATAGTTTGTATAAAGCGATAAATGTTTGTTTCAAAACGCTAATATAACACATTCATTTGTAGGATGTACAAAGTTGAATAAATTTTGGAGTGATATATTTGATATATTTACAAAGCTCTTCAAGTCAAGAATAGAACCCAAAATGGAATGGATTATATTTGGAATAATAGGAGAAGATACCAATTTAAATAAAGACCAAAACGTTTTTTTTAATTATGGGTTAATAATTGGAAAGAAATTGATACTTAAATTTTGGAAAAATACAGCCATACCAACTGTTAAAATGTGTATTAGGAATATGATGGACATAGCACGCCTTGAAGAAATGAGACTCCGACTAATAGATAAATATGACCAATTCTTAAGGAGTCGGTCTCCTTTCATCGACTTTTTGGAATCATGTGATGCAGCGGTACCATAAGGATTGCTGATTTCAGTTCATGCCGTGGATAGATCTACATCTCCGAATATAGATTTGAAAATTTCTCTTTTAAGGGGCCTTCTCTTCTATTTCTACATTCCACCTTTTTATTTTTTATTTTGTTTTTTTATTTTTTATATACACACTTCACGTTTTTCTACTCTCTACCATCTATTTTTCCACTTTTTCCCCTTTCTATTGTTTTCTTTTTCTTGTCTTGCTTACTTCCTTCTCATAACATAAAACTAGAGGTTGTACATAGAATGGATTACGGTATGACATAGTTGGCACCTAAAATTAGGTGCCACTGTATTGTTTTGTACTGTATTAACTTCTAATAAAATAAACAAAAAAGATAGTCCGAGAGTCTCCAATCAGGTAGATGGTTGGTCAGGACCGCTCTCTAGTTGGTGATAAAACTAAACCATCCTATCACCATCTAGAGAGCGGTCCTGACCCACCATCTAACTCATTGGATACTCTCTGACTATCATGGATCGGACTTTACTGGAATTTATCTTGCACTGAACGCTAATTCCCTTTATTCTGTATCTACACTGCGGAGGGCTTGATTGTAATCGAGTATAGTCTTTTAGCATGAAGCAAAAAAATCTTCTGTGTACATGACAATACAATAAACTGAACACATCCCCAATGATTCTTAACACCAGTATCCTGCAGGGATGCGTTCTCAGTCCCCTACTATACTTACTGTGCACTTCCTATGCACTCATGACTACGGACAAGTTCACCTCCGGCTCCATCTGCAAGTTTGCAGATGACATCACTGAAGTGGGCCAGATTATGAACAACGATGAGATGGAATACAGGAAGGAGATGGAGAACTTAGTAACATGGTGTCTGGACAATTATCTCTCCCTCAATATCACAAGACAAAGGAGTTAGTTATTGACTTCAGGAAGTGTGCTGGTGTATGCACTTCAATCAGCATCGATGGTGCCGAAATGGAAATGGTTGAAAGCTTCAAGTTCTGCTGTCACGTGCAAACGTCTTGAAGCAACAGCCAAGAAGACACACCACCGCCTCTACTGACCGAGAAAATTTGACCTGTCTCCAATGGCTCAACTTATGCACCAGAGAAAGCGTACTGTTGGGTTGTTTCACAGCTTGGTTTGGGAATAGCTTTGCCCCAACAACACATGAAATGTGTGGATGTAGCCCAGTTCACACAGACTGGACTTCCCAACATTGACTCCATCTGCACTTTATGCTGCCTCAGAAAAGCAGCCAACATAAACATAGCGGTCCCATCTTGGGACTTCTCCCCACTCCTGTCCAACAGAAAGTACAGCGGCTTAAAAGTGTCCACCAGCAGACTCGGGAACAGCTTCTTCCCCTCTGTTATCAGGCCTCTGAACGGTCCTGCCATACGCTAGGGTACTGTCTGATTCACCTCTACACCCTGTTACAGAAATTGGACTTTGTCTAGAGCACTACAATGTTGATAACTATATTCTTCACTCTGTATCTTCCACGTTGCTCCATTTATTGTACTTGACTTTGACTTGATTGTAGTGAAGTATAGTATTATCTGATCTGTTTGGATAGCATGCAAGACTGAAGAGAGACACAAAATGCTGGAGTAACTCAGTGGATCAGGCAGCATCTGGAGAAAAAGAATGGGTGATGTTTTGGGTTGGATCCCTTCTGCCTAAACTGCTGAGTTACTCCAGCATTTTGTGTATCTTCGATATAAACCAGCATCTGCAGTTCTTTCCTATACAAAGCTTTTCACTGTCGGTACATTGGATAATAATAAATCTAAACCTTATCCAAATGACCATCACTGTGGATATCATGCTTCAGGTTCTGCCCACCCTGTGGGACTTTATTAACTGCCTTGTCGACAATATCTATCGCCCGACCCTCATCGATCGCCTTTGTCAGCACCTCAAAATCTCACTCAAGTAACTCAAACATGTCGCCAAATACCCTCTCGAACATCTACAGGTGTGTGGTGGAGAGCAACCTGATTTGTTGCATCATTGCCCGGTTTGGTAACTCGAACACTCAAAATGAAGGAGGCTGCAGAAAGTGGTGGACATTGACCAATGTAATACTGGTACCGTCCTCTCCACCAGCAATTGGATGCACAAATGCTCTGCCTCAAGAAAGAAGCTAATATCAAAGACCCTCATCGCCCTTGCCACGCTATAATTCTTGCTGCTAACATGTGCAATAAGGCACAGGAGCCTGAGAACCGTGACCTCCAGGTTCCAGAACAGCTTCTTCCCATCCACCATAATGCTCTTGAATGACACAGTAAAATCCCAGTCACAACCCTATCTTAGCACCCAACTACTATGGACTTGGCACAAGGTTGCCCTACGTACTTCAGCTTGCACTATTATCGTCTGGTTACCTAGTTTATCTGATAATTTAAGACAGACGGAGAAGGATGGAGCAACTCAGCGGATCAGGCAGCATCTCGAGAAAATAATAGGTGACGTTTTGGGTCAAAACCCTTCAGACATAAATAATTATCTGGTAATTTATTGTATTATATTTTATTGTATATGTATTTGTTGTTGGATTAATGTGCCTCTAAAGTTGCAGCATATAAGAATTTCTTCATTCTGTTCCCAGTTCACAACAATTAAACATTGCTGACTTTTGTGAATTAAGAAATGCAATTGCATGCATTGGCCACTGGGCGGGTGTGTGGCCCAGATCTGAATGGTTTCTGCATTATTTTTAGTTTCATCAGGGGCTGAGAACACTAATTTAACTGTCCACAGAAATGTGTATGAATCTTAGTTATTACTTAATGACAGAGGCATAAACTAACCAGCAGGTTTACAACAGAGCGACCCTCAATGGAAACCAGTGTCAAGCAAGACAGTCATCACACACACACTAATTTTTAAAATGTTGTTCTTATCATTTGTACACCTCGCATCCATTGAGGTTTCCAATGGAGTGAAGCCAATCTGTG
Source organism: Amblyraja radiata (assembly GCF_010909765.2). NCBI lineage: Eukaryota > Metazoa > Chordata > Chondrichthyes > Rajiformes > Rajidae > Amblyraja > Amblyraja radiata. The sequence continues at coordinate 175,078,152 of NC_045956.1, forward strand.
GGTTGAATGGAAAACTGTTCGCATAATAGCACCTCCGCTCCAGAACCAAGGTCACTCTAACCTCTGTTGAAAATTAAATATCATCAAGTAATATCTTGTTTATTGTCAAATGCTCAGGTACAATGAAAATCTTGCTTGCAACAGCGTCCCAGGCACAAAGAGTCTTACAGCATGGAAATGGACCCTTCGGTCCAACTTGCCCATGTAGACCAAGGTGCCCCATTCACACTACTCCCATCTGCCTGTGTTTTGCCCATATATATCTAACCCTTTCCTATCCATGTCTCTGTCCAAATGTATTTAAAATGCTGCCATAGCACCTGCCTCAACTACCCCATCTGGTATTTAAGAAGGAACTGCAGATGCTGGAAAATCGAAGGTACACAAAAATGCTGGAGAAACTCAGCGGCTGCAGCAGCATCTATGGAGCGAAGGAAAAGGGCAACGTTTCGGGCCGAAACCCTTCTTCAGACTCCATCTGGTAGTTCCATTTACCCACCAACATCTGCGTAAAAAAAATGTCCCCTCCGGTTCCTATAAAATTCTTTCCCCTCTCACCTTAAACCTATGTCCTCTGGTTCTTGATTCCTCTACTCTGGTCAAATGACTGCATCTACCCTATCTTATCCACCTCTATAACATCCTCCTCCTATGCTCCAAGCAATGGAGCCCAATAACCTGCCCAACCGCTCCCAAAACCTCAAGCCTTCAAGATGGACACAAAATGCTGGAGTAACTCAGTGGATCAGGCAGCATCTGGAGAAAAAGAATGGGTGATGTTTTGGGTTGGATCCCTTCTGCCTAAACTGCTGAGTTACTCCAGCATTTTGTGTATCTTCGATATAAACCAGCATCTGCAGTTCTTTCCTATACAAAGCTTTTCACTGTCGGTACATTGGATAATAATAAATCTAAACCTTATCCAAATGACCATCACTGTGGATATCATGCTTCAGGTTCTGCCCACCCTGTGGGACTTTATTAACTGCCTTGTCGACAATATCTATCGCCCGACCCTCATCGATCGCCTTTGTCAGCACCTCAAAATCTCACTCAAGTAACTCAAACATGTCGCCAAATACCCTCTCGAACATCTACAGGTGTGTGGTGGAGAGCAACCTGATTTGTTGCATCATTGCCCGGTTTGGTAACTCGAACACTCAAAATGAAGGAGGCTGCAGAAAGTGGTGGACATTGACCAATGTAATACTGGTACCGTCCTCTCCACCAGCAATTGGATGCACAAATGCTCTGCCTCAAGAAAGAAGCTAATATCAAAGACCCTCATCGCCCTTGCCACGCTATAATTCTTGCTGCTAACATGTGCAATAAGGCACAGGAGCCTGAGAACCGTGACCTCCAGGTTCCAGAACAGCTTCTTCCCATCCACCATAATGCTCTTGAATGACACAGTAAAATCCCAGTCACAACCCTATCTTAGCACCCAACTACTATGGACTTGGCACAAGGTTGCCCTACGTACTTCAGCTTGCACTATTATCGTCTGGTTACCTAGTTTATCTGATAATTTAAGACAGACGGAGAAGGATGGAGCAACTCAGCGGATCAGGCAGCATCTCGAGAAAATAATAGGTGACGTTTTGGGTCAAAACCCTTCAGACATAAATGATTATCTGGTAATTTATTGTATTATATTTTATTGTATATGTATTTGTTGTTGGATTAATGTGCCTCTAAAGTTGCAGCATATAAGAATTTCTTCATTCTGTTCCCAGTTCACAACAATTAAACATTGCTGACTTTTGTGAATTAAGAAATGCAATTGCATGCATTGGCCACTGGGCGGGTGTGTGGCCCAGATCTGAATGGTTTTCTGCATTATTTTTAGTTTCATCAGGGGCTGAGAACACTAATTTAACTGTCCACAGAAATGTGTATGAATCTTAGTTATTACTTAATGACAGAGGCATAAACTAACCAGCAGGTTTACAACAGAGCGACCCTCAATGGAAACCAGTGTCAAGCAAGACAGTCATCACACCCACACTAATTTTTAAAATGTTGTTCTTATCATTTGTACACCTCGCATCCATTGAGGTTTCCAATGGAGTGAAGCCAATCTGTGGGTTGAATGGAAAACTGTTCGCATAATAGCACCTCCGCTCCAGAACCAAGGTCACTCTAACCTCTGTTGAAAATTAAATATCATCAAGTAATATCTTGTTTATTGTCAAATGCTCAGGTACAATGAAAATCTTGCTTGCAACAGCGTCCCAGGCACAAAGAGTCTTACAGCATGGAAATGGACCCTTCGGTCCAACTTGCCCATGTAGACCAAGGTGCCCCATTCACACTACTCCCATCTGCCTGTGTTTTGCCCATATATATCTAACCCTTTCCTATCCATGTCTCTGTCCAAATGTATTTAAAATGCTGCCATAGCACCTGCCTCAACTACCCCATCTGGTATTTAAGAAGGAACTGCAGATGCTGGAAAATCGAAGGTACACAAAAATGCTGGAGAAACTCAGCGGCTGCAGCAGCATCTATGGAGCGAAGGAAAAGGGCAACGTTTCGGGCCGAAACCCTTCTTCAGACTCCATCTGGTAGTTCCATTTACCCACCAACATCTGCGTAAAAAAAATGTCCCCTCCGGTTCCTATAAAATTCTTTCCCCTCTCACCTTAAACCTATGTCCTCTGGTTCTTGATTCCTCTACTCTGGTCAAATGACTGCATCTACCCTATCTTATCCACCTCTATAACATCCTCCTCCTATGCTCCAAGCAATGGAGCCCAATAACCTGCCCAACCGCTCCCAAAACCTCAAGCCTTCAAGATGGACACAAAATGCTGGAGTAACTCAGCGGGTCAGGCAGCATCTCTGGAGAAAATTAATAGATAACATTTCTCCTTATCTGAAACCTTTTGGCTTTTCATCTCCGTCCTTTGTCCAACCGTCTGCCCATCAAAACAAACCCTCCCCTGTATCCTGGCACCTATCACTTGTCAGGCTTTGTCAACCCCTACCTCTCTTCCACCCCTTTCCACCGTCCGCAGAGACTTCTCTCCGCAACTCCCTGGTTAACTCTTCCCTTCCCACCCAAACCACCCCCTCCCCAGGTACCTTCCCCTGCAACCGCAGAAGATGCAACACCTGCCCCTATACCTCCTCCCTTGACTCTGTCCAGGGACCACGACAGTCCTTTTAGGTTCGGCAGAGGTTCACTTGCACCTCCTCCAACCTCATCTACTGTATCCGTTGTTCAAGATGTACATCGGCGAGACTAGACGTAAACTGGGCTATCGTTTCGTTGAACACCTTCGCTCAGTCCGTCTGGACATACCTGATCTCCCGGGTGCTGATCACTTTAATTCTCCTTCCCATTCCCACACAGACCTTTCTGTCCTAGCTCTCCTCCATTGTCAGAGTGAGGCCAAATGCACATTGGAGTAACAGCATCTTATATTTCGCTTGGACAGCTTACAGCACAGTGGTATGAAATTGATTTCTCTAACTTCAAGTAACCCCGGCATTCCCCCTCTCTTTATCCCTCCCCCACCCAAGTTGTACTAGATTCACGTTTGTTGGGTTTGTTTTCACCCAACAAACATCTTGTTTCTTTTATCATCGTTACTTTTTTTGCATATCTTTCATTCATTGTTCCTTATCTCTCTACATCATCAGCTATATCTCTCGTTTCCCTTATCCCTGACCAGTCTGAAGAAGGGTCTTGGCGCGAATCGTCACCCATTCCTTCTCTCCAGAGATGCTGCCTGTCCCGCTGAGTTACTCCAGCTTTTTGTGCTTCTCATCTAGATTCCACTCCCTACCGCAATCAGTCTGAAGAAGAGTTCTGACACAAAACGTTGGCTATCCGTGTTCTCCAGAGATGCTGTTTGACCCGCTGTTGTTACTCCAGCACTTTGTGTCTATTTTGATACAATTCTTTGTGTTGCTTTTGGAAATAATTGGTTCCACATGGATTTCTGGTAAACAGAAACATAGAAAATAGGTGCAGGAGTAGGGCCACTCGGCCCTTCCACTCAGTCATTCAATATCATCATCCGAAATACTGTTCCTGCTTTTCCCCCATATCCCTTCATTCTGTTAGCCCTAAGAGCTAAATCTAACTCTCACTTAAAAACATCCAGTGAATTGGCCTCCACTGCCCTTTGTGGCAGAGATTTCCACAGATTCACAACTCTCTGGGTGAAAAGGTTTTTCCTCATCTCAGTCCTAAATGGCATACCGTTTATTCTTAAACTGTGAACCCTGGTTATGGACTCCTCCAACATCGGGAAACATTTTCCTGCATCTAGCACACAGCTAGAAGGATTGGGGACTGCATGGGAAGAAAAAGGGGCTCCAGAGAAGGTTTACGAGAATGATCCAGGGAATATTGGGTTAACATATGATGAGTGTTTGACGACACTGGGCCTGTACCCACTGGAGTTTAGAAGAATGAGGGGGACCTCATTGAAACTTACCAAATAGTGCAAGGCCTGGATAGAGTGGATGTGGTGATGATGTTTCCACTAGTGGGAAAGTCGAGGACAAGAGGCCATAACCTCAGAAAAAAAAGACGTACCTTTAGAAAGATGAAGAGGAATTTCTTTAGTCAGATGATGGTGAATCTGTGGAATTCATTACCACAGATGGGAGATATTTCTAAGGTGGAGATTGATAAGATTCTTGATTAGTAAGGGTGTCAGGGGTTAGGGGGACAGGCAGGAGAATGGGGTTGAGAGGGAAAGGTAGATCAACCATGAATGAATAGCGGAGTAGACTTTAGTTTTGAGATACAGTACGGAAACAGGCTCTTCGCCCCACTGAGTCTGCACCGATCAGTGATCCCCGCACATTAATGCTACCCTACACACACTAGGGACAATTTACACTTATACCAAGCCAATTAACTTATAAACCTGTACGTCTTTGGAGTGTGGGAGGAAACCCACACAGATCACAGGAAGAACGTACATTCTCCATATAGACAGCACCCATAGTCAGGATCGAACCTGGGTCTCTGGTGTTATAAGGCAGTAACTCTACCTCTGTGCCACCGTGCCGCTCACATGATGGGCCGTATGGCCTATTTTTGTTCCTATAACTTACGAATTTATGAAAAATTACACTTGCCCAAAGTGTGGTGGAAATGTGAAACTCACTACCTGTAAGGTTGAGAGAGCAAGAAATTTATCACAGTTAAGAACTCCCTGGATGAGCACATGATATGCTTCAGCATGCAGGGCTTTACACTGATAACTGCTAACTCAGAGCTGGAAATTTTGATAAGTCTGGATAGCTGCTCTTTCAGTTGACAAAGAGTCCCGCTGTGTTGCCAATTTCTATGATTCATCTCTGCAATAGAAACGCTGAAGACATGTTCCGTCAGGACACCTGCTAATCACCTGCATTTGTATTCACTGAATGCTTCCCCGGTTTCATTGAACTTCAAAGAGTCTTAGGTAAGAGATGTTCTCTGTTTTCACCTTTTGCTGCCAGCATCATCATTATTGCTTTTAATCAAAAAAAGGCCCTTGGTGGCGACAGATTGGTGTGGAGGGGGCGGCACAGTGGCGTAGTTTAGTTTAGTTTATCTGAACAGTTGAACAGTTTTGTTTATTGTCACGTGTATCGAGCTGCAGTGAAAAGCGTTTGTTGCGTGCTAACCAGTCAGCAGAAAGACAATACACGATTACAATCGAGCCAGAAGGGGTGGCAGGGTGGCGCAGCGGCACAGTTGCTGCCTTACAGCGCCAGAGACCCGGGCCCGATCCTGACTATGGGCGCTGCTGCCCTTGCGGAGTTTGTGCGTTCTCCCCGTGACCACATGGGATTCCGCAGGGTGCCAGCTTCCTCCCCCATGCCAAAGACGTACAGGTTTGTAGGTTAATTGGCTTCTGTAAATTGTCCCTAGTGTGTAGGACAGTGTTGGTGTAAGGGCTGATAGCTGGTCGGGGCGGGCACGGTGGGCCGAAGGGCCTGTTTCTATGCTGTATCTCTAAAGTCTAAAGTAAAGCAAATACCAGGAACACGAGAGGTGATGTAGGTTAGCTGGCTTCGGTAAAATTTGTAAATTGTCCCTAGCGTGTAGGATAGTGCTAATGTACAGTGTGATCGCTGGTCAGTGTGGACATCGGCGGGACGAAGGGCCTGTTTCCGCGCTGAGTCTAAAGTCTAAAGTAAAGTAAATGTCAGGAACATGATAAGGGAGTTCAGAGAGAGTCTGAAGAAGGGTCTCAACCCGAAACTTCACCCATTCCTTCTCTCCAGAGATGTTGCCTGTCCCGTTACTCCAGCAATGTGTGTCTAGTTCAGAGAGAGGTGATGGGTGGGGATTCTACTTCAAAGCACCATTCCCGCTACTTACTTTATTGGTTCTCCACGTGTGTTTACTGACCTGTTGAGCTTCCAGATGCTTTTCTCCTTTCAGATTTCCAGCATCTGTTGCATTTTGCCTATTTTTAAACGTTATTTGATCATTTCATCTTCAATGGATGATTAACAAATCAAAGATTCAATTAGGCTAATGTCTCATTAACAGAAGATGAACTACCATAACATTCTGCCAAAAATAAATCATGCAGTCCTTTCTATCGTTTTCCTTTCAGCACTGAGCCTCGACTCGCTAGAATTTAGAAGGATGAGCGGTGGGACCTCATTGAAACTTATCAAATAGTGAAAAGTTCAAGAAGGAACTGCAGATGCTGGAGAATCGAAGGTAGACAAAATTGCTGGAGAAACTCAGCGGGTGCGGCAGCATCTACGGAGCGAAGGAAATAGGCAACATTTCGGGCCGAAACCCTTCTTCAGACTCAAATAGTGAAATGCCTGGATAGAGTGGATGTGGAGAGGATGTTTCCACCAGTGGCAGAGTCTAGGACCTGAGGCCGTTCTCTCAGAATTAAAGGACGTTCCTTGAGAAAGGAGAGGAGGAATTTCTTTAGACAAGAGGGTGGTGAATCTGTGGAATTAATTGACAGAAGGCTGTGGAGGCCAAGTCAATGGATATTTTTAAGGCAGAGATAGATAGATTCTTCATCAGTACGGGTGTCAGGGGTTATGAGGAGAAGACAGGAGAATGGGGTTTAGAGGGGAAGATAGATCAGCCACGGCGGTGTCGTCTTTGTTGGACCGAATGGCCTAATTCTGCTCCAACAACTTATGAACTTATTTGCCATGTCTTAAAAGCATAGAACATAGAACAACAGAGCACTTGAACAGGCCCTTGGATTCACAATGTCTGTGCTGAATGTGATGTCAAGCCCATCACTTCCCTACCTGTACATAGCCCATATCCCTCTGTTCCATGCATGTCCATATGCCCATCTAAATGTCTTTTAAATACCACTAATATATTAGTTTCAGCCACCACCCACAGCAGCACATTCCATCCACCCACCACCCTCTGTGTAAAAAACCTGTCTTGCACATCACCTTTAAACCTTGCCCCTCTCACCTCAAAGCTGTGATCGTGAAATATACTTCCATAAATGACAAGGTGAAGTTATTCACTTGGGAAGGAGGAATGAAAGAGCAAATTAGCTCCAACCGTGGGTGCTTGTGGACTTTAACATCACGGAGCCCGTGGTCTCTGGTCAGAGACCGACTTCGGGAACTCCCAAGCCCGCGGGTGTTTTGACCACCGCGACGCAAGGGCTTCGACCGCCAGCTGTGGGAACTTTGATCGCCCTGACGGATGATTCGACTGCCCCGACCACGGGAGAATAAAGAGGAAGAAGCTTGGACGTTTTTGCCTTCCATCACAGAGGAATGTGGGGATTCTGCTGTGGTGGATGTTTATGTTAACTTTTATGTAGTTGTGTGTCTTGTTGCTTTTTTTTTCATATGGCTGTATGGTAATTCGCATATCATTGTACCTTAATTGGTACATGTAACAATAAAAGACCTTTGAAACCTTTGAAATTATTATTTACATGGGGTGAGACTAGAATGTCATAGTCTTATTACATCAAACATGCACTGCACAGGCAGTTATAGAAAATTATTGAGAAAGCTTTTGGAGTATTGGCCTTTATTGAAAGCAAAACACAGAGATTAATAGACAGGAAGTTTACAAGCATTGTCCCACCCCTACCTCTCTTCCAATTTCATCGCCCCTACTACAATGAGTCTGAAGATGAATCCCAACCCCAAACATTGCCTAACATGTCCTCCAGAGACAGACACAAAAGGCTGCAGTAACTCAGGCAGCTTGTCTGGAGTAAAGGAATAGGTGACGTTTCAGTTCGAGTCCCATCCTAACCTCTGGAGACTTTGCGCCCCACCCAAGATTTCCGTGCGGTTCCCGGAGGTTGCAGGTAGTGGAAGCAGGTAGGGAGACTGACAAAAACCTCCGGGAACCTCCTGGAACTGCACGGAAACCTTGGGTGGGGCGCAAATTCTCCAGAGATTTCTGCTCAGGTTTCCTAAGTGGGACAAGGGGCATTAGACTGAGAGTCAGGGGAAAGGGAAACAAATGAATGGAAGAAATGCAAAAAGCAATGATAATCAAGGAAAGGTGGAGCCCACAATGGTCCATTGGTGGCGGTGGGATAGGTGATAACAAGTTATACAGACACTGAAACTCCAGAGTTTCCTCCAGAGATATTGCCTAACCCGCTGAGTTACTCCAGCACTTTGTTTTGTTTCCCCCAGATTAAGTAGATGAGGCAGGTACAATTACAACATTAAAAATACATTTGGACAGGTACATGGATAGGAAAGCTTTAGAGGGATATGGGCCAAATTTGGGCAAATAGAACTATCTTGGATGGGGTATCTTGAACAGCAGGGACATATCGGGCTGAAGGACCTGTTTCCATATTGTGTGACGTTATGTCTTATCATGACCACAGACCGCATACACAAATGTATGGTGGAGTAAATGCTTCCAATCTTGTTCTTTATAATCGTAGAGATGTACAGCAAACAAACATGTCCTTTGGCCCACCTTATCCATACTGACCAAGTATACTGGGCTGGTCCCATTTGACTGGATTTGGGGAATAACCCTCGAAGTACTTCCAATCTATATATCTGTCGATCTCAGCTTCTCACATCAGACGACAAGGAGTACCTTAAAAAGAAACCACGATTGTGGTTCAACAATGAGAGGCACGGTGGCGCAGCGTTAGAGTTACCGCCTTCCAGCTCCATAGACCTAGTTCGATCCTGACTCCGGGTGCTGTCTGATTGAAGTTTGTATATGATCCATGTGACTGCATGGGTTTTCCCTGTTGACCGGGTGCTCCGGATTCCTCCCACGCTCCAAAGACCTACAGGAAGGAACTGCAGATGCTGGTTTCAACCAAAGATAGACACAAACTGCTGGAGTAACTCAGCAGGAAAGGCAGCAACTCTGGAGAGAAGGAATGGGTGAAGTTTCGGGTCGAGACCCTTCTTCAGACAGGGTCTTCTGAAGAAGGGTCTTGACCCGAAACGTCACCCATTCCCTATTTCCAGAGATGCTGCCAGTCCCGCTGAGTTACTCCAGCAATTTGCGTCTGTCTCAGGTTTGTAAGTTGATTGGCTTTGGGAAGAATTGTAAATTGTCCCTAGTGTGTAGGATAGTGTTAGTGTACGGGGTGATCGGAGGTCAGTGCGGACCCGGTGGGCTGAATGGCCTGTGTCCGCGCTGTATCTCCAAACTAAACTGGACTGGGAGTAGCTTAAAAGGAAACAAGGACTGCAGCTGGAAGCTTTCAGAGCCTCATTGAAACAAACTACAGCTTCCAGGCACTGCAATCATTTCTCTATTGTTCAATTCCTTTACAGCCTCGCCATAGGACAACTTCACAGTGATTGTCACTTTCTATTAAGAGGTTTCAGGTACTTTTTGTAATGAGTTGCTTACCGTGGCTTTTCTGTAGGAGAAAATTATATTTTAAACGCACACATTTTAGAATGAAACAAAAGATGGTCTCTTTGTGTTGGCTGTCATTTGCAGCAAGTACAATAGAAGTATTTGTGAAGCTGTACGAACCTTACAACCCAGTGGTATGAATGCTGACTTCTCTAACTTCAAGTAACCCCTGCAGTCCCTGTCTCTCCATCCCTCCCACTCTCAGATTGCACCAGCTTCTCGTTCTTACATAGCAAACAGCTAACTATGTTTCTGTTATCTGTTTCCTTTATCATCATTACTTTTTGGCATATCTTTCATTCATTTGTTCTACACCTCTCTACATCACCGTCTATATCTCTCGTTTCCCTTTCCCCTGACTCTCAGTGTGAAGAAGGGTCTCGACACGAAACGTCACCCATTCCTTCCCTCCAGAGATGCCGCCTGTCCCGCTGAGTTACTCCAGTATTTTATGTCAGCTTTGGTTTCAACCCGCATCTGCAGTTCCTTCCTATACAGAATCCTTGGTCTTCTGGACAGAAGTGGATGTGCAGGTCTATTGATGTCTGCAGCCATGCCCAGCATAGAGCATAGATAAGTACAGATAGACACACGTGCTGGAGTAATTCAGCGGGTCAGGCAGCATCTCTGGAGAAAGGGAAAAGATGATATTTCTAGCCAAAATTCTCCTTCAGTCTGAAGAAGCCCACCACCAATTTCCTTCATTTTCTTCACAGGTTCTGCCTGACCTGGTAAGTTCCTCCAACATTTGCCACAAGTTTCCAGAATTGTAGCTCCTTATGTATCCACCTATCACTCGCCAGGAGTTGTGCTGCCATCCTGCTGCAAGTTTTGATAGCCATCTTTGCTATCTACAATCCCACCCACTTTACTGTCATCTGCAAACTTGCTGATCATGCCTCCATCTGCCAACTATTTGCCCAATCCACCAGTCGATATACATATATATATATATATATAGTCTCCTTACATACAGTATCACTCCCTCTCTGTGTTTTGTGTCCAAATATGATCAGAGATGCAGAGCTTGCAGATGCTGGGACCTTTATAGTAATAGGCTGAGAGAGTGGAGTGGCTGGGCTTGTACGCTCCGGAATTTAGGATGAGAGGGGATTTTATTGAAACATAAAAGATTATTAAGGGTTTGGACATGCTAGAGGTAGGAAACATGTTCCCGATGTTGGGGGAGTCCAGAACCAGGGGCCACAGTTTAAGAATAAGGGGTAAGCCATTTAGAACGGAGATGAGGAATCACTTTTACACACAGAGAGTTGTGAGTCTGTGGAATTCTCTGCCTCAGAGGGCGGTGGTGGCCGGTTCTCTGGATATTTTCAAGAGAGAGCTAGATAGGGCTCTTGAAGATAGCGGAGCTAGGGGATGTGGGGAGAAGGCAGGAACGGGGTACTGATTGTGGATGATCAGCCATGATCACATTGAATGGCGGTGCTGACTTGAAGGGCCGAATGGCCTACTCCTGCACCTATTGTCTATTGTCTTTAGTAAAATCCAAATAGCCTCTTCTTCTTCTTGCGTATGGCGTGCACAGCCTAAAGTTGACGGACAACTTGTTCTATTTGATCTTATTTGATTGTGCACACCAGGTTGATTGCATTCGTCAAAAAAGGGCGAACCACGTGAAGGTTGCAATCTCCCACCCCATCCAAATTGCTGGAGTGGATTGCAGGCAGCATCTGTGGAGGGAAATGAACAGATAATACTTCAGGTCAAGACCCTTCTTCAGATTGCAATGGCCCACTTCCACCTTCAAACCCCCTCTCTTCCCCGCCCCCACCCTAATTAAATTTAGCAATTAAAGAGATGTCCAGAGTTGATGCAATGTTACTTGTCCCCTTATGTTCTCATCAACCAACACTCACCAACACATAAGCAACAATTCACAGCGGCCAATTAACCCACCGCATGTCTTTGGGATGCGGGAGAAGACATCAGAGCAGTAGAAGAAGTGTCGCGAACCAAAACATTATCCATCCATTCCCTCCACAGATGCTGCTTGAAAGAAAAGGGTGACACGGTGGTCCAGTGGTAGAGTTGCTGCCTTACAGTGTGGGTTCCATCCTGCCTACGGATGCTATCTGTACGAAGTTTTCCGTTCTTCCCGTGATCTGTGTGGGTTTTTTCTGAGATCTTCGGTTTCCTCCCACACTCCAAAGACGTACAGGTTTGTAGGTTAATTATCTTGGTCTGAATGTCAATTGTTCCTAGTGTGTAGGATAGTGTTAATGTGCGGGGATCGCTGGTTGGCGTAGAATCGGTGGGCCGAAGGATCTGTTTCCATGCTGTATCTCTAAACTAAACTAAACTACAAATTTCAAAGATCTACGAGGATATTGGCAGGGCTAGAGGGACTGAGATCGAGGGAAGATTTAGGCAGGCTGGGACTTTATTCCTTGGAGCGCAGGAGGCTGACTTGATCTTTTAGAGGTGGATAAAATCATGAAGAGAATAGATAGGGTGAATGCACAGAATCTTTTACCCAGGGTTGGGGAATAAATGAATGAATAAGTTTATTGGCCAAGAATTCACATACAAGGAATTTGCCTTGGTGCTCCGCCCACAAGTGGCAACATGACATACAGTGACAGTTAAGAATGATACATAAAAAACTAAACATTAATAATAAAACATTATCGATTAAACATGTGAATTAAATAAAATACCAGAGCAAAAGGAGGCTACAGATTTTTGGTTATTGAGCAGAGCTACTACTCGTGGAAAAAAAGCTGTTTTTATGTCTGGCTGTGGCAGCAAGAGCTATATTAATGATTTGGAAGAGGGAATTAGGAGCAACACTAGCAAGTTTGCAGATGACACAAAATGTTAGGAGGTTGCAGGGTGACCTGGACAGGTTGAGTGATTGGGCAGATGCAGTATAATATCTATAATATAGATAAATGTGAGGTTATCCACTTTGGTGGCAAAAACAAGGGGGCAGATTATTATCTCAATGGGGTTAGGTTAGGTTAGGTAAGGGGGAGGTACAGCGAGACCTGGGCGTCCTTGTACACCGGTCACTGAAAGTTTGCGTGCAGGTACAGCAGGCAGTGAAGAAAGCTAATGGAATGTTGGCCTTCATAACAAGAGGATTTCAGTATAGGAGTGAAGAGGTTATTCTGCAGTTGTATAGGGCTCTGGTGAGACCACATCTGCAGTATTGTGTACAGTTTTGGTCTCCTAATTTGAGGAAGGACATCCTTGTGATTGAGGCAGTGCAGCGTAGGTTCACGAGATTGATCCCTGGGATGGCGGGACTGGCATATGAGGAAAGATTGAAAAGACTAGGCTTGCATTCACTGGAGTTTAGAAGGGTGAGGGGATATCTTATAGAAACATCTAAAATTATAAAAGGACTGGACAAGCTAGATGCAGGAAAAATGTTCCCAATGTTGGAGCAAGTCCAGAACCAGGGGCCACAGGACTGAGGTGAGAAAAAACCTTTTCACCCAGAGAGTTGTGAATTTATGGAAGTCCCTACCACAGAGGGCAGTGGAGGCCAAATCACTGGATGGATTTAAGAGAGAGTTAGATAGAGCTCTAGGGGCTAGTGGAGTCAAGGGATATGGGGAGAAGGCAGGCACGGGTTATTGACAGGGAACGATCAGCCATGATCACAATGAATGGCGGTGCTGGCTCGAAGGGCCGAATGGCCTCCTCCAGCACCTATTTTCTATGTTTCTATGTCTATGCCTAAGCTTCTCCACCACGAGAAGGTGACACGGTGACAATTCACGGAGAAGAACTGAGGTGCTCACTGTACATGTGACAATAAGAAACCTAGAGCTAAACCTAAGCCTGATATTTTCTCGATTATCTGAGCTAAAAATGACAGCGAGTGAAATGTATTGATTTTGTTTCCACCTTAGGAAATTGTGTCAAATTGAAGTTAAATTTCCCTTGTAAAAGCTATTGATGCACGATATGTTTGATTTCACCTCTCACACGCTTGGGTGAGTTCCTTGAAATGGAGTATATCAGTAGACCTTGGCTTCTTTAGTTAGCTTTTATTGGCAAAGTGCGTGTTCAAAGAGCCACGTTGCCTTTATTGTTTGGTTGTGGCTGCCTTGTTCAAAATTGTCCTTGCACATGAACCTCAACACATGTTGTGTTGACTCACAGATCCGTGCCATGTCCGTGGTTAGTCAAGATTTAGTAATCCCTCCTTGCCCTGAGTAAAGCCATATCCCCCCCTGAGTTTGAATGAATGAGTTCTGCAGAAAAATCAGCAGGTGTTGTTCAGAACTCATGGGAGTAAGAGACAAGTCGACTAGCAGATGGCACCCTGGGGCAGCGGTAGATTGCTTCACAGCGCCAGAGACCTGGGATCGATCCTGACCACGGGTGCTCTCTGTGCGGAGTATATACGTTAAAAGAAAAAACTTTTTCACACAGAGAGTTGCGAATTTATGGAATTCCCTGCCTCAGAGGGCAGTGGAGGCCAAGTCGCTGGATGGATTTCAGAGAGAGTTAGATAGAGCTCTAGGGGCAAACCGGAGATAACAACCCTGGAGGTTCTGCTTTTCAGCATTTTTCCGAGCTCTCTAAAGTCACGCTGCAGAATAGTCAAGGGATATGGGGAGAAGGCAGGCACGGGTTATTGATAGGGGGACGATCAGCCATGATCACAATGAATGGCGGTGCTGGCTCGAAGGGCCGAATGGCCTCCTCCTGCACCTATTTTCTATGTTTCTAAGGCTTAGATTTATGGTGAGAAGGGGAAAATGTACTCGGAATGGTGGTGAACGAGGAAGGGTGGCCACAGTGGCACAGCGGTAGAGTTGCTGCCTTACAGCGCTTGCTGCACCAGAGACCCGGGTTCGATCCCGACTACGGGTGCTGTCTGTATGGAGTTTTACATTCTTCCCGTGACCGCGTGGGTTTTCTCCGAAATCTTCCGTTTCCTCCCACACTCCAAAGACATACAGGTTTGAGTGGTGACTCCATCGAGTGCGGCAGCCTCGCCAGCAGCTGTCCGTTCTGTCACCCTTTTTGTTATTTTTAATCTGTCATAAAGTATGTCTTTGGATATCTTTTAGTCTTTTATATGTGGGGGGTGGGGGGTGGGGGACCGTTTCCCAGTCACTACCTGGTCGAGGATGCGTCTTTTCTCCGAGCCGTATCTTCGCCCGCCCCTCGCGACCTACCAACTGGATTGGCGCGGCCTTTCCTGCCAGAGACCGGCCAGAACTTCAGCAGCGGCCAGCATTGAATTCCATCGCGGAGCGGGCGATGCCTTACCGGGGATCGCCGTGTTCGAGCTCCGGAGTGTTGGGCCTGTTGACTTTAACACCGTGGAGCTGTGGTCTGTGGAGGGTCCAGCCGCGGGTGACGCTGACGTTAACATCGCGGAGGCCTGGGATCTTTTTGCTGAGGATCGCCAGTGTTGGAGCTAGGCCTGTGGACTTCGGAAGCCGCGGTCTCTGGTAAGAAGTGGCCGATTCGGAACTCCAAGCTGCTGAGAATGTTCTTACATTCCGACGGCGGTGCTTCGATCATCCCGGCGACAGGGCCTGAAACATCTGGCCGCCATAGCGGCGACTGCGGAGGGCTCAAAGGCCCCGACCACGGGTGAACATGAGGAAGATGACTGAACTCATGATTGAACTCATGAACTAAAGACACAGTTTATTTATTCATGTGTGTATATGTTGATATATATTCTGCAGCGTGACTAGAGAGCTCGGAAAAATGCTGAAAAGCAGGACCTCCAGGGTTGTTATCTCCGGTTTGCTTCCAGTTCCTCGTGCTGGCGAGAGTAGGAACAGGGAGATACGGGACCTGAATGTGTGGCTGAGGAACTGGTGCACGGGGCAGGGATTTAGATTCTTAGATCACTGGGATCTGTTTTGGGGTAAGGGGGAACTGTACAAAAGGGACGGATTGCATCTTAACAGGTGTGGGACCAGCATTCTGGCAGGCAGGTTTGCCACTGCTACACGGGTGGTTTTAAACTGAATAAGGGGGGTGGGGTGTTGAATGGGATAGTGGTGGATTGGGGTTAAAGGAAAAGGGTTTCTTAAATGAGTGAGCGTAGAGACAGAGGGGTGTAAAATGAGGGTAGAAGCAATAGGTAGCAAGGTGAAAAGTAAAAGTGGCAGGCAGACAAAACCAGGGCAAAAATCAAAAAGGGCCACTTTTCAACATAATTGTATAAGGGGTAAGAGTGTTGTAAAAACAAGCCTGAAGGCTTTGTGTCTCAATGCAAGGAGCATTCGTAATAAGGTGGATGAGTTGAATGTGCAGATAGCTATTAATGACTATGATATAGTTGGGATCACGGAGACATGGCTCCAGGGTGACCAAGGCTGGGAGCTGAACATCCAGGGATATTCAATATTCAGGAGGGATAGAGAGAAAGGAAAAGGAGGTTGGGTAGCGTTGCTGATTAGAGAGGAGATTAACACAATGGAAAGGAAGGACATTAGTTTGGAGGATGTGGAATCAGTATGGGTAGAGCTGCGAAACACTAAGGGGCAGAAAACGCTGGTAGGTGTTGTGTACAGGCCACCTAACAGTAGTAGTGAAGTTGGAGATGGTATCAAACAGGAAATTAGAAATGCGTGCGACAAAGGCAAAACCGTTATAATGGGTGACTTCAATCTACATATAGATTGGGTGAATCAAATTGGCAGGGGTGCTGAGGAAGAGGATTTCTTGGAATGTATGCGGGATAGTTATCTAAATCAACATGTAGAGGAACCAACGAGAGAGCAGGCTATTTTAGACTGGGTATTGAGTAATGAGGAAGGGTTAGTTAGCAGTCTTGTTGTACGTGCCCCCTTGGGCAAGAGTGACCATAATATGGTTGAGTTCTTCATTAGGATGGAGAGTGACATTGTTAATTCAGAAACAATGGTTCTGAACTTAAAGAAAGGTAACTTTGAGGGTATGAGACGTGAATTGGCCAAGATTGACTGGCAATTAATTCTAAAAGGGTTGACGGTGGATATGCAATGGAAGACATTTAAAGACTGCATGGATGAACTACAAAAATTGTTCATCCCAGTTTGGCAAAAGAATAAATCAGGGAAGGTAGTACATCCGTGGATAACAAGGGAAATCAGGGATAGTATCAAAGCGAAGGATGATGCGTACAAATTAGCCAGAAAAAGCAGCATACCGGAGGACTGGGAGAAATTCAGAGACCAGCAGAGGAGGACAAAGGGCTTAATTAGGAAAGGAAAAATAGATTATGAAAGAAAACTGGCAGGGAACATAAAAACTGACTGCAAAAGTTTTTATGGATATGTGAAAAGAAAGAGATTAGTTAAAACAAATGTAGGTCCCTTGCAGTCAGAAACAGGTGAGTTGATCATGGGGAACAAGGATATGGCGGACCAATTGAATAACTACTTTGGTTCCGTCTTCACTAAGGAAGACATAAATAATCTGCCGGAAATAGCAGGGGACCGCGGGTCAAAGGAGTTGGAGGAATTGAGTGAAATCCAGGTTAGCCGGGAAGTGGTGTTGGGTAAATTGAATGGATTAAAGGCCGATAAATCCCCAGGGCCAGATAGGCTGCATCCCAGAGTACTTAAGGAAGTAGCTCCAGAAATAGTGGATGCATTAGTAATAATCTTTCAAAACTCTTTAGATTCTGGAGTAGTTCCTGAGGATTAACGGGTAGCAAACGTAACCCCACTTTTTAAGAAGGGAGGGAGAGAAAAAACGGGGAATTACAGACCAGTTAGTCTAACATCGGTAGTGGGGAAACTACTAGAGTCAGTTATTAAAGATGGGATAGCAGCACATTTGGAAAATGGTGAAATCATTGGACAAAGTCAGCATGGATTTACAAAAGGTAAATCATGTCTGACGAATCTTATAGAATTTTTCGAGGATGTAACTAGTAGCGTGGATAGGGGAGAACCAGTGGATGTGGTGTATCTGGACTTCCAGAAGGCTTTCGACAAGGTCCCACATAAGAGATTAGTATACAAACTTAAAGCACACGGCATTGGGGGTTCAGTATTGATGTGGATAGAGAACTGGCTGGCAAACAGGAAGCAAAGAGTAGGAGTAAACGGGTCCTTTTCACAATGGCAGGCAGTGACTAGTGGGGTACCGCAAGGCTCAGTGCTGGGACCCCAGCTATTTACAATATATATTAATGATCTGGATGAGGGAATTGAAGGCAATATCTCCAAGTTTGCGGATGACACTAAGCTGGGGGGCAGTGTTAGCTGTGAGGAGGATGCTAGGAGACTGCAAGGTGACTTGGATAGGCTGGGTGAGTGGGTAAATGTTTGGCAGATGCAGTATAATGTGGATAAATGTGAGGTTATCCATTTTGGTGGCAAAAACAGGAAAGCAGACTATTATCTAAATGGTGGCCGACTAGGAAAAGGGGAGATGCAGCGAGACCTGGGTGTCATGGTACACCAGTCATTGAAAGTAGGCATGCAGGTGCAGCAGGCAGTGAAGAAAGCGAATGGTATGTTAGCTTTCATAGCAAAAGGATTTGAGTATAGGAGCAGGGAGGTTCTACTGCAGTTGTACAGGGTCTTGGTGAGACCACACCTGGAGTATTGCGTACAGTTTTGGTCTCCAAATCTGAGGAAGGACATTATTGCCCTAGAGGGAGTGCAGAGAAGGTTCACCAGACTGATTTCTGGGAAGTCAGGACTGTCTTATGAAGAAAGGCTGGATAGACTTGGTTTATACTCTCTAGAATTTAGGAGATTGAGAGGGGATCTTATAGAAACTTATAAAATTCTTAAGGGGTTGGACAGGCTAGATGCAGGAAGATTGCTCCCGATGTTGGGGAAGTCCAGGACAAGGGGTCACAGCTTAAGGATAAGGGGGAAATCCTTTAAAACCGAGATGAGAAGAACTTTTTTCACACAGAGAGTGGTGAATCTCTGGAACTCTCTGCCACAGAGGGTAGTTGAGGCCAGTTCATTGGCTATATTTAAGAGGGAGTTAGATGTGGCCCTTGTGGCTAAGGGGATCAGAGGGTATGGAGAGAAGGCAGGTACGGGATACTGAGTTGGATGATCAGCCATGATCATATTGAATGGCTGTGCAGGCTCGAAGGGCCGAATGGCCTACTCCTGCACCTAATTTCTATGTTTCTATGTTTCTATATGGACACATTTATCTGTTTTGTAGTAAATGCCTACTATTTTCTGTGTGTTTAAGCAAAGCAAGTATTTCATTGTCCTATACAGGGACACATGACAATAAACTCACTTGAACTTGAACTTGAACTTTATTGCCTTCCCTTACAGTGGGGAACATTGATACTGCTGTGGGGGATGTTCATGTTAAATTCTATAGTGTTGTGTTCATTTTATTTTATTTGTGTGGCTGCATGGTAACTCAAATTTCACTGCACCAATTGGTGTATGTGACAATAAATGTAACTTGAACTTGAACATTGTAGGTTAACTGGCTAAATGTAAATTGTCCCTGGCGTGTGTAGGGTAGTGTTAGTGTGCTGGGATCGCTAGTCGGCGTGGGCTCGGTGGGGCAAAGGGCCTGTTCTACACTGTATCTCTAAATTAAACTAAACTAAACTAAAACTTTTCCACTCAGAGTGTAAAGGGTATATGGAATGAGCTGCCGGTGGATGTATTGGTAGCAGGTAGTACAACAGCATTTTAAAGACGCTGGGACAGGTAGATCGGTAGGAAGGTTATGGAAGGATATTACCAAATGTAGGCAAATGGAACCAATTTGGATGCAGCATCTTGGTCAGCATAGACGAGTTGGGCCGAATGGCCTGTTTCCATGCTGTATCACTATGTATTTCCACTAGATGCTCCGGTTTCCCCCCATGTTCCAAACACGTCCTTGTTTGTAGGTTAATTGGTCTCTGTAAATTGCCCCTAGTGTGTAGGGGGAGTGGATGAGAAAGTAGGATAGTGTAAATCATGTGTGAATGGTTGATCGATAGGTGGACCTGATGGGCCGAAGGGCCTGTTTCCACGCTGCATCACCTGCTTGCAGTTTTGTACGTTCTCCCCGTGACCTGCGCGGGTTTTCTCCGGGTGCTCCGGTTTCTTCCCACACTCCAAAGACGTGCTGTACATGGCTGTAGGTTAATTGGCTTCGGTAAAGATCGTAAATTGTCCCTATTGTGTGTGGGATAGCGCTGGTCGGCACGGACTGGGTGGGCCGAAGGGCCTACTTCCACACTGTGTCTCTAAACTAAACTAGAATAAGCAGAGGGAAATTGAATACTGCATGAGTTCCAAAGGCTGGGCTTAAAATTCATGCAGGGATTGCAATTTTCTTCCGGCTGGGTGAGCTGTGTCTCCAGCACATTTCCAGAAATATACTTTCACAATGCTGTCGCCAGTAGATAGATATGTTAATTTGAGGTTTCATTCTGAGAGGCATCCAAGCTGCTAATAATCTTTCCATTTGCAGCCTCGGGTAGATGCGGAGAGTATCACACCGTTTGTTTCGCTCCCACCGCAGGCCCACGCATGATTCAAGGTAGTTGGCAAGGCCATTACAGTTTGTACAGTGGGCAGAGGAAGCGGAGATTGAAATAACCTGGGCATTTGTAAAGTCTGTGGGATCAGCTCAGTTCCCTGTGGTGAGTTCCCTGCAGGAGTTATAAATCACAGTGTAGCTACTTCAAATAAGCCGAAGACAAAGGCATAGTGGCGCAGCGGTAGAGTTATACACAGTAAATGGCTCGATTGCAATCATGTATTGTCTTTCTGCTGACTGGATAGCACGCTATAAAAGCTTTTCACTGTAACTCGGTACACGTTACAATAAACTAAACTGGACTGAGAGTTGCTGCCTTACAGCGCCAGAGACCCGGGTTCGATCCTGACTATGGGTGCTTTCTATACGGAGTTTGTACGTTCACCCTGTATCCCGTGTGGGTTTTCTCCGAGATCTCCGGTTTCCTCCCACACTCCAAAGACGTACAGGTTTGTAGGTTAATTGGCTTGGTATAAATGTAAATTGACCCTAGTGTGTGTGGCGTTAGTGTGCGGGGATCGCTGGGCGGCGCAGACTTGGTGGACTGATGGGCCTGTTTCCGCGCTGTATCTCTAAACTAAACTAAACTGAAAAACTAAACGTGGGCTTAGTGTTCAGCACAAACATTGTGGGCCAAAGGGCCGTTTCTGTGCTGCATTGTTCTATGTTTTATACATATTACTTCTCCGTGGATTGTCACCTTGTCGTGGTGGAGAAGCTTGTGTGGTCCTGAGATCCTGAGAGCGATGCCGTCTGGAGCTATGCTCCTGGTAGGGCCACCCATGGCGGTAAGGTCGAGGGGGAGGTTTCTGACAAAGAGCAATCCAACCAAGATCTCAATGGTGGAACAGACGGTGGACGATGGCTGACCTTAGAGGAGCTAAGTCACAACGGCTGGGAAGGCGGATGAAGGCTGCAGCAGAAAAGGGTCTCCGGTCGTCTTGGACTCCATGCCACTGGATCCTGACCCAGATCTGTCAAGGACCGTGGGGTGGCTGTCTGTGCACCAGTCTCCCCATGTTAAACAAAGTCATGCACAGGCGTCCTCCATATAGGGAATAGCACCCTGGAGACACCCATGGTCAGCCATGACCGAGGGGGCCTAAGTACTTAAAAAAAAAGTAAGTACATATTGCTGGAGTAAACCTCCCTGGTCAGCAGCCAGGAGGTTGTCTATAGCTTAGCCAGCGAGCAAGTTAAGGTCTGGAGATCAGGGCAATGATGTTTGCTGCAGCTGCCTCTGCTGGAACCAGTGCTGTTTGTTGACATCAAGTGGGTGGTGGGTGTATGGAACAAGCTGCCTCAGGTGGTAGTTGAGGCAGGTACCATCGCAATGTTTGAGAAACAACTAGACAGGTACATAGATAGGGCAGGTTTCATAAGTTCATAGGTGATAGGAGCAGAATTAGGCCATTTGGCCCATCGGCTACTTTCCTTCTCAATCCCATTCTCCTGCCTTCTGCCCATAACCCCTCACACCTTTACTAATCAACAATCTATCTATCTCATTAAAAATATCCACTGGCTTGGCCTCCACAGATTCGCCACCTTCTGACTAAAGAAATTCCTTCTCATCTCCTTCCTGTAGGAACATCGTTTAATTCTGAGGCTATTCTCTGGCTACAGAAATTCCTCCTCATAGGAGATGGAACGTCCTATTATGCTGGGGCTACGGCCTCTATTCCCAGACTCTCCCACCAGTGCAGAAATCCTCTCCACATCCACTGTATCCACTAGTGATGGCGGAGATCCCAGGAGAAAGCCAAGATGAATCATCGAATTGACACTTAGTCATAGCGAGAGAAAGCTAAATGTTGCTGTAAACTCTTCAGACTTGTCATTCCCACTCACATTGCTGAGACAAACTATTACTGAGGAAGGGGATATTTGTGGACTCTCTTCATCCACTTAACTGTTTCATTCACAACTAGACGTGACGTGACTGTAAAGCTTCGGCTGATTGATTGGTTGTAAGATTTTAGTTTTAGTTCAGAAATACAGCGCGGAAACAGGCCCTTCGGCCCACCGAGTCCGCTCCGACAAGTGGTCCCCACACACTAGCACTATCCTACACACACACTAGGGACAATTTTCCATTTTTATACCAAGCCAATTAACCTACAATCCTGTACGTCTTTGGAGTGTGGGAGGAAACTGTAGATCTCGGAGAAAACCCACGCAGGTCAAAGGTTCAAAGTTCAAAGGTCTGCTTATTGTCACGTGTACCAATTAAGGTGCAGTGAAACGCGGATTACCATACAGGTAATGAGAGGAAACCGAAGATCTCGGAAAAATCCCATGCAGGTCACGGGAAGAACGTACAAACTCCATACAGACAGCATCCATAGTCAGTATCTGCCGCTGTAAGGCATTAGCTCTACCGCTGCGCCGTTGTGCCGCCCAATTCTCAACTCTGTCAACTCTTTCCATGATATGTTATTTTTGATATTTAGCCCCCATGTGGTCCTGTGTTCCAGCTTCACTACGTTCCCACCTCATTGGTAGATATGCATAGTGCATGACTCCTTGCAATCCTCATTGAGGTGATGTGGATCAACTGGCTTAGAGTCATAGAGTCAAACAGCATGGAAACAGGTCGTTCGGCCCAACCTGTCCATACTAACCGAGATGCCCCTTCTTTAATTTAGTGTGGAGATTACTGCGCAGAAACAGGTCCGTCGGCCCACCGGCCAGCATTCACCCCATACACTAAAACTCCCAGAAGGTAGACATAAATGCTGGAGAAACTCAGCGGGTGAGGCAGCATCTATGGGGCGAAGGAATAGGTGAAGTTTTGGGTCGAAAGGGTCACCTATTTCCTTCGCTCCATAGATGCTGCCTCACCCACTGAGTTTCTCCAACAATTTTGTCTACCTACGATTTTTCCAGCATCTGCAGTTCTTACTAAAACTAACCAGGGACAGTTTTACAATTTTACCATGCCGATTAGCCTACAAACCTGTAAATCTTTGGAGTGTGGGATTAGAAAAAGGTTTCGCTGATGCCCACTTTGACATGTATAAGGATTACGTGCAGGCAGATAAAAGATGACCTTGGCATCATGTTCAGCACAGACATTGTGGGCCGAAGGGTCTGTTCTTGCGCTGTTGTTTAGTTTTGTTTAATTTAGTTAATTAATATCACGTGTACACTGAGGAACAGTGAAAAGCTTTTGTTTGCGTGCCATCTAGCCACAGGAAAGATGATAACATGATACAATCACCCAGTCTGAAGAAGGGTCTCGACCCAAAACGTCATCCATTCCTTCTCTCCAGAGATGCTGCCCGTAGTGCTGAGTTACTCCAGCTTTTAGGAACAGCACGGTGACGCAGCAGTAGACTTGCTGCCTTACTGTGCTTGTAGCGCCAAAGACCCGGGTTTGATCCCAACTACGGGTCCTGTCAGTACGGAGTTTGTACGTTCTTCCCGTGACCTGCATGGGATTTTTCCGAGATCTTCGGTTTCCTCTCACATTTCAAAGACGCACAGTACAGGGGGTTTGTAGGTTAACTGGCTTGGTATTAGTGTAAAATTGTCCCTAGTGTGTGTGTGTAGCATGGTGTTAATGTGCAGGGATCGCAGGTCGGTGCGGACTCGGTGGGCTGAAGGGCCCGTGTCCGCGCTGTATTGCGAAAAAAACATTTTGTGTCTATCTTCAGTGTAAACTAGCATCAGCTGTTCCTTCCTGCACAATCATTCACTAATATTGTACGTTCAGAGACCCAGTTCCCCGAGTTTGTCGGATTTTTGCCTATGATTGAGTTTTGTTCAGCAGACGTCTACCCGACACACTGACATCATGACCCGCGTGACCACTCGCTTCCTCCCACGGTAAACAAATCTGCACCTTTTTGTGGAAAGCAATGACTTTTGTATTAACTCCCCAGAAACCAGTTGAATGTTAGACAGGGTTCAGGGAGGAGAATGCAATTAGACAATAGGCAATAGACAAAAGGTGCAGGAGTAGGCCATTTGGCCCTTCGAGCCAGCACTGCCATTCAATGTGATCATGGCTGGTCATCTCCAATCAGTTCCCCGTTCCTGCTTTCTCCCCATATCCCCTGACTCTGCTATTTTTTAAGAGCCCTATCTAGCTCTCTCTTGAAAGCATCCAGAGAACCGGCCTCCACAGGCAGAGAATTCCACAGACTCACCACTCTCTGTGAGAAAAAGTGTTTCCTCGTCTCCGTTCTAAATGGCTTACTCCTTATTCTTAAACTGTGTCCCCTGGTTCTGGACCCCCCCAACATCGGGAACATGTTTCCTGCCTCTAGCGTGTCCAAGCCCTTAACAATCTTGTCCAAGCCCTTAACAATCAAAAGGTGCCGCGTGGATGCAGCGCACACAACGTCTCTAGACCCCGATCGGTATCCAGTGGTCAAAGAATAAAGAATTTTCACACAGAGAGTGGTGAATCTCTGGAATTCTCTCCCGCAGAAGGTAGTTGAGGCCAGTTCATTGGCTATGTTTAAGAGTGAGTTAGATGTGGCCCTTGTGGCTAAAGGGATCAGGGGGTATGGAGAGAAGACAGGTACAGGATACTGAGTTGGATGATCAGCCATGATCATATTGAATGGCGGTGCAGGCTCGAAGGGCCGAACGGCCTACTCCTGCACCTATTTTTATGCTTCTATGTTTCTATGAATGAATCAGCTGAGCTTCCCTCATTGATCACAGCCCCTTTTGAAAAAATATCCACTCTGAGCCACATGCTGTGATCACAAGCCCCATAGCTCGTTCCATATTGATCAGATCAGCTCACTGCTTCAAAGGCTGCAAGGGCCACAGTATTAGAGTATTAGCTTAGTTTAGTTTAGTTTAGAGATACAGAGTGGAAACAGTCCCTTGGGCCCACATGGTCCATGCCGAACGGTGATCCACGCACATTAACACTAATCTACGCACACTAGGGACAAATTTTATACTTACCAAGCCAATTAATGTACAAACCTGTACGCCTTTGGAGTGTGGGAGGAAACCGAAGATCTCAGAGAAAACCCACGCCGGTCACGGGGAGAATGTACAAACTCCGTACAGACAGCGCCCGTGGCTAGGATTGAACTTGGGTCTCTGGCGTTGCATTCGCTGTAAGCCAGCAAGTCTACCGCCGCGCCACCGTGACCACCCTTATTAGTGCCCTCTGTTCCCATGCTTTATCTCACCTCTCCACGGCAGGTGGTACCGTGACACAGCGGTAAAGCTGCTGCCTTACAACTCCAGAGACCCGGGTTCGATCCTGACCATGGGCGCTGTCTGCACGGAGTTTGTACGTTCTCCCAGTGACCACGTGGGTTTCATCCGGGTGCTCTAGTTTGCTCCCACACTCCAAAGACGTGCAGGTTTGGAGGTTAATTGGCTTCAATAAATTGTCGCTAGTGTGCAGGACAGAGCTAGTGTACAGGTGATCATTGGTCGGCATGGACTCGGTGGGCCGAAGGGCCCATTTCCTCGCTATATCTTAAAACTAAACTAAACTATGCTAAGGTAGACAAAAATACTGGAGAAACTCAGCAGGTAAGGCAGCATCTATGGAGCGAAGGAAATATGCAACGTTTCGGGTCTAAACACTTCTTCAGACTCAGCATATTAGAGTATTAGTTTTGTCTGAAGAAGGGTTTCCTTCGCTCCATAGATGCTGCCTCACCCGCTGAGTTTCTCCAGCATTTTTGTCTACCTTCGATTTTTCCAGCAGAGAAACATAGAAACATAGAAAATAGGTGCAGGAGTAGGCCATTTGGCACTTCGAGCCTGCACCGCCATTCAATATGATCATGGCTGATCATCCAACTCAGTATCCTGTACCTGCCTTCTCTCCTTACCCCCTGATCCCTTTAGCCACAAGGGCCACATCTAACTCCCTCTTAAATATAGCCAATGAACTGGCCACAACTACATTCTGTGGCAGAGAATTACAGAGATTCACCACTCTCTGTGTGAAAAATGTTTTTTTCATCTCGGTCCTAAAAGATTTCCCCTTTATCCTTAAACTGTGACCCCTTGTTCTGGACTTCCCCAACATCGGGAACAATCTTCCTGCATCTAGCCTGTCCAACCCCTTAAGAATTTTGTAAGTTTCTATAAGACCCCCCCTGAATCTTCTAAATTCTAGCGAGCACAATTCATACGAAAGACCTGACATCCCAGGAATCAGTCTGGTGAACAGTCTCTGTACTCCCTCTATGGCAAGAATGTCCTTCCTCAGATTAGGAGACCAAAACTGTACGCACTACTCCAGGTGTGGTCTCACCAAGACCCTGTACAACTGCAGTAGAACCTCCCTGCTCCTATACTCAAATCCTTTTGCTATGAAAGCTAACATACCATTTGCTTTCTTCACTGCCTGCTGCACCTGCATGCCTACTTTCAATGACTGGTGTACCATGACACCCAGGTCTCGTTGCATCTCCCCTTTTCCTAATCGGCCACCATTCAGATAATAGTCTACTTTCCTGTTTTTGCCACCAAAGTGGATAACCTCACATTTAACCACATTATACTGCATCTGCCTTGCATTTGCCCACTCACCCAGCCTATCCAAGTCACCTTGCAGCCTCCTAGCATCCTCTTCACAGCTAACACTGTCCCCCAGCTTTGTGTCATCCGCAAACTTGGAGATGTTGCATTCAATTCCCTCGTCTAAATCATTAAAATATATCGTAAATAGCTGGGGTCCCAGCACTGAGCCTTGCGGTACCCCACTAGTCACTGCCTGCCATTGTGAAAAGGACCCGTTTACTCCTACTTTTGCTTCCTGTCTGCCAGCCAGTTCTCTATCCACATCAATACTGAACCCCCAATTCCGTGTGCTTTAAGTTTGCATACTAATCTCTTATGTGGGACCTTGTCGAAAGCCTTCTGAAAGTCCAGATATAACACATCCACTGGTTCTCCCTTATCCACTCTACTAGTTACATCCTCGAAAAATTCTATAAGATTCGTCAGACATGATTTACCTTTCATAAATCCATGCTGACTTTGTCCAAATGTCACCACTTTCCAAATGTGCTGCTATTCCATCTTTAATAACTGACTCTAGCAGTTTCCCCACTACTGATGTTAGACTAACTGGTCTGTAATTCCCCGTTTTCTCTCTCCCTCCCTTTTTAAAAAGTGGGGTTACATTAGCTACCCTCCAATCCTCAGGAACTACTCCAGAATCTAAAGAGTTTTGAAAAATTATCACTAATGCATCCACTATTTCTGTGGCTACTTCCGTAAGCATCTGCAGTTCCTTCTTAAACGAAGATATCCCATAATGGGTTCTTTATTATCACTTGTACCCAGGTACAGCTAAATACTTTTTTTGCATCCTACATCACCCTACAATCCCCTGGTTAGATCAGAATGTACAGGACAGGCTTTTTTTTACTCCTTTCCCCACCAACACAGGCCTTCACATCATAATTATAAAATCCATGTACTTCAGTTTTTAATGAATAGTCATCGATGAAATTGCTTTTTGAAAGTAAAAGGGAATGGGAAAATCGATTCCACTATATATAGTCCTGTAGTACTTTTTTTTATTGATAACTTGTACTAGAAATGTCTGCATGCAAGAGGCACCATTTGAACAAATGGAAAAGAAAGACGGTAAAAACACAGATAAATGGGCCGAGCTCTTTTTTAACCAAAAATAATTTGAAACAACTATTTACAAAAGTACACACAAAAATACAAACAAACCCATCACCATAATACAAAATAAACAAATATTCTTAAATATTAAATCACTATTTCCCCATCCTTATTGAGGATGCATTTCACCCCGCAGTCCCGGAAATCCCCCGGGGCGCCCGTGGACAGCGCGTAATGAGACGAGCTTAGAAGGGTATCTTGGGTGGCATGGACGAGTTCGGATGAAGAGCCCGTTTACGTGCTGTGTGACTCTGTGAATCTGACCAACATTATGGCTGCTGTTTCAGTTTCACGTTAGTTTATATCAGTTTTAGAAGTGTCCCAACCCGAAAAACATCACCTATCTGAACAGTTGTACAGTTTAGTTTATTGTCACGTGTACCGAGGCACAGAGAAAAGCCTTTGTTGCGTGCTAACCGGTCAGCGGAAAGACAATGCATGATTACAATCGAGCCATTCTCCGTGCACAGATACATGATAAGGGTATAAAGTTTAGTGAAAGGTGGAGCCAGTAAAGTCCGATCAAAGATAGTCCGAGGGTCCCCATTGAGGTAGATAGTAGTTCAGGACTGCTCTCTAGATGCGACAGTATGATTCATTATGTACTCTGCTGTAGTCTAGAGCTGTACTCTAGGCTGTCATGGGGAAAGGTCTTTAAGCGCTGACTCACTTCCCAGCAGGGTGCGTAACTGATGACGTGGCAGATTTGAGATCTGTCGGTGGCTCCCGACAGAAAGCACACCAGTGCTGCTTTAGTGATGAGTGCCATAATGTTGCTCAGACTCATAGAGTTACACAGCAGGTGCAGAAATGTGAAAACCTCCAGATTCAGCAAGTGAAGAAAGCGAATGGTATGTTAGCTTTCATAGCAAAAGGATTTGAGTATAGGAGCAGGGAGGTTCTACTGCAGTTGTACAGGGTCTTGGTGAGACCACACCTGGAGTATTGCGTACAGTTTTGGTCTCCAAATCTGAGGAAGGACATTATTGCCATAGAGGGAGTGCAGAGAAGGTTCACCAGACTGATTCCTGGGATGTCAGGACTGTCTTATGAAGAAAGACTGGAAAGACTTGGTTTATACTCTCTAGAATTTAGGAGATTGAGAGGGGATCTTATAGAAACTTACAAAATTCTTAAGGGGTTGGACAGGCTAGATGCAGGAAGATTGCTCCCGATGTTGGGGAAGTCCAGGACAAGGGGTCACAGCTTAAGGATAAGGGGGAAATCCTTTAAAACCGAGATGAGAAGAATTTTTTTCACACAGAGAGTGGTGAATCTCTGGAACTCCCTGCCACAGAGGGTAGTCGAGGCCAGTTCATTGGCTATATTTAAGAGGGAGTTAGATGTGGCCCTTGTGGCTAAGGGGATCAGAGGGTATGGAGAGAAGGCAGGTACGGGATACTGAGTTGGATGATCAGCCATGATCATATTGAATGGCGGTGCAGGCTCGAAGGGCCGAATGGCCTACTCCTGCACCTAATTTCTATGTTTCTATGTTTCTATGTTTCAGGGCCAGTTGCTTCCCAGAGAGCAGTTGTGAACAAAAGTAGACTTTTGGGACCAATGACCACTGTTTGATATAATTGTGTTTAGGGACAGAGAGGGCCCTCGTGTTAAAGTGCTCAATTGGAGTAAGGCCAACTGAGGGGATGAGCGAAAGCCTCGCTCATGTTGATTGGAGCAGGTTTTTTGAGGGGAAGGTCATAAGTGAGATGGGTTTGTTTTTTTTGGGGGGGTTTTTTTTGTTATGACTGCAGGAACGTAATTTTGTTTGACCCTATGTTTAAATGACAATAAATGGCATTCATTCATTTGAAAGGAGCAGAATTAGGCCAATCGGCCCATCAAGTCTGCTCTGCCATTCAATCATGGCTGATCTATCTCTCCCTCCTAACCCCATTCTCCTGCCTTCTCCCTATAACCTCTGACACCTGTACTAATCAAGAATCCATCTATCTCTGCCTGAAAAATATCCATTGACGTGACTTTCACATCCTTCTGTGGCAATGAATTCCACAGATTTACCACGCTCAGACTAAACATAGAAACATAGAAAATAGGTGCAGGAGTAGACCATTCGGCCGTTCGAGCCAGCACCGCCATTCATTGTGATCATGGCTGATCATCCATAATCAGTAATCCGTGTCTGCCTTCACCCCTTATCCCATGATAGAACCCCAAGAACTCTATCTAACTCTATTTCAAATTCATCCAGTGAATTGGTCTCCACTGCCTTCTGTGGCAGAGAATTCCACAGATTCATAACTCTCTGGGCATTCCATCTCCTTCCTAACGGGAACATCCTTTAATTCTGAGGCTATTACCTCTAGTCCTAGACTCTCCCACAAATGGAAACATCCTCTCCACACCCACTCTATCTAAACCTTTCACTATTCTGTACATTTCAATGAGGTCCGCCCCTCATTTTTCTACACTCCAGTGCCGTCAAACTCCAGTGAGTCAACCCACTCATTCCTGTGATCATTCTTGTAAACCTCCTCTTGACCCTCTCCAGAACCAGCACATCCTTCCTCAGACATGGTGCCCAAAATTGCTCACAATACTCCAAATGCGGCCTGACCAGCCCCTAATAGAGCCTCAGCATTACATCGGTTTTTGTATTCTAGCCATCTTGAAATAAATGTTACGACTGTGTTTGCTTTCTTTACTACTGATTCAACTTGCGGATTAACATTTTGGCAATTCTGCACCAGCACTTCCATGTCCCTTTGCACCTCCGATTTCTGGATTCTCTCCCCATTTAGAATAGTCTATGGAAAGGAACATCAGCTAAGTGGGATGTTTTTAAAAATGTGATGGCAAATGCTCAGGGAATGCACGTCACTGTTAGAGGGAAGGGCAAGGCAGGCAAACATAAGGAAGCTTGGCTGACGATAGAAATAAAGGCATTGGTTAAGAATAAGAACGAGGCATGGGACAGGTGTAGGCAGCTGGGATCAAATGCATCCATAGAGAAGTTTCTGGAAATAAGGAGCAAAGTAAAAAAGGAAATCAGAAGGGCAAAAAGGGGCCAGGAGATAGCTCTGGCAGATAGCATTAAGGACAATCCCAAAATATTTTATAAACCCATAAGGGGGAAAAGGTAACTAGGGAGAGGGTGGAACCCCTCAGGAGTCAAAGCGGTCACCTCTGTGTGAAGCCACAGGAGATGGGCAATGTCCTAAATGAGTTTTTCTCCTCTATATTTACCGAGGATAAAGACAGCAGGACGGAGGAACTTGGGGCAGTCAATGGAAGTGTCTTGAGAACAGTCAGTGTTACTGTCGAAGAAGTACTGAGGGTACTGTCGTGTTTGAAGTTAGACAAATCTCCAGGGCCTGATCTGATATATCTGAAGACATTGTGGGAAACCAGAGTGGAAAT
The DNA here is from genome assembly GCF_010909765.2 of Amblyraja radiata. Lineage (NCBI taxonomy): Eukaryota > Metazoa > Chordata > Chondrichthyes > Rajiformes > Rajidae > Amblyraja > Amblyraja radiata. Next base: position 175,109,461 of record NC_045956.1, read on the forward strand.
TGCGGTAGACCTGGTTGAAATTTACGAGTTGTCCTTAAATACAGGAGAGGTGCCGGACATTGCCACCCTCCACTCTCTCTAACTTCTACAGGTGCACAGTAGAGAGCATGCTGACCGGTTGCATCGTGGCTTGGTTCGGCAACTTGAGAGCCCTGGAGAGGAAAAGACTAGAAAAAGTAGTAAACACTACCCAGTCCATCATCGGCTCTGACCTTCCTTCCATCGACCGCAGTCACTGCATCAAAAAGGCTGGCAGTATTATCAAAGACCCACACCATCCTGGCCACACACTCATCTCCCCGCTACCTTCAGGTAGAAGGTTCAGGAGCCTGAAGACTGCAACGACCAGGTTCAGGAATAGCTACTTCCCCACAACCATCAGGTTATTAAACTTGGCTCGGACAAAACTCTGAACATTAATAGCCCATTATCTGTTATTTGCACTTTATCAGTTTATTTATTCATGTGTGTATATATGTATATAATGGTATATGGACACACTGATCTGTTCTAGATAGATAGATAGATAGATAGATAGATATAATTTATTGCCACACAACCAAGGTTGGTGGAAATTTGGGTTGTCAGCGGCAGTACAATAATAAAGAACACACAATAAAACTGTAACACAAACATCCACCACAGCATTCATCACTGTGGTGGAAGGCACAAAAATGTGGCCAGCCCTCCTCCATTTCCCCCCCGTGTACAGGACCAGAGTCCAGTCAGTCCAGGATCGGCTCTTCCTCACCGGAGACCGCGGCTTTAAGTTGTTGTAGGCCGCAGGCCGGCGGTTGAGATTTAAAGTCCCCGCCGCAGCCAGAAGCACCGTAGACTGCAGGGCCGGCGGTCGAAGCTCCCCTCCAGGGGTGATGGTAAGTCCATGCCGCACCCGCGGTAGAAGTTGGCCGCGGGCCGGCAGTGATGGCTTCTTCTTCCCCCAGGTCCCCAACGTGAGATCCCGGGCTGTAGACGCCGCACCAGCTGGAGCTCTGCAGACCGCGGCTTCAGGCTGCGACTTCAGGCTGCCGGCTGCCCCGGGCCAGCGAAACGGAGCGCTCCCCTCCAGCGAGCCCCAGCGAGGGTCGCCCGCTCCATGCCGAGAGTCCACGCTGTGCCCGCCGCTGAAGCCCCGGGCGCGTCTCCGGGAAAGGCCGCGTCGATCCTTGATGTTAGGCCACGGGGGAGGCGACCTGGAAAAACTCGCCTCTCCGTGGAGGAGGCGACCGAAGCGGTTCCCCCTTACCCCCCCACACCACCCCCACACAAAACACACAAAGAAACATTAAATACACACTTTAAAACATACTAAAAAATAAAAATAAAAAAGCTGGAAAAACTGACGCGCTGCTGACATGGCTGCACACAGAGGAGCGCCCCCATTGTTCTGTAGTCAATGCCTACTATGTTCTGTTGTGCTGAAGCAAATCAAGAATGTCATTGTCCTATCAGGGACACATGACAATAAACTCTCTTGAATCTTGAATCTTGAATGGTGTGCCTCTTTTCAAGAAAGGCTGCAGGGAAAATGCTGGGAACTAAAGGCCGGTGAGCTTAACATCTGTAGTTGGTAAGTTACTGGAGAGTATTCTGAGGGATAGGATCGATTTGCCAGGTGGGCTGAGGAAAGGTTGATGGAATTGAATCCAGAAAAATGTGAGGTGTTGCATTTTGAGATGTCTAACATGGACAGGACCTACACATTGAATGGTAGGCCTCTGGGTAGTGTTGCAGAGCAGAGGGATCTAGGAGTACAAGTGCATGGTTCCTTGAAGATGGAGTCGCAGGTGGATAAGGTGTTCAAAAAGGCTTTTGTCTCATTGAGTATTGAGTATAGAATTTGGGAGGTCATGTTGCAGTTGTAGAAGACGTTGGTGAGACCACATTTAGAGTATTGTGTTCAGTTCTGAGCACCATGCTATAGGAAAGCTGGAAAGAGTACAGAGAAGATTTACTAGGATGTTGCCAGGACTAGAGGGTCTGAGCTATTGGGAGAGGTTGAGGCTGGGACTATTCTCAGGAGCACAGGAGGATGAGAGGAAATCTTATAGAGGTGTATAAAATCATGAGAGGAATAGATCGGGTAGATGATTGCACAGAGTCTCTTGCCCAGAGTAGGTGAATTGAGGACCAGAGGACATAGGTTTAAGGTGAGGGGGAAAAGATTTAACAGGAATCTGAGTGGTAAGTGTTTTACACAAAGGGTGGTTGGTGAATAGAACAAGCTGCCAGAGGAGATGGTTAAGGCTGGGTTTATCCCAAAGTTTAAGAAACAGTTAGACGGGTACATGGATAGGAAATGTTTAGAGGGATATGGACCAAGCGCAGGCAGATGGGACTATTGTAGCTGGGACATGTTGGCCGGTGTGGGCAAGGTGGGCCAAAGGGCCTGTTTCCACACTGTATCACTCTATGACTCTACAATCTACCTCATTGTTGACTTTTGCACTATCTTTGATTGGACTTTACTGGCATTACCTTGCATTAAACGTTATTCCCTTATCACATATCTGTACACTGTGAACGGCTCGATTGTAATCATGTATTGTCTTTCTACTGACTGGGTAGCACACAACAACAGCTTTTCATTGTACCCCGGTACATGTGACAATAAACTAAACTGAACTGGAACTGAAACGGAAACAGGCCCTTCATCCCAATTCATCCATGCCAACCAGGAACCAAGAGGTATATACTCTGAAGCACTTTGTTGTTTCTCTGCTGCATTTACAATATTCAGTGTAGATGCTGGAGTCTAAGATTATCCATATAACCATATAACCATATAACAATTACAGCACGGAAACAGGCCATCTCGGTCCTACAAGTCCGTGCCGAACAACTTTTTTCCCTTAGTCCCACCTGCCTGCACTCATACCATAACCCTCCATTCCTTTCTCATCCATATGCCTATCCAATTTATCCCTCGTATTCACAAACAATTACAGCCTGCCTTAATAACTGACACCATGAATCATCTTCCATTGGTGTATCTATTCTGGAAAAACCACCACTAACATTTAAAACACTTTAATTCTCCTTCCCATTCCCACACTGACCTTTCTGTCCTAGGTCTCCTCCATTGTCAGAGTCTAAATGCAAATTGGAGGAACAGCACCTCATATTTCGCTTGGGCAGCTTCCATCCCAGTGGCATGAATATTGATTTCTTTAACTTCACGTAACGCTTGCATCTCCTCTCTCTCCATCCCTCCCCACCGTAGTCATTGTACTGGTTTAAAAGTCGTCTTGTTGAGTCTCATTGCCTTAAAGATAACTTTCCTGTCTTCTCCCCAGGGGATATGGGGAGAAGGCAGGAGCGGGGTACTGATTGTGGATGATCAGCCATGATCACATTGAATGGCAGTGCTGGCTTCAAGGGCCGAATGGCCTACTCCTGCACCTATTGTCTATTGTCTATTGTCTATAACTTGTTTTCACCTAGTTTCCCTGTGTTCCTTTATCATTGTTACTTTTTTGCATATCTTTCATTAATTTGTTCTACATCTCTCTATATCACCGTCTATATCTCTCAATTCCCTTTCCTCTGACTCTCAGTCTGAAGAAGGGTCTCGACCCGAAACGTCACCTATTACTATTCTCCAGAGATGCCATCTGACCCGCTGAGTTACTCCAGCTTTTTTTGTCTATCTTCGGTTTAAACGACAGATTGTGGACGACAGATGGCACAATGGGCTAAGTGTTCGGCTGGCAACCGGAAGGTAGCCGGTTCGAATCCCGCTTGGAGTGCATACTGTCGTTGTGTCCTTGGGCAAGACACTTCACCCACCTTTGCCTGTGTGTGTCCTTGGGCAAGACACTTCACCCACCTTTGCCTGTGTGTGTGGATGTAATTATGTGAAGCACTTTGGGGTCAATGCAAGTTGACTATAAATGTGCTATATAAATAAAGAAATTTAAATTTAAATTTAAAACTAGCATCTGCACTTCCTTCCTACATTAACATTTAACACTTACGTACCATTCACAAGGATAAACTTTCTCTCGTTCTATTCTGACTATGGGTAATTACATCTGCAGATTATCTTTTGACCTGATTATGATTGAATACATTTTCTGGAGATCTCTGTTTAATGATTTTCTTTGTAAGTTCGTGTTTGAAGAATACGTTTAATTAACTTGTCTTGAATCTTTAATGCATTCCTTTCCTGAGTTTGTTATTATTGGCAATTAGTTTCTATTTTTATCGAATAGTTTACTGATAAAAACTACTGAACCATCCAACCAACAACTAGAGAGCAGTCTGAGCTACTATCACCTCATTGGAGACCCTCGGACCATCTGTAATCGGACTTTACTGGACTTTATCTTACACTAAACTAAACGTTATTCCCTTTATCATGTATCTGTACACTGTGGACCGATCGATTGAAATCCCCTAAACCTGTCTTATCCATGTACCTGTGCAAATATCTTTTAATTGTTTTTATAATATTTGCCTCAACTTACTCTTCTGGCAGCTTATTCCATACTCCTATTATCCTTTGCATAAAGAAGGTTCCTGCTGACATGTGATGAAAGAATGGATCGCCTGGGCTTACATTAGCCGGAATTTAGAAGGATGAGAGGACCTCATAGAAATGTATAAAATTGAACAGGCTAAATGCAGAGAAAATGTTTCCCATGTTGGGGGAGTCCAGAACTGGGGGGGTAAGGGGTTACCGGTTAAGAATAAGGGGTAGGCCATTTAGGACAAAGATGAGGTAAAATAAATTCACCCAGAGAGTTCAATTCTCTGCCACAGAAGGCAGTGGAGGCCAATTCACAGGAGGTTTTCAAGAGAGAGTTAGATTTAGCTCTTAGGGCTAACAGAATCAAGGGAAATGGGGAAAAAGCAGGAACAGGGTACTCCTGATTTTGGATGGTAGACAAAAATGCTGGCGAAACCCAGTGGGTGAGGCAGCATCTATGCAGCGAAGGAAACATAGAAACATAGAAAATAGGTGCAGGAGTAGGCCATTCGGCCCTTCGAGCCTGCACCGCCATTCAATATGATCATGGCTGATCATCCAACTCAGTATCCTGTACCTGCCTTCTCTCCATACCCCCTGATCCCTTTAACCACAAGGGCCACATCTAACTCCCTCTTAAATATAGCCAATGAACTGGCCTCAACTACCTTCTGTGGCAGAGAGTTCCAGAGATTCACCGTTTCGGGTCGAGTCCCTTCTCGACCCGAGACGTCGCCTATTCCTTCGCTCCATAGATGCTGCCTCACCCACTGAGTTTCACCAGCATTTTTGTCTACCTTCGATTTTTCCAGCATCTGCAGTTCTTTCTTAAACATCCTGATTTTGAATGATCAGCCATGAGCATATTGAATGGCGGTGCAGGCTCGAAGGGCTGAATGGCCTACTCCTGCACCTATGTTCTATGTTGTAATGTGTCTATGTTTCTATGCCTGGTCATCGGGGACGAGGAGAGGCCAGGCTTGGGACTTGCATCTTCAGGCGGGTTTCTCGGTTCTGCGGTGGGCAAGTTGGCCCGGCGCTACCGTTGATTTAGAATCATAGAGTGATAGAGTGTGGAAACAGGCCCCTCAGCCCAACTTGCCCACACCGGACAACATGTCCCATCTACATTAGTCCCACCTACCTGCATTTGGCCCATATCCCTCTAAACCTGTCCTATCCATGTACCTGTGTAATTGTTTCTCCAACGTTGCGATAGTCCCAGCCTCAACTACCTCCTCTGGCAGCTCGTTCCATAAACCCACCACCCTTTATGTGAAAAAGTTACCCCTCAGATTCTGATGAAAACTTTCCCCCTTCACCTTAAACCTATATCCTCTGGTCCGCGATTCCCCTACTCTGGGCTATTGCTTTTTTTTGTCACTTAAATTTTAATTGATTTTTAAGAGATATATACAAAACAGTGCAACACCATCACCATAAATAAAACAAAATAAGAAAAACAGCAATCAAAAAAAAAAAAAAGTAGATAGGAGAAAAAAAAAGAAGTAAATAAAAAAAAAAAAGTGGAATAAGACCGTGTGGTTCACTTACCAACTTAAAAAAAGAAAAACATTACATTGATTAGTTATCTGGAGATAATTCAATATTCATAGAAACATACAATCTAGTTCTATATAACGCAATCTTCCCATATCTAGCTCGACATTTATCTAATTGGTGCCATGGCTCAAATAAACGGTCCATTTTTCCCAGATCTTCTCAAATGAATTCTCCCTGACTCTCAAGGAATATGTCAATTTCTCCATATTAAAGATGTCTCGCACAATTTCTAACCACTCTTCCTGTTTTGGACTTTTTTCATTAAGCCACTGCCTGGTAATGGCCTTCCTACTTACTGCAAGCAAAACTTTAATCAAATATGTATCTTCTATTTTTACAATATCTTTAATACGCCCCAGATACATCACAGGGCAGGTATTTGGGATTTTGTAACCCAAGATATTTTTTACAGCTGCATTAACATTTTCCCAGTATGGCCTTATCTTTACACAGTTCCAGAAAATATTACTAGGTTAAAATTGAGCCATGCGACTTTCTTTCCGTAAAGAACAAAAACTATTTTCTCTCAACATATTTGTTGCTAATATCATCTTTCAGTCCAGCTGTTTCACGCCTGAAAAGCCATCATGTATTCCTCCCATTATTCCTTTAAGAGCTTTGATGTCAGCTACTCAGACTGATGCAGAGGTGGGTGCTTGGAATTATTATTTTTTGGGTGACAAATGTCAGAGAGATGTTGGCATTTGACGCTTCTGCGATGTTAATTTTATATATTGCAATGAATGATGGCTGAATTTTAATTGACTCTCTGAAGATGTTTTAGGAGTTGTAAGGGAGTTGTGATGGCACATTTAACCGCAGTATTTTGTTGGTCACTGTTTGTATCTTTCACATGAAGGTGACTGATTGTAGCACCATTTCCATCACGTTCAACATGATGCCACTCGCAGTCACATGAAGTTACCAAAGTCTCATGTCCTGATGTGTAGGAAGGAACTGCAAATGCTGGTTTGAACCGAAGATAGACAGAAAAAGCTAGAGTAACTCAGCGGGACAGGCGGCATCTTTGGAGAAATGGGGTAGGTGACGTTTCAGAGTGCAGACCCTTCTTCCCGCTGAGAGTCAGGGGAAAGGGAAATGAGAGATATAGACGGTATTATAGAGAGATATAGAACAAATGAATGAAAGATATGCAAAAAGTAAGATGATAAAAGAAAGATGGGGCCCACAATGGTCCATTGTTGGTGGTGGTGTAGGTGATAACGAGTTATACAGACTGAAACTCAACAGTGAAACTAGTAGGACAACTAGGGTGGGGGAGGGACGGAGAGAGAGAGGGGATGCAAGGGAAATCATTACTCGTACCGCTGGGTTGATTGCTGGCCAAGCGGAATATGAGGTGTGGTTCCTCCAATTTGCGTGTGGCCTCCTGAGGCCAGTTAGAGTTCAGCAGCTGCTGTTAATGCTCCTGTTCAAGTCGAGGCGGAGTCTGCACTGACATGGTTAGAACTCCCGACGTCAGGCAGTAGTCCTGACTCTCCCGCCGTGGACCCGGTAACCCACCCATAATCAAGACCAAACCCGGGTCTCTGGCGCTGTAAGGCAGCAACTCTACCACTGCACCACCGTGACGTCCTGCTAATGTCGTTGTGAATCTTTTCACATGGTTGGTGGGTGTATGGAACGAGCTGCCAGAGGAGGTAGTTGAGGCAGGGACTATTGCAACAATTAAGAAACTGTTAGACAGGAACATGGATAGGACATGTTTAGAGGGCTATGGGCCAAGCGCGGGCAGGTGGGACTAGTGTAGAGGGGGCATGTTGGTTGGCATGGGCAAGTTGGGCCACAGTTGTCTGTTTTCACGCTGTGTGACTTCATGTGTCTTTTGTGTTCAGACAATGCATGTGGTGATTTGTTTATAGCTTTTTATCACTGGAGATGTTATCGCCCATTATTTTTTATCGCTATCAGTTAATTAAACATAGATTTTTTTTGCAGTAAGTCAGGACGGGAACAATGTCAGGCAAATGAAACATCACCAGCTGAAGCATCACTTGGTGATATGGAGAAGCCAGAGCAGGTCTGAACAACAAACAATCTGCTGGAGGGACTCAACGGGTTGAGCAACTGTGGGTGGAAAGATATTTATGACGTTTCAAGTCAAGACCATGCACAAGGACCAAGGGTGGAGAGGGAAGATAACTAGTATACTAAAGGGCCTGTCCTACTTAGACGATTTTTTAGGCGACCACAGTCTACTAGGCTGTCGCCACATTGTTGTCGGTTTGTCGCCGATATGGCTTCATTCCCAGAGCTATAGCGGCTCTGAACCGGCCCTGCTGAGTGCCCCCCATTTCCCCCTGGACTGTCTCCCTCGGATGGTCACGTCGCACAGACACATCTGCACTTTAGTCTGTTTGACTGTTTTACTGTTCTTTTTACAAACCATGTTCTCGGGGTATCTATCTAAATCTAAATTGTATTAGTTATTTATGTTATGACATCGGATGGAAGCTGCATACCAAATCTCGTTGCTCTTATGTGCAATGACAATAAAATATATTATTATTATTATTATTATTATTATTATTATAATAATAATTATTATTATTATTATTATTATTATTATTATTATTATTATTATAATTATTATTATTATTATTATTATTATTATTATTATTATTATTATTATTATTATTATTGTCCTCAGTCGCTCAAAGAGTTGTAGCGTCTTTCTGGTGAAAATTTTCGGAGACAGTTGGCGACAGTGGGTTTGACGCCAATGAGCGTAGCTTGACATCTTCTGATGTAGTTGATGTCGTAGTTGTCGCCAGGTTAACGTAGGTTGCCACCAGGTGACGTAGGTTGTCGGCTTGGCTGACTTTTTTTCGTTATTAAAGTAATGATTCTATTTCAAATTTTATGTCGAAGGGGGGTCCAATCGCTGTTTTTTCAGCAACCTGCTGTGTCTATGACAGTTGCCAAAAAATAACCCAAGTGGGACAGGCCCATTAGAGTCATATAGTCAGAGAGTCATAGAGTGATACAGTGTGGAAACAGGCCCTTCGGACCAACTAGCCCACACCGGCCAACATGTCCCAGCTACACTAGTCCCACCTGCCTGCGTTTGACCCATATCCCTCCAAACCTGTCCTGTCCACGTACCTATCTAACTGTTTCTTAAATGTTAATTCTTTCAAGGTTGTTAGTGAACCAGATGGATATTAATATCACATCTGGCAGCTTCAAGGTCACAATTAACGGAGGTAATCTTCCATTCCAAATCTAATTAGCTGAAATTCCCTCTTGCAAAACAGAAGATTGATCTAATATCTCGTACAATTTCGGCCTGTTTAAGGATTTTTAGCTTTCATTTTCAGTTCATTACCTTTCACAGGACTTTGCTTTCATGAAGCTAATTAATGGCAGCTTTGAAAACCAAACCAAACAACTGCAGATGTTGAGTTGAGTTTAGTTTAGACAATAGACAATAGGTGCAGGAGTAGGCCATTCGGCCCTTCGAGCCAGCACTGCCATTCAATGTGATCATGGCTGATCATCCACAATCAGTACCCCGTTCCTGCCTTCTCTCCATATCCCCTGACTCCACTATCTTTAAATAGACAAAAGATGATTTGTTTAGTTTATTGTCACGTGTACAGGCTTGGATGGAGTGGATGTGGAGAGGATGTTTCCACTAGTGGGAGAGTCTAGGACCAGAGACTATAGCCTCAGAATAAATGGATGTATCATTAGAAAGGAGATGTTTTGGAATTTCTTTCGTCAGAGGGGTGTGAATTCATTGCCACAGATGGCTGTGGAGGCCAAGTAAATGGATATTTTTTAATGGAGGTTGACTAGTGATTAGTAAGGGTATCAGGATTACGGGAAGAAGGCAGGAGAATGGGGTTGATATCTATATAATTAAAAGTCTCATCTTGACCACTTCCTATCTGCGATGTATATTGATTTTAGAAAAAATGCTACCATATATCGCTATGATTATTGGCCATCTTACTCACAGTCCTCCTCCGCCGAGGATTTTTTCCCATCGATGAAAAAAAAAAATCATGAATGTGAGTCTGCAATGTACTTGCAATAAATGATTTGTTAGCCCTTAATGAAAATAAAATGAGTTGTTTGGCCTGCCCTGTGCTTGAAACTGCTTTGGCAATGGAAATGAAATGAAAATTCAATGAGCTGTATGGCCCGTCCTGCCCAGTGCTTGAAACTGCAATGGCAATGGAAATGAAGTGAAAATGCAATGAGCTGCTTGGCCTGGTCTGGCCTGTGCTTGAAACTGCAATGGCAATGGAAAAGAAGTGAAAATGCAATGAGCTGTTTGGCTTGGCCTGCCCTGTGCTTGAAACTACAATGGCAATGGAAATGAAATGAAAATGTAATCAGCTGTTTGGCTTGGCCTGCCCTGTGCTTGAAACTGCAATGGCAATGGAAATGAAATGAAAATGCAATCAGCTGTTTGGCTTGGCCTGCCCTGTGCTTGAAACTGCAAAGGCAATGGAAGTGAAATAAAAATCCAATCAGCTGTTTGTTCTGGCCTGTGCTTGAAACTGCAATGGCAATGGAAGTGAAATGAAAATGCAATCAGCTGTTTGGGCTGCCCTGTGCTTGAAACTGCAATGGCAATGGGATAGTCGAGGATGGAGTTAAAGGGAAAGGGTTTCTTAAATGTGTGAGCATAGAGACAGAGGGGTGTAAAATGAGGGTAGAAGCAATAGGTAGCAAGGTGAAAATTAAAAGTGGCAGGCAGACAAATCCAGGGCAAAAATCAAAAAGGGCCACTTTTCAACATAATTGTATAAGGGGTAAGAGTGTTGTAAAAACAAGCCTGAAGGCTTTGTGTCTCAATGCAAGGAGCATTCGTAATAAGGTGGATGAGTTGAATGTGCAGATAGCTATTAATGACTATGATATAGTTGGGATCACGGAGACATGGCTCCAGGGTGACCAAGGCTGGGAGCTGAACATCCAGGGATATTCAATATTCAGGAGGGATAGACAGAAAGGAAAAGGAGGTGGGGTAGCGTTGCTGGTTAGAGAGGAGATTAATGCAATAGAAAGGAAGGACATTAGCTTGGAGGATGTGGAATCGATATGGGTAGAGCTGCGAAACACTAAGGGGCAGAAAACGCTAGTGGGAGTTGTGTACAGGCCACCTAACAGTAGTAGTGGAGTTGGGGATGGCATCAAACAGGAAATTAGAAAGGCGTGCAACAAAGGTAAAACAGTTATAATGGGTGACTTCAATCTACATATAGATTGGGTGAATCAAATTGGCAAGGGTGCTGAGGAAGAGGATTTCTTGGAATGTATGCGGGATAGTTTTCTAAACCAACATGTAGAGGAACCAACGAGAGAGCAGGCTATTCTAGACTGGGTATTGAGTAATGAGGAAGGGTTAGTTAGCAGTCTTGTTGTGCGTGGACCCTTGGGCAAGAGTGACCATAATATGGTTGAGTTCTTCATTAGGATGGAGAGTGACATTGTTAATTCAGAAACAAGGGTCCTGAACTTAAAGAAAGGTAACTTTGAAGGTATGAGACGTGAATTGGCCAAGATAGACTGGCAATTGATTCTTTTTTTTTTTTTTTTTTTATTTATTAGAAGTAGACATATTATACAATGTAATTACATATTATAGTAGAAAAAAAACTTTTCATATACATCAGTCATACATTATTAAAATTTTCCATTATCAATTACTTCTGCTTCTAGTATTTTTATTTTTTATAGAAAGCGAGAAAAAGAGAGGGTAGAAAGTTACAAATAAAAGAGGAAGCAAAAAAAAAAAACAAAAAAAAAACACAACAGAAAAACAAGGAAGGTGGAATGGGTTACCTGTGATACATCAATGGAGATAGGTTCGTAGGTTATAAAGTATAGAGTATAGTTTTTCATCTGTTCCTGAGTTCAAGTTTCAGCTGGGTCCTCGAGCTGTGCCAGTCTATCCCTTCAGATAGTTAATGAATGGAGCCCAAATTTTATGGAAAAGATCTTGTTTGTCCATTAAGACAAGTCTAATTCTTTCTAAGTATAGGGTCTCCGACATTTCCGTAATCCACATTTTGATTGTGGGGGTTGTAGGGCCTTTCCAAAATTTTAATATTAATTTTTTTCCGGTTATTATACTGTAATTGAGGATGGCAATTGATTCTTAATGGGTTGAAGGTGGATATGCAATGGAAGGCATTTAAAGACTGCATGGATGAGCTACATCAATTGTTCATCCCAGTTTGGCAAAAGAATAAATCAGGGAAGGTAGTGCATCCGTGGATAACAAGGGAAATCAGGGATAGTATCAAAACAAAAGATGATGCATACAAATTAGCCAGAAAAAGCAGCCAACCAGAGGACTGGGAGAAATTCAGAGTCCAGCAGAGGTGGACAAAAGGCTTAATTAGGAAAGGGAAAATAGATTATGAAAGAAAACTGGCAGGGAACATAAAAATTGACTGCAAAAGCTTTTATAGATATGTGAAGAGAAAAAGATTAGTTAAAACAAATGTAGGTCCCTTGCAGTCAGAAACAGGTGAACTGGTCATGGGGAACAAGGACATGGCAGACCAATTGAATAACTACTTTGGTTCTGTCTTCACTAAGGAAGACATAAATAATCTGCCGGAAATAGCAGGGGACCGGTGGTCAAATGAGATGGAGGAACTGAGTGAAATCCAGGTTAGCCGGGAAGTGGTGTTAGGTAAATTGAATGGATTAAAGGCCGATAAATCCCCAGGGCCAGATAGGCTGCATCCCAGAGTACTTAAGGAAGTAGCCCCAGAAATAGTAGATGCATTAGTGATAATTTTTCAAAACTCTTTAGATTCTGGAGTAGTTCCTGAGGATTGGAGGGTAGCTAATGTAATCCCACTTTTTGAAAAGGGAGGGAGAGAGAAAACGGGGAATTACAGAGCAGTTAGTCTAACATCGGTAGTGGGGAAACTGCTGGAATCAGTTATTAAAGATGCGATAGCAGCACATTTGGAAAGTGGTGAAATCATTGGACAAAGTCAGCATGGATTTATGAAAGGTAAATCATGTCTGACCATATAACCATATAACCATATAACAATTACAGCACGGAAACAGGCCATCTCGGCCCTACAAGTCCATGCCGAACAACTTTTTTTCTCTTAGTCCCACTTGCCTGCACTCCTACCATAACCCTCCATTCCCTTCTCATCCATATGCCTATCCAATTTATTTTTAAATGATACCAACGAACCTGCCGCCACCACTTCCACTGGAAGCTCATTCCACACCGCTACCACTCTCTGAGTAAAGAAGTTCCCCCTCATGTTACCCCTAAATTCTGTCCCTTAATTCTAAAGTCATGTCCTCTTGTTTGAATCTTCCCTATTCTCAAAGGGAAAAGCTTGTCCACATCAACTCTGTCTATCCCTCTCATCATTTTAAAGACCTCTATCAAGTCCCCCCTTAACCTTCTGTGCTCCAGAGAGTAAAGACCTAACTTATTCAACCTATTTCTGTAACTTAGCTGTTGAAACCCAGGCAACATTCTAGTAAATCTCCTCTGTACTCTCTCTATTTTGTTGACATCCTTCCTATAATTGGGCAACCAAAATTGTACACCATACTCCAGATTTGGTCTCACCAATGCCTTGTACAATTTTAACATTACATCCCAGCTTCTATACTCAATGCTCTGATTTATAAAGGCTAGCATACCAAAAGCTTTCTTTACCACCCTATCTATATGAGATTCCACCTTCAAGGAACTATGCACGGTTATTCCCAGATCCCTCTGTTCAACTGTATTCTTCAATTCCCTACCATTTACCATGTACTTCCTATTTTGATTTGTCCTGCTAAGGTGTAACACCTCACATTTATCAGCATTAAACTCCATCTGTCATCTTTCAGCCCATTTTTCCAAATGGCCTAAATCACTCTGTAGACTTTGGAAATCCTCTTCATTATCCACAACACCCCCTATCTTGGTATCATCTGCATACTTACCAATCCAATTTACCACCCCTTCATCCAGATCATTGATGTACATGACAAAGAATTTCACTGATAGAAAAATACACCCTGACACAAATTATCTTCAATTATCAGGAGGCAGCAGTGTATCCCGGGTTATCATGCAGAGTGCTATCGTCACTTCTGCAACATAACAACAATAAATCGAGCGATAGCAAAGTCTAGAAGGAAGAACGGTAATGATAGGACTCAAAGAACAAATCTTTTTACTTATGGTCATATGATGTTACTTTGAAAAATGAAAAGATATATTTGAGGATGTTGATTTATTTTACTTTTCATTCCTTTTCTGTTTTATTTTTTATCTTTCAATTGAGTTCAAGACGCTGAAAAGCCTGAAGCAGGTGCATCACCTCAAGAGGCAGTTCCTGATGGTGAAGCAGATGAGCCGGCCCCAAAGAGACTGCTTCGATCCATGACAAGTCATAGTCACCAAACAGCAACTGTCGAGCACACTGACCGCAGGCATGTCCTACCAGCGCATTGCATCATTTGTAAAGGTTCAAAGTACACAAAATAAATAAAGACGGGAAAAAAATGATGATATAAAGTTTTATTTTAATGTGGATCGTTTCACTGTTTATTTGGTCAAATTATTTAAACAATGAGTGAATTACTTATGATAATGGTGTGCCGGTGAATGACTGTGACAATCCCCCACCGATCCACACATACGCACATACGCACATCCACACACACACATCCGTACGCACACTTCCATGCATGCAAACACACACATACATGCACACATAAATCCGCACACACACACACACATCCATTCACACGCTGACATACATGTACACATCCAAACATACATGCACACATACATCCATCCACACGTACATACACACTTACATCCACAGATACACGTTTGAAAGGCATACACAGACACACACACAAACTAGAGATAAACAATGCAACACTTTTAGGGTTCTTTTAGGTCAAAGGTAATAGCCCTCATTTGCAAAGGCACCATCGGGGGGAGGGGGGTCTATAACATAAATATAAGCTCATTGTAGCTTAAAATGAATATTCATCGAGTAAACATCAGAGCATTCGATTCTTGGCCAGGATGTGACATTTACATTAGAAATAAGACAGGTCTCTTACAGGTCTGGCACTGCCCCAGTCCCACTATGGCCGTCACCCCCACTCTCCCCACTTTGGCAGTCAGCGGGGTTCAGTAAATGGGGAAACCTAGAGGATCTGTCCTGACCCTTTAATTAGGCAGGTTCATGAGCCCTTAAAACCTGGGACATCTGCTGCAGTCTCATTTAATTTCCTATTAAAGCGACTGGAACATGTCTGCCTGGCACTGCCCCGGTCCCACAATGGCCGTCACCCCCACTCTGCACACTGGCAGTCAGTGGGGTTCAGTAAAGGGAGGAACTCACAAGAACTGCCCTAACCCATTAATTAGGCTGGTTCAGGAGCAGGACCTCTGCGACAGTGTCATTAAAAAAAGCACCCACAATTATAATATTCATATTATTTTTATATAATATAATTATACT
Organism: Amblyraja radiata; assembly: GCF_010909765.2. Classification (NCBI taxonomy): domain Eukaryota; kingdom Metazoa; phylum Chordata; class Chondrichthyes; order Rajiformes; family Rajidae; genus Amblyraja; species Amblyraja radiata. Next base: position 175,124,995 of record NC_045956.1, read on the forward strand.
TAATTATATATGATAACATTCATATTTACAGGTTATATATATATATATATTGGTATAATAATATATAGTTTCAATGGACTGCAACACAGAAATAGGCTGCCCATGGTGTAATACGGGCATTGGCCACTAGATGGCACTTATTTTCCCTCATTATTTATAACTCAATTTCTAATTAGTTTAATTAATCAATGTGCAACTTTCGGCAATGACGAGTTATGACTTCCTTCTCAATTATATTTCATCTAAATCTGTGGAAAATTTCATGTAGTTTGGTGACGGGTCACGAAAACTGATTTCTAGACACATTTTTGATGCTCGGCCCACAGCCTAGAAATACTATCGGACTATCTTTGATCGGACTTTACTGGCTTTACCTTGCACTAAACGTTATTCCCTTATCATGTACTATATCTGTACACTGTGAATAGGTTGTTTGTAGTCATGCATTGTCTTTCCGCTAGCTGGTTAGCACACAAAAGCTTTTCACTGTACCTTGGTACACGTCACGATAAACTAAACTGAACTAAACTGAATTGATACTAGAAGCGTCACATTGGTTGAATTGTAATGGATGTTGGTAAATCCTTTGTGCCCATTGTGGGCTCCACATTCCTTGATTATTGGCGCTGACTTTAATTTGTCCTTTTGCATACCTTCCATTAATGTGTTCTATGTGCCTTTTCAAATCTCTCGTTTCCTTTCCCCCTGAATACCCACAGCATCCTTTTCTCCAGAGATGCTGCCTGACCCACTGAGTTACTCCAGCATTTTGTGTCTATCTTCGGTGTAAATCAGCATCTGCTGTGCCTTCCTACACATGGCAAATCCTCCTCTGGGGCTAGCATGCAAAGAGTCGCCATGCTCTGGCACCATCTCGCCAGCAGCCAACATAATCAAGGACCGCTCACACCTTGGCCATTCCCTCTTCTCCCCTCTCCCATTGAGCAATATATGATGCAAAAGCTTAAAACGCACGTACCACCAGGTTCAGAAACAGCTTCTTCCCCCACTATTATCAGACTATGAAGAGATCTTTGTTAAGTGAAGAAGCATTCCCGATCTCCGACCTACCACTTTGTTGCCCTTGCACTTTTTATTATATCTGCACTTTCTCTGCAGCTGTACCATTATATTCTGCACTGTGTTTCCTTTCTCTTTTCACACTATTTAGTTTGGAGAGACAGCATGGAAACAGGCCCGTCGGCCCATTGAGTCCACGCCAGTCAGCCGTTTACACTAGTTCTATGTTATTCCACTTTCACATCCTCTCCCTACACAATAGGGGTGATTTACAGAGGACAATTCACCTGCAAACCTGCACATCTTTGGGGAGTCAGAGGAAACCCACGCGGTCAGAGGGAGAACATGTAAACTCCACACAGACAGCACCCAAGGTCAAGGTGGAAGCCCTTCTAGCTTTCTTTCTCCCCACCCCTGCAATCAGTCTGAAGAAGTGTTGACTATCTGTTGTACTTACGTGTGTGGTTGTACTTATGTATGGCCTGGTTCGCCTGGTCAGCATACAAGGCAAAACGTTTCACTGCATCTCAGTGCAATAATAAACCAGTACCAACACCATTCTCTGTTTTAATAACCAACTGACAAGGCAACATACGTGTGGTCGGTCCGCTGAAACTTTCTTGACAAAACGTTTTCTGTCAAGCAACTGGTGTGGCACGGAGACGCAGCTGGTAGAGCTGCTGCCTCACAGCGCCAGAAACCCGGGTTTGATATTGACCCTTGGGTAAAAACAAGGAACTGCAGATGCTGGTTTACGAAGGAAAGACACAAAATGCTGAAGTAACTCAGCAGGTCAGGCAGCATCTCTGGAGAACATAGGTAGATGACGTTTCGGGTCGGGTCACTTCTTTAGACCGATTGCAGGGGTGGGGAGAAAGTAAGCTAGAAACATAGAAAATAGGTGCAGGAGTAGGCCATTCGGCCCTTCGAGCCTGCACCGCCACTCAATATGATCATGGCTGATCATCCCACTCAGTATCCCGTACCAGCCTTCTCTCCATACCCCCTGATCCATTTAGCCACAAGGGCCACATCTAACTCCCTCTTAAATATAGCCAATGAACTGGCCTCAACTACTTTCTGTGGCAGAGAATTCCAGAGATTCACCACTCTCTGTGTGAAAAATGTTTTTCTCATCTCAGTCATAAAAGATTTCCCATTTATCCTTAAACTGTGACCCCTTGTTCTGGACTTCCCCAACATCGGGAACAAACTTCCTGCATCTAGCCTGTCCAACCCCTTAACTATGAGAACTTTAAGCTTGACCTTGGATGCTGTCTGTGGAGAGTTCGCACGCTCTCCCTGTGACCGCATAGGTTTCCTCTGACATCCCAAAGACACTCCTCCTTGTTCCTAGTGTGTAGGGAGTGGATGCGAAAGTGGGCTAACTGAGAGCTAGTGTGAACAGATGATCGATGGTCGGCATGGGCTCAAGTGGGCCGACAGGCCTGTTTCCACGCTGTCTCCAAACTAAACTAAACTAATCTGAACTGAATTTGAACACTTGAAGCACTGAGTTTGCCACATATAATACAGTATGGAAACAGAATATTCAGCCTGACTGAGCAAATTTTTCATTTAGTTTAGTTTAGTTTAGAGCAGTGGTTCTCAACCTTGTTTGCCTCATGCACCCCTTTCACCATATGTCAGAATGTCATTACCCCCCTCCTTTCCAAGGTTGTCTGCCTCAAAAAGTGCATTCCAAATAATATGCATATAATACTGAAAATCCTTTATTTTTTCCATATTAGTACATATACATTTACAATTTTACATGGATTATTTTTATAGTGGAGTTTTACAAATTAAATGCCAATTGAAAATGTTGATGGATTTATAAAACTTGAATAAAAGTAAAATAGTTTTAAAAATATTTATAATTAACCTGCCTTCTCTCCATACCCCCTGTGAGTATAGAAGTTGGGATGTAATGTTAAAATTGTACAAGGCATTGGTGAGGCCAATTCTGGAGTATGGTGTACAATTTTGTTCGCCTAATTATAGGAAGGATTTCAACAAAATAGAGAGAGTACAGAGGAGATTTACTAGAATGTTGCCTGGGTTTCAGCAACTAAGTTACAGAGAAAGGTTGAACAAGTTAGGGCTTTATTCTTTGGAGCGCAGAAGGTTAAGGGGGGACTTGATAGAGGTTTTTAAAATGATGAGAGGGATAGACAGAGTTGACGTGGAAAAGCTTTTCCCACTGAGAGTAGGGAAGATTCAAACAAGGGGACATGACTTGAGAATTAAGGGACTGAAGTTTAGGGGTAACATGAGGGGGAACTTCTTTACTCAGAGAGTGGTAGCTGTGTGGAATGAGCTTCCAGTGAAGGTGGTGGAGGCAGGTTCGTTTTTATCATTTAAAAATAAATTGGATAGTTATATGGATGGGAAAGGAATGGAGGGTTATGGTCTGAGCGCAGGTATATGGGACTAGGGGAGATTATGTGTTCGGCACGGACTAGAAGGGTCGAGATGGCCTGTTTCCGTGCTGTAATTGTTATATGGTTTATATGGTTATATGGTTTATAATGAATTACTTAACAGACCAAACTGAAGCATAATGCAATAAACAAAAAGTTCAATAGAATACCAGGTTATTGTAAATTTGTAATTAATTTTATTCAGATGAAGATTACAGTCAATGAGAAACCTGTGATTGTTTTTTCTTCGCCAATTCTGGGATATGCGGAGGAGTGCTTGAAAGGGCACAACGCAGGTCATTTTCTACCTCTAATCTACTACGTTGCTTCGTTTTAATTTGCAACAGAGTTGAAAAGCCTGACTCACAAAGATATGTCGACACAAACGGAAGCAATGCACGGATAGCTCTTTCTGCCACTTTTGGGTAGGAATCGCACATCAAGGGCCAAAATTCTGTGATTGGTTTCTCATCGAACATATCTCTTGCTCCCGAATCAGTTTTCAGCTCCAGAAATTCATCTTGACAATCATCAGGAACTTTTTCAACTGACAATTTGAATGGATTTCGCACTAAATCCAACTCATCATCACTGAGTTCAGGAAAATATCGGCTGAATTCATTTTCCAGTGTTGTCAAATGCTGCAAAATTTCATTTTTTGCAAATTGTGGAAGCACCTTGTCTTCACCACCAACAACAAGAACGGATGACATTTTCTCAAACATTGCAACATTTTTTATATTGACCTTTCTCCCAATTTTCCAGCTTGCTCATGAAAGCTTTCAAGGCATTCATGAATTTTATGATGTTTGTATTCCTTCCTTGCATCTGAAGATTCAGTTTATTCAGCTGCTCAAAAATATCAACCAAATAGGCAAGGCGCATGATCCATTCCTCATCATCCAGCCAGGCAAATAATTCCATCTTACCCTGAACTTCAAAAAATAATTTGAGCTCATCTCTAAGCTCAAATATTCGCTCAGTTACATTTCCTCTTGACAGCCATCGAACATTTGTGTGGAAAAGAAGCAAATGATGGGCTGCATCCATGTCGGTACATAACTGCTTGAATAGTCGTGAGTTGAGAGCTCCTCCTTTGACAAAATTCACAATTTGAATTGTTTGATCCAAAACCTTCCCTAGCAGAGCTGGAAGTGTTTTTGAGGCCAGTGCCTGACGATGGATCATACAATGAATGCCTTTCACTTTTGGAGCTCGCTTTTTCACACAGACTTGAAATCCTGATTTTGTCCCCAACATAGCTGGTGCTCCATCTGTACAGCACCCACAGATATTATCCCACAAAAGATTTTCTGATTCAAAGAAAGATGAAACCTTTTCCAAAATATCCGAGGCCTTGGTAGTTGTTTCAAGAGGAGAACAAAAGAGAAACTCCTCTTTAAATGAACCTGAGTGAACATACCTTGCTAACACCATCAACTGGGAACACGATGCCACATCAGTCGATTCATCAAGTTGAATTGAAAATAAGCCAAATGCTGAAGACTTGATCTCCTGCACAACTTGATCCTTGATGTCAATGGCCATATCGCTGATCCTCCTTTGAACGGTACTGTTTGATAGTGGAACCGCTGCAAGTTTATTCTCCAATCCATTTCCCAACACAATTTCCACCATTTTCAGAGAGCATGGTTTGATCAAATTTTCCCCAATTGTATGTGTTTTTTTCTGCTTTGCTATCTCCAGTGCTACGACATAAGAAGCTTCAGTAACCTTTTGGTTTGTTTCTTTGAATGCCCCTGTTGAATCCAGCTTCATCTTTTTGAGAGCATTCCCATGACGTTCAAACAAGTTTTTGTCCTTGTCCTTGTGCTGAGGATGAACATTCTGCAAATGTTGCTTCAACTTTGTTGGTTTCATAGAATCATTTGACAAAGCTTTACTACAAATAACACATTGAGGCCTTTCTTCTCCATTGATGATGATGGACGTGAATCCATATTCAATATATGAATGATCGTACCCTCTTTTTTTGACACTCATGATGGGCTCCAAATTCTGTAAATAAAAACAAGAAAAAGTCAAAACTATGAATGGATATTTTCACAGATAAAAAAGTGAAATATTTATCTTTATTTTTGATTTAATCAGCAACATGGCTGGCATTAAGAAGTAAATAATGCCAGTGACGCACAAAAAAAAAATGTGTAAAATGCACAAATATGGGAGATTATGGTCCACGTTAACACCACAAAAACTAGAGAAGCACAGTCACCAATGTGAGTGCGAAACCAACAACCCCCCTGGTTGTGAACCCCTGGTTTAGAGATACAGCCCAGAAAAAGGCCCTTCTGCCCACCTAGTCTGCACCGACCAGCGATCCCCGCACATTAACAATACCCTACATACACTAGGGCCAATTTTGCATTTACACCCAAGCAATTTAATCTACAAACCTGTAAACCTTTGGAGTGCGGGAGAAAACCCATCATGTCATGGGGAGGACATACAAACTCTATACAGTCATGCACCCATAGTGAGGATGGAATCCGGGTCTCTGGCGCTGTAAGGCAGCAGCTCTACCTCTGCGCCACCGTGCCGCTATTTGTGGAAATAAATAACCTTGCCAGCTGTTGGGTATGTACACACACGTCTATCCATTCTAAAGGAGGTATCCCCCTGAAGCCTCTCCACTTTAATGTATCTCTGAAGGCCGAGTGGTACATTTCCCAGAATCTAATGCTGGAATTTGATGGTCCACAAATGGCTCATCTCATTCCCTCTTCACATTGCCTCCATCATCAAATCTTCCTCTTCCCAACTCTCTGATGGCCTTACCCACTTTGTCCTTAAATGCAGCCATGCATTTTGATTGTGAATACATTATTAGGCTGCGGTCCCTAAAGTCAGTTTCACAGCCCAGCCCCATCTATAAGAGCATCAGCAGACGTGCTCCACAACGCAATTCTACACAGGTCCCAATGGTGCTTAATAATAACTTCCTAAAGGGATTCATGTTGTTATACTTTTCACATCACATTTCTAATTAACTTGAGTAAACAAACAGACAGCTTGAAATTAATGTCTAGGAAGGAACTGCAGATGCTGGTTTAAACCAAAGATAGACACAAAAAGCTGGAGCAACTCAGCGGGACAGGCAGCAGCATTTCTGGAGAGAAGGAATGGGTGACGTTTCAGGTCCAGACCCTTCTTCAGACTAGTTAGGGATAAGGGAAACAAGAGATATAGACGATAATTTAGAGATAAAGCACAATGAATGAAAGATATGCAAAAAATGTAATGATGAGAAAGGAAACAGGCTGCTTCACCCAACAAAGCTAACAATGGCCCGTTTCCTTTATCATCTTTCATTCATTGTGCTTTATCTCTCCACATCATCGTCTATATCTCTTGATTCCCTTATCCCCAACTAGTCTGAAGAAGGGTCTCAACCCGAAACGTCACCCATTCCTTCTCTCCAGAGATGCTGCTTGTCCCTGAGTTACTCCAGCTTTTTGTGCCTATCTTTAGTTTGAAATTAAAATTTCCACCCATGACTCTGAAACAAAGTGAGGCAATTAGTTGAAGTGGCAGCATCGTCAGTGATTATTCTTTGTGAAGCCAGAACGCCACAACTCTTATTAAACTAAAGCATCCATTTTGTATTTGTTGGGCCCCAAATCTACTGGATGACTTTTAGTTTAGTTCAGTTTAGAGATAGTGCGGAAACAGGCCCTTCAGCCCACCGAGTCCATGCTGACCAGCGATCCCCGTTACATTAACACACACTGCACATCAAGGACAATTTACAATTTTTACCCAAGCCAATTAACCTACAAACCTGTATGTCTTTGGAGGAAACCAGAGCACCTTGGATAGAGTGCATGTGGAGAGGGTGTTTCCACCAGTGGAAGAGTCTGGGACCAGAGGTCATAGCCTCCGAATTAAAGGACATTCCTTTAGGAAGATGAGGAGGAATTTCTTTAGTCAGAGGGTGATGAATCTGTGGAATTCTTTGCCACAGAGGCTATGAAGGCCAAGTCAATGGAAGATTTTAAGGCATAGATAGATAAATTCTTGATTAGTACGGGTGTCAGGGGTTATGTGGAGAAGGAAGGAGAATGTGGTTAGGAAGGAGAAATAGATCAGCCATGATTCAATGGCAGAGTAGACTTGATGGGCCGAATCTCATAATTCTGCTCCTATCACTTATGACCACCCGAAGAAAACCCATGCGGTCACAGGGTGAACATACAAACTCCATACAGAGGGGCACTTGTAGCAGGATCAAACCCAGGTCTCTTGTGCTGTAAGGCAGTAACTTATAGAAACTTACAAAATTCTTAAGGGGTTGGACAGGCTGATTGTTCCCGATGTTGGGGAAGTCCAGAACAAGGGGTCACAGTTTAAGGATAAAGGGGAAATTTTAGGACTGAGATGAGAAAAACATTTTTTACACAGAGTGGTGAATCTCTGGAATTCTCTGCCACAGAATGTAGTTAAGGCCTGTTCATTGGCTATATTTAAGAGGGAATTAGATGTGGCCCTTGTGGCTAAAGGGATCAGGGGGTATGGAGAGAAGGCAGGTACAGGATATTGAGTTGGATGATCAGCCATGATCATATTGAATGGTGGTGCAGGCTCGAAGGGCCGAATGGCCTACTCCTGCACCTATTTTCTATGTTTCAATGTTTCTACCACTGTGTCACTGTGTCACTGTGCCGCCCTTATATGTCATTGATAATTTTTCTTGGTTAAGTAACTTGGGAGAATTCGTGACACGTGCTAAATGAATGTTAATTATTCTTAGAAGCAACATTAATTGAGGTGTGTGCAGGAATTTACATCCGATTACATGGAAAACCCATTAAACACACATACATGAACATGCATTTACACAAACATAGTGGTGTATAAAATCATGAGGTGAATAGATTGAGTGAATGACTTCAGACTTTAGAGACACAGTGTAGAAACAGGCCCTTCAGCCCATCGAGTCCGACCAGTGATCATCCCGTACATTAGCACCATCCTGCACCCCAGGGACAATTTACAAAATTACAATTTTACTGAAGCCAATTAACCTCCAAACCTGTATGTCTTTGGAGTGTGGGAGGAAACCAGAGCACCCGGAGAAAACCCACACGGGCACAGGGAGAACGTATCAGCTCGTTGCAGCTGCGCTCACAATCACAATCACAATAATACTTTATTAGCCAAGTGTGTTTTGCAACATACGAGGAATTTCATTTGCCAAGTCAGTCATACAAATAAAAAGAAACGGAACACAGAAAACTCCACATTCTCCACAAAACTCCGCGTTTTGGCCCTCCTCGTCAAGGCGATCTGTACCTGAATCGGGGGGATGTCAGCTCTCCCCCGCCGGACGATCGATCCGCACGTCGGGGCTAGTCGAACCTTCTGGACATTGGAGCTCCCGACATCCACGGCCTCTCCCGAGACTGCGAGCTCCCAATGTAAAGATCGCAGGCTGCGGTTGGAGCGATCCCAGGCGAGGGATTGACTCGATGCAAGTCCACGCCCCTCGGTGGGGCCCAAGGTCAGTCCGAACAGGCCTCCAGCTCCATCGATGTTAGGCCACAGAGTGACGGAGAATGCGACCCGAAAATTAATCGCATCTCCGGCAAGGTAAGAAACTGAAAAAAAGTTTCCCCCAACCCCTCCCCCTCCCCCTCCGCCTCCCCCACCCCCCCTCCCCCTCCCCTTCCTCCTCCCCCTCCCCCTCCCCCCACATAAAACAAACCGGAGAACCGTAGTCAGGGTTCAACCTTTGCTTCTGTCTGTGAGGCAACAGCTCTCCCCACAGCGCAACTGTGCCGCCTTCATAAGGTATAGGGGAAAAATTAGGCTGTTTGGCCCATCGAGACCACTCCGTCTTTCTATCATGACTCATCTTTCTTTCCCTCTCAATCCCATTCTCCTACATTCTCCCCATAACCTTTGACACCGTCACTAATACAGAATTTGACAATTTCTGCTTGGAAATACTCAATGACTTGTGGCAATGAGTTCCACAGATTCACCACCCTCTGACTGAAGAAATTCCTCTTCATCTCCTTCCGCATGGCATTACTTTTACTCTGAGGTTATGCCTTGTGGTCCTAGACTCTCCCACTAGTGGAAGCATCCTCTCCACATCTACTCTATCCAAGCCTTTCACTATTCAGTAGCTTTGAATGATAATTCTCATAAATTTCAACTGGGACCTCTCCAACACCACCACATCCCTTCTCAGATATTGGGCCTCAGACTGCTTACAATACACCAAATGCGGACTGACTAGTGCCTTATAAAGCCTCAACATTACATCCCTGTTTCTCTACTCTAGTCCTCTTGAGATAAATGCGAGCATTGCATTTGCACTCCTTAATACCAATTCAATTTGCAAATTAACCTTTTGGGAATCCTGCACTGACATTCCTAAGTCCCTTTACACCTCTATGTTTCTGAATCCTCTCCCCATTTAGAAAATAGTTTTCGCCTTCATTCTTATTATCAAAATGCATGACTCCTCACTTTTCCACTGTGTATGCAATATGTCACTTCTCTGCCCACTCTCCCAACCTGGTCCAGGTCTTTCTACCTGCCCCTCCACCAATCTTCGTATCATCTGCAAACTTGGCCACAAAGCCTTCAATCCCCTCGTCTAAATCATTAATATACAACGAGAAGTGAAGCGGTCCCAGCACCGAGCCCTGTGGAACTCTGCTAGTCAATGGCAGCCAACCAAAAACAGCCCCTTTATTGTCTCTCTTTTGCCTTCTGCCATCCAGCCAACCTGCTATCCATGCTGGTATTTGGCCTTTGATAAAGTGGGCTTTCATCGTTTTTAGCATTCTCATGTGTAGCACCTATCAAAGGCCTCAAAATCCCCATTTTCCCGGTTCCCTGGGCCCTTCCACCTACAGTTTCGTATTTGTTTTCTAGGTCTGCACAAAACTTGAGAGTCTTCAATTTACAACAGAAGTCTTTAATACTTTACTCAATGCTGGCAGCAAGACAATTCAAAATTGCTGCACACACACACACACACACACACACACACACAGACAGCAGAAAACTATATACAAAACATCTCCCTTTGTCCTGTGCAGCACCACCTGCTGCATGGGAGGAGCAACGGGTCCTCCCACCCCACACAGTCCATCAAACATCACATACAGTATATCCCTCCCTCTGCCTTTTTTTAAATCTCTAGCTTTGTTTACCTTTTGATGAGAACCCCCCCCCCCACACCTGTATCCACCTATCACTTGCCAGGCTTTGACCCCCCCCCCACCTCTTTTCCTGCTTTCTCCCCCCAATACAATCAGTCTGACGAAGAGTGCCGACCTGAAACGTCACCTATCCACGTCCTCCAGAGATACTGCCAGACCCGCTGAGTTACTCCAGCACTTTGTATTTCAATGCAAGTTCCTTGTGTCATCTGCAGTTCCTTGTGTCATCTGCAGTTCAGGTTAACCCGAACAGGTAGATCTTTGTGTGAGTTTAAACTCCCCTTAAACACTCACTAGATGATCATTTTAAATGTGTATCTGCTATACTTCTCCGTGGATTGTCACCTTGTCGTGCCTTGGAGATGCTTGTGTGGGCCAGAGATCCTGAGAGCGATGCCGTCTGGAGCCATGGCTGTAAGGTCGAGGGGGAGGTCTCTGACAAAGAGCAATCCAACCAAGACCTCAACGGTGGAACAGGCAGAGGACGATGGCTGACCTTAGTGGAGCGTCACAACGGCTGGGAAGGCGGATGAAGGCTGCAGCAGAAAAGGGTCTCCGATCGTCTTGGACTCCATGCCACTGGATCCTGACCCAGATCTGTCAGGGACCGTGGGATGTCTGTGCACCAGTCGCCCCACGTTAAACAAAGTCACACACAGGCGTCCTCCATATAGGGAAGAGACACCCTTGGTCATCCATGACCGAATGGGGCCTCTCATCTGCTGTTAAGTGTGGATATTAAATCTAGACTAGTCCAGGTATTGTAGTGAAATGCAATCAAGGAAGCTAACTATTTAGTTTCAATTGGCATCCAAGTCTCAATAAAAGCTGACAGGTTTGCAACGCGAATCCTAAAAGACAATGCAATTTTTAATGCAAAATAAATTTATTCTGACAGTGAACAGTTAAACCAGCAGCAGTACATAAAGCCGTTTCAGTGAAATAACAGCCAGAGAACTATAATGTCAATGCTAATTTCACAGCTACATTGGAGATGAGGTTGGGTGGATGGGGGTTGACATTGGACTACAGTGGCAGCAGTCAACTCAACACGAGGTTTGAATATCATCATACTGTGCGTGGAACTAAATACAGACACGATGCCATGACAACGGAGGAATGAGAATTATTGAGACAAGAAAATAGACACAAAAAGTGTGGAGTACCTGAAGAAGTGCCTCGACCCAAAACGTCACCCATTCCTTCTCTCCAGAGGTGCTGCCTGCCCCCCTGAGTTACTCCAGCTTTCCTACACATTAATGAGACAAGGGTGGGCTCGATCTCCCCTCTGGAGAGCAGGGGGAGCATTTACAGTCTCCGTCTTCACTTCTCTCCCCCAACTTTGGGTGGACTTTAAACATAGACTCGTCCTGACATCCGATACACCTCACTGGAGACCTTCAAACTCCCTTTAGTCGGGAGCTCCCTTTACTGGTCTTTACCTTGCACTTTATCCCTGCCGACTAGCAATCACCACCATACACTAGCACTATCCCTCGCACACTTGGGACAATTTCCAATTTTTACTGAAGGCAAATTAACATACAGACCTGCACGTCTTTGGAGTGTGGGAGCACCCGGGGGAAAAAAACCCGTGGTCACAGGGAGAACGTACAAACTCCATGCAGACAGCACCCGTAGTCAGGATTGAACCCGGGTCTCTGGCGCTGCAGGGCCTGTTTCTACACTGTATCTCTAAAGATCTTTGATTCCACCCTCTCCCTTGAGCCTCACATCCGCCATGTCATTAAAACCTCCTTCTTTCATCTCCGCAACATCGCCAAACTCAGACCCTCTCTCACACCGCCTGCTGCTGAAAGACTCATCCATGCCTTCATCTCCTCCCGACTGGACTATTGCAACTCACTTCTCCTTGGCATCAGCTCCACCTACATCAACCGACTCCAACTGGTCCAGAACGCAGCCGCCCGACTCATCACCCACACCAAATCCTGGCATCACATCACTCCAGTCCTCAAAAAACTTCACTGGCTTCCCGTCTCCCACCGGATCACCTACAAAATCCTGGTCCTCACCTACAAACCCTCCACCATCTGGCCCCCACATATCTCATTGACCTCCTCTCCCCCTACCAACCCTCACGGTCCCTCAGATCCACATCAGCCGGTCTCCTCTCCATCCACAAGTCCAACCTCCGCAGTTTTGGGGACAGAGCCTTCTCCAGGGCAGCTCCCAGGCTCTGGAACTCCCTCCCCCAACTGATCCGCAATTCCGTGTCCCTCCCCATCTTCCAGTCCCGCCTCAAGACCCATCTCTTCACCTCTGCCTATCCTTAGCCCCACGTCCCCGTCCCTTTTCATCTGTGCATTAATTGCCTCATGCTGTGTTTTGTATTGAATTCTGTCTTTACTTTGTGTACTAGTCATGTCTCTACTATTTATTTCATTCCCCTTACATGTTTTTCCTATACATGCTCAATTTTTGTAAGGTGTCCTTGAGACTCTTGAAAGGCGCCCATAAATAAAATGTATTATTATTATTATTAAAGTCTAAAGTCTCCCTGAACTTCCCTGCCTCTCCTTCTTCCTTTCAGATGCTTCTTAAAACCTATCTATTATAGTGAGCTTTTGGTCACCTACTCCAGTAAGGTCTTAGTTTTACCTTAATAACCATCCTACTGAACACCTTCTCAGTATTTTTGTTGTATATTTGGGTGTACCAAGATGGTGCCCAACCCAAGTGACTATTTGCGTGCTGGCCACAGAAGCAGATCTATAATCACATATTACAATCACTCCACACTCTTAAATCCGAAGAAAGGTCTCCACCCGTTCCAAAGATGCTGCCTGTCCCACTGAGTTATTCCAGTTTTTTGTGTCGATCTTCGCTTTAATCCAGCATCTGCTGTTCCTTCCCACACGTCTCCTACAGCAACATTTCTTACTCTAACTAGCTTTACCTTGCAATAAAACATTATTCCCTCATCACGTATCTGTACACTGTGAATGGCTCGATTGTAATCATGTCTTGTCTTTCCACTGACTGGATAGCACACAACAAAACCTTTCCACTGTACCTCGGTACACGTGACAATAAACCAAACTGAAACTATAGCAGAAGTAGTTCATATTTTCAATGTGATTCTGGTTATTTGGCTCCTTCCTTTGCTCAGACGTCTTGTCTCATGAGACGGTACGATAGTGGTATTTAACATCACAAGGACCGGACACAAGGTGACATTTAGAACAAGCTATTAATGCCCCTGTCCCACTTAGGAAACCTGAGCGGAAACCTCTGGAGACTTTGCACCCCACCCAAGGTTTCCGTGCGGTTCCCGGAGGTTCCTGGAGGTATTTGTCAGTCTCCCTACCTGCTTCCACTACCTGCAACCTCCGGCAACCACCTGCAACAGCCGGGAACCGCACGGAAACCTTGGGTGGGGCGCAAAGTCTCCAGAGGTTTCCGTTCAGGTTTCCTAAGTGGGACAGGGGCATGAATATCATGTACAAACTGCAACAAGGTTGTTGGTGATTTCTCTGCTATAATGAGGGCACAACGTGATTAAACACTGCGACACGTGTAACATAGCGAGCGCGGGAGCCAAGTGAGCGGGCATTAACGACTAATACCTCGTACGTTTGTAACAAGAGTAATTGTGGTTTCATTCGCCACATCCTCCGTGATGCCTTTAGCTGAGACACCAATAAACTACGATCGAAAGACAGGGGCCTACAAGACTCGTAAAAGGGTAGATGCACAGAATCTCTTGCCCAGAGTAGGTGAATCGAGGACCAGAGGACATAGGTTTATGGTGAAGGGGAAAAGATTTAATAGGAATCTGAGGGGTAACTTTTTTCACACAAAGGGTGGTGGGTGTATGGAACAAGCTGCCAGAGGAGATAGTTGAGGTTGGGACTATCCAAATGTTTAAGAAACAGTTACATGGTACATGGATAGGACAGGTTTGGAGGGATATGGACCAAACTCAGGCATGTGGGACTAGTGTAGCTGGGTCATTGTTGGCCAGTGTGGGCAAGTTGGGCCGAAGGGCCTGTTTCCACACTGTGTCACTCTATGACTCTAAAAGCCGGAGGGAAAGGGTAGGCGCAAGAAGTGGTAGCTAGGTTCTGTGGGGGGAGAGAAAGGTTGCGGGATGAGATGCAGCGAGAGAGAAAGATTTGTAGTTGAAGAGAATCCAACAGAGTTTAGCAGAGCAATGACTGAAGTCGACAGTACAGAAATGTCCAGGACAAAAGGGAAATCATGAGAGTAAAACACAAGTGGCGCAGCCGGTAGAGTTGATGCCTCACAGGCACCAGAGAGCCGGGTTTGATCCTGACTACAGGTGCTGTCTGTACGGAGTTTGTACGTTCTCCCCGTGAGCGTGTAGGTTTTCTCTGAGATCTTCAGTTTCCTCACACACTCCGAAGACGTACGGGTTTGTAGGTTAATTGGCATTCTGTAAACTGCAGCGAGTGTGCAGGATAAAACTAGTGTGTGGGTGGTTGTTGGTCAGCACAAACTCAGTGGGCTGAAGAGGGGCCTGTTTGCTCGCTGTATCTCTAAAACCACGGTGCTTCAGCTAGCACCTGCGGAGGGAATGGACAGACAAACAGTTCTGGGGCTGGGATCCCTTTCTCAGACGGATTATGAGTAATACTGAGTGAGTCAGTGCAGAAAGATGGGGGTCAAATGCCTGATACAGAACCAGGCAGAGCTTTCAGCTGTTCACTCCAGTTGCTCCCCACTTGGAGCTGACACTCCACACTCCTGTCGTCCAAACTCATGTAAACTCTTCCTACGGCTTTGATTTGCTTTTGGTTCCATTGGCGACTCCGGTCGCCCTGGTGTTGTACTCGGCGTCCTGGGCGGTCTTGGAGAAGGTGACGATGGAGACCATGTCCTCGCCGATGTCCACCTGTGAGCTCCAACGCTGGCAGACCAGCAGCTTCTTCAGCGCCCGCTGGAAGTCCCGGTTGAGGAAGGCGTAGAGCATGGGGTTGATGGTGGAGTTGCAGTAGCCCAGCCAGGTTATCACCTTGAAGACGTGGACCACGACATTGCTGGTCTCCTCGGAGCCGTGCACCGCCAGCCAAACGTTGAGGACAAAGTAGGGGAGCCAGCACATGACGAAGACGGAGATGATGATGCTCATGGTCCTGGTCGCCTTGTTCTCCAGCTGCAGGTTGTTGGGGCGCCTGCTGTTGGGGTGGTAGTGGAGGTCCAGAGTCTGGGACATGATCCTGGTGGCCTTTAGCCGGGAAGCCCGGTAGATGAAGAAATACATGCAGCACATGATGAGGAAGGGGATGTAGAAAGCCAATGCGGACGCCACAATGGCGAATGTCCAGTTGGTCACGAAGACGCACTCGGTGCCCACGTCGAAGTGGATGCCAGGTATCTCATTCCAGCCCTGCATCACAGGCAAGAAGGAGATGAGGGACGAGTAGACCCAAATGGTCACCGCCATTACGATACATCTGTAACAACAACAACAAGGATATCAGAAAAGGACACCATGTGCCGGAGTAACTCAACGGCAACATCTCTGGCAAAGAAGGTTGGGTGACGCCTGTTTGAGAACCTTCTTCAGACGATATCAGGACTAATGTCTGAAGTAGGGTCTCGATTTGAAACGTCACCTATTCCTTTTCTCCAGAGGTGCTGCCCGTCCCTCTGAGTTACTCCAGTTTTTTGTGTCTATCTTCGGTGTAAACCAGCATCTGCAGTTCCTAAACTCATGTTCATAAAACATAGAAGTGGCCCATTCTGCCCTTTGAGTCTATTCCGCCATTCAATCATGGGTAATCTATCTTTCCCTCTCAACCCCATTCTCCTGCTTTAAGTTAGTAAGTAAGTAAGTAAGTTTATTGGTCAAGTATTCACATACAAGGAATTTGCCTTGGTGCTCCGCCCACAAGTAACAACATGACACACAGTGACAGTTACGAATGACTCAGAAAACACTAAACATTAATAATAATAAAACATTAATGATAAAACACCATTGATCAAGCCTGTAATCCAACAAAATACAAGATCTAAGGGAGGCTCCAGATTTTTGGCTGTTGAGTAGAGCAACTACTCGTGGATAAAAACTGTGTTTATGTCTGGCTGTGGCAGCTTTGACCGGAGTCCGGAGTTGCCTTCCAGAGGGAAGTGATTCAAAGAGTTTGTGGCCAGGGTGGGAGGGGTCAGAGATGATCTTGCCCGCTCGCTTCCTGGCCCTTGCAGTGTACAGTTCATCAATGGAGGGAAGGCTACAGCCAATAATCTTCTCTGCTGATCGGACGATTCGCTGCAGCCTCCAGGTGTCGTGCTTGGTGGCTGAGCCAAACCAGACCATGATGGAGAAGGTGAGAACAGACTACGATGGCCGTGTAGAATTGGACCATCATTGCCTGTGGCAGATTGTGTTTCCTCAGCTGCTGTAGGAAGTACATCCTCTCTTGTGCCTTTTTGACTGTGGAGTCGATGGTGGCCCCCCACTTAAGGTCCTTGGAGGTGATGGTTCCCAGGAACTTAAAATACTCCACAGATGTGACTGTGGTGTTGTTGATGGTGAGTGGGGTGAGGGCAGGGGGAGCTCTCCTAAAGTTTACAATCAATTCCACTCTCTTAAGCGCATTGAGCTCTAGGTTGTTGCAACGGCACCAGGACGCCAGCTGTGACACTTCCTGTCTGTAGGCAGATTCGTCCCCATCCTGGATCAGTCCAATCAGGGTTGTGTCATCCGCAAACTTGAGAAGCTTGACAGAGGTGTCTGTGGAGGTGCAGTCGTTGGTGTAGAGAGAGGAGAGGAGAGGAGAGAGTACGCAGCCTTGCGGTGGTCCTATGCTGAGGGTTTGCGGGTCCGAGATGTGCTTTCCCAGCCTCACATGCTGCTTCCTGTCAGGAAGTTGGTGATCCACTGACAGAGGGGTCCCCATAATCTTTGGCACCGTTTCTCCCCATAATCTTTGGCACCCTTACCAATCAACTATCTACCATATCTATCACTATTACCAATCAACTATCTACCATAAAGATACCCAGTCACTTGGTTTCTAGAGCCGTCTATGACAACACGGCAGAATGGACTCTCCAAGGAGTGGGTGTTGACTGCCAATTATTAATTTTACATTAAATTTGCCTATTGACAGCTAACTCCTGCTTTCAAGTCTGCATAAGTTTAATGAAGGATCCATTTGGTTCTTCTTAACAAGAGACCATTAGGTTCTGGTCTCACTCTGCAACTCCAAGCAATCTCTGGAGTCCTAGCTTGTAAGTTGATTGTGATTGTAGGTGGTGGGAAAGATTTGCCTGGAGTTGAAATGGGAAGTAACTGCTCCCAATGCCCATCTCCTGATAAAATTATGCATACATTTCCCAAAAAGTTCCTTACGACACGATACGATACGAAACGATAGAACTTTATTTATCCCTGGAGGGAAATTGGTACATTCTTGTTTGTACGTTCTCACGGTGACCTGCGTGGGTTTTCTTCGGATGCTCCGGTTTCCTCCCACCACACTCCAAAGACGTACAGGTTTGTAGACTAATTGGTTTGGTAAAAATTGTAAGATTATCCCTGGTGTGTAGGATGGTGTTAATGTGCGGGGATCGCTGGTCGGCGCGGATTTGGCGGGCTGAAGGGCCTGTTTCCACGCAATAGCTCTGAACTAAACTAAACTAATATTGACAGGTCCTAGGAATTCCCCAATGCTCTTTGCTCTTCTTTCCCAAACCAGAAAGCCCCAGGCATTCACTGCCCATCTCTTACACAGTTTTAAAATAATCAAACGCCTTGTATCCAGTATAGTTCCAATGCATTTACAATTGGGTCCATCACTTCATGGAATGCAGTGTTCAATATATTAATTTTAGTTTAGCTTAGTTTAGTTTAGTTAATTTAGTTTAGTTCAGTTGAGTTTAGTTTAGTTTAATTTAGTTGAGTTTGGTTTAGTTTATTGTCACGTGTACCGAGGTACAGTGAAAAGCTTTTGTTGCGTGCTAACCACCCACAGAAAGATGATACATGATTATAACCAAGTCATCCACAGTGTACAGATACAGGATAAGATTAATACATTATTAATCAATGTTCAATGTTCTTATTAATACATTATATCAATGTTCAAAGTACTAATTAATTCATTGAACACTGTCCTTTCCAGTAGATAGACACGGAAAGCTGGAGTAACTCAGCGAGTCAGGCAGCATCTCTGGAGAAAAAGAGGTGACGTTTTGGGTGGAGACTCAGAGTTGGGGGAGAGGGAAATGGCAGATATGAAGAGGTACAAAGAACAAATGAATGTGACAAATCAAAGCCAGCAATGATGATCAAGGAAAGGTGGAGCCCACAATGGTCCATTGTTGGCTGTGGGGAAGGTGATAACGAGTGAAACTAACGAGTGAAACGGTGCAACCAGTACGACGACTAGGGTGGGGAGAGACAGAGAGTGGGGATACAAGGTGTAGATCAGTGCATGCTCCTTTAACATAGTGACCTCACCACTACTAGCCACTCCCCATTGTCTCCAGTATAATTGTAGCTTCCCCACCTCCAGCTCTCTCTCTAGCTCCAGTGATGACCACGGACAGCTAGTGTATAGTGTGTGTAGTGCATATAATAAAGTTATATAGTAAAAGACTTTGTGTGACAAGCAAGTCATTTTACATGGTGTCACAGCGGTAGACTCGCGTCTCCTGTTCATCGGCTTTATTTTTATTATTTGCTTTCTCCCAGTTGTGTCCCCACCCCCCCTATTCTTATTATGTCCAACTCGTGTCGTCGTCCCGACACGCTCGTTTTTGACACGGACATTGTACACCGCTGGACTGTCTTCCAGCGCGACTATGAACACTATATTGCAATCGTTCATCCTGGTGCCACTCCTGCTGTACAGGCTCACCTGCTCCTCAACCTGGCTGGTCCGGAGGCAATGGAACACTATGCATCGTTCAGGTTCGCCCCTCCTGAAGACCGTCACGACCCGGTATGTCTCATAGCCAAATTCATTGCCCTCTGCGATATCCCTACCAATAACATTATCGAGCGCTTTAAGTTCTTCCAAAGGCATCAGATTCCCGGTGAGCATATTGACGCTTTCATTGCCTCTTTGCGTCATATGGCTCGGCGGTGCCGCCTTGAAGCGATAACACCGGATGAAATGATCAGGGACGTCCTGGTCAACGGTCTCCTAAACTCTAAGCTGCGTGACGAGCTCCTGATGAAGCCTGACCTAACGCTAAAGGATGCCATGCATGCCGCTCGCATGGCCTCTGCTGTTGGCTCCGTATCTCAACCGGTGTCCCAGGACATCAATTTCACCGGTACTGCTGGCCGCCGGCGGATCAATGGCCCGCCATGCCAGGGCACCGCCGCTGCGCCCGCTAAGGTCACCCCTCGTCGCTGCCCAAATTGCAATTTCTCTTCCCACCAATTCAACGTGTGCCCAGCGCAGGGTAAAACTTGTAATTCCTGCGGGAAGCTGAACCACTTTTCTGCGGCATGTCGATCTCGTGGGAAACCTGTCCCAGCTCCTAGAAGGAGTCTAAACAACCTTGTGGACAGTGATAGCGCGCCTGGTTCCCTGTACCAGCCGGATGAACTCCCTGACTCTGATACGAGCTCCTCCCAATTCAACTGTGTTTTCGCTTTTGGGTGCACCTGCATTGATAACAGATCCCTCTGTACATGTCACTGTGAATGGCTACTCCTTCCCTGCGAAGGTCGATACTGGTGCTTTTGCCAATGTTATGTCTGTTAGCCTCTTCAAACAGATAAGTTCTGGGGAGAGGGTTACTCCCGATGGCTCCCGCCTTCATGCCTATGGGGGAGGTGTTCTGGTCCCTGTGGGGAAGGCCACGGTTATCTGTACAGTTCTTGAGACCTCTCGGCCCCTCACTTTTCTCCTGCTGGATTCTGAAAACGTCACCCTGCTGGGCGCCCGTGCATGCCAGGACTTTGGCTTGGTCTCTTTCCACCGCGACATCCTCATGGTTCAGGCTCCCATGGACCCCCTGAGCGAGTACCCCGACCGTTTTGATGACGTTCTGGGCAAACTGCCCTGTGCTTACAAAATCGTTGTTGACCCGGGGGTCAACCCGGTGATTAGACCGGCCCACCGCGTGTCTTTTGCCATGAAGGGCCGCGTGGAGTCCACACTGCGTGACATGGTGGCCACGGGCATCCTCAAGGAGGTGAGCGCTCCCACCCAGTGGGTCTCCACCATGGTCGTCGCTGCCAAGAAGGACAAAAGCGAGATCAGGATCTTTCGGGTTGATCAGGATCTGCATCAACCCGAAAGACCTGAACCTTGCCATCAAACGCCCGCACTACCCCATGCGGACAGTGGAGGACGTCACTGCACAGGTCGGTCCGGCCACAGTCTTCTCGGTCCTAGATGCCAAGAGCTCCTTTTGGCAGATCCCTCTGGATGAGCGTTCCTCCTTCCTGACCACCTTTATCACACCCTTCGGCAGGTTCCGGTTTCTCCGCATGCCTTTTGGGATCAACTCAGCAAGCGAGGTTTTCCAGCGCACCATGGAACAGCTGTTTGCCGGGTTGCTGTGCGCTATCATCGTGGATGACATTCTGGTGTACGGGAGGGACGTCGCTGAGCACGACCTGCACCTCCGCCAGGTCCTGGACAGGGCTCGTGAGATCAATCTCAAACTCAACCCGAAGAAGTGTCGGTTCTGCGTTCCGGAAGTCACTTACGTAGGCCACGTTTTCACGGCCAGGGGACTAAAGCCGGACCCCCAGAAGACTGCTGCGGTCACCGAAATGCCCGCTCCCACAGACGTGCCCGGCCTGCAGCGCTTTCTGGGCATGGTCAACTACCTGGGGAAGTTCATACCCGACCTCAGCGAACTGAGTGCTCCCCTGAGGGAGCTGATCTAGAAGGACAATGCCTGGGTCTGGCTCCTGCATCACCAGTCGGCATTCGTGGCCCTGAAGTCCAAGCTCGCACGCACCCCGACTCTCAAGTTCTTCGATCTAAACAGGCCAATTGTCCTCACTTGCGATGCATCTCAGTTCGGCCTCGGTGCCGCCTGCCTGCAGCTCCATGACGATCGGCAGCTGCCTGTTTCCTATGCCTCTCGCACCATGACCCCTGCTGAGCAGCGCTACGCTCAGATCGAGAAGGAGCTCCTTGCCGTGGTGTTCGCATGCTCCAAATTCAAGGACTACATTCTGGGCAACACTTTCACCATTGAAACTGACCACCAGCCGCTGGTCTCTATCTTGAACAAGCCTATCCATGCGGCCTCTTCACGTTTGCAGCGAATGATGCTGCAGCTCCAGCGTTTCACGTTCCAGATTGTGTACCGCAAGGGCAAGGATATGTTCGTGGCCGACACATTGTCCCGTGCGCCGCTCCCTTCCGTTGCCCGGCATCCATACGAATCGTCTGACCTGATGGTACTGAACGTTAACATTGTTCCCTCTTGGCAGATGCAGTCCCTGGTCGAACACACTGCCGCTGATCCTGCCCTGCAACAGCTTGCGGGCGTCTTCCGCCGTGGCTGGCCTGACCGACGCTCTTCCCTGCCGGCTGGTGCCGTGCCCTACTTCCTGGTTCGGGACGAATTGGTGCTGCACAACGGCGTGGTGGTGAAGGGTCACAAGGTCGTGGTGCCGGCCGCGCTGCGGGATCATTACTTTCAAACCGCCCACAACGGCCACCCCGGGGTGGAGGCCACTTTGTCCCAGGCCCAAGCCCAGTTTTACTGGCCGGGCATGGCTCAGGACATCCGGGACAGGGTCTCCGTCTGTGCTGCCTGCAACAGTCTCCTGCCTCATCAACAGCGCCAACCTCTCATGCAGCAGCCGGCTCCCGAGTTGCCGTGGATGGCTGTCGCCACTGACATATTCGAATGGCGTGGCAAACACTTCCTGGTCCTGGTGGACTCCTACTCCAGCTGGTTCGAGGTGGACCAGCTGCCGTCCCTCACGTCTGCTGCCGTCATCGGGAAGCTTCGCCGCCACTTTTCAACCTTTGGGTCCCCGGTGACTCTCCAATCCGACAATGGCAGCCAGTTTTCAAGCGCAGAGTTCTGTGCCTTCGCCGCCCGTTGGAACAATCGCCACATCACCAGCAGCCCCGAGTACCCGCAAAGCAATGGCCTTGCAGAGCGCGCTGTCCGCAGCGCCAAGGAGCTGCTGGAACATTGTCGGCTTTCTCATTCTGACTTCTACCTTGCCCTCCTCAACCTCCGCAACATTTCCCGGGACCCCGCACTCGGTTCGCCTGCCCAGCGCCTCATGTCCCGCACCACCCGCCCTCCTCTCCCGGTCTCTCAGCAATCCCTCAAGCCCACGGTCCGGAGCCCTGCCGCTGTCAAGGAGCGCATCATCGAGAAGCAGATCATCCAGAAGCGCTCCTTTGACAAGTCGTCCCGTCTCCTTCCCCGTCTGTTCCCGGGGCAGGTTGTCCGGATGCAGTCCCCCTCCGGTCACTACCGGCTGGCCGTTGTCGTTGGCAATGCTGGCTCTCCCCGGTCATACCTGGTTGACTACGAGGGCACCGTGTACTGTCGGTCCCGCCAGCACCTGCTGCTTGTCAACGAGCCTGCTCCGCCTCCCGCAGACCCGTTTTCTCCACCTGGCCCTTCCCCCCTGCCCGAAACTCCTCCTGCCCCTGTCACTCCTCGCATGCCCCGGAAACTGCCCTCTTAGCTCCTGCCTCACCTGCGAGTGTACCTGTTTCGCCTCCCCGTTCTCCTCCTTCCCCTGGGCGCTCGTCACCCGGTACTCTCATCTCTGTCCCTGCCCCCGTCCCTGCGGCTCCTGCGGTTGAGGGGGAAGGCGGGTTGCGCAAGGCTGGTCAAGCCGCCTGCCCGGTATGGGGTGTTTGGGTAGCCTGTATCATGAAATGCTCTAACCGTTCCCTGCGCGGTTTCTGATTCTAGCGTATGAGCCGTGGTCGCTTTTGTTTCCAAGAGGAAGGATGTAGATCAGTGCATGCTCCTTTAACATAGTGACCTCACCACTACTAACCACTCCCCATTGTCTCCAGTATAATTGTAGCTTCCCCACCTCCAGCTCTCTCTCTAGCTCCAGTGATGACCACGGACAGCTAGTGCATAGTGTGTGTAGTGCATATAATAAAGTTATATAGTAAAAGACTTTGTGTGACAAGCAAGTCATTTTACACAAGGGTTACTTGAAGTTAGAGAACTCAATACTCATACCGCTGGGGTGTAAGCTGCCCAAGCGAAATATGAGGTGCTGTTCCTCTAATTTGCGCTGGGCCTCACTCTAACAGTGGAGGAGGCCCAGGACAGAAAGGTTAGTGTGGGAATGGGGAGGGGAGTTAAAGTGTTTGGCAATTATGAAGTGAATTGCTGGACATAAGTAAATGGAGGTGATGATAGGCTTGCTTCCTAGACCATGACAAGACTTGGTCTCTTTCAAGAGAGAGTTAGATTTAGCTCTTATGGCTAACGGAATCAAGGGATATGGGGAAAAAGCAGGAAAGGGGTATTGATTTTGGATGATCATCCATGATCATTTTGAAAGACGGGTGCTGGCTCGAAGGGCCGAATGACCTACTCCCACGCCTATTTTCTATGTTTCTAAGACATGTTGTGTAGTGTCCCATGTGGTAGAATTGGATGGATGTAAAGCATTGCAACCAAAACGGCCCATGAGCAACAGTGCTCAATACTGTGAGTTGTTATTAGTGAGGAAGAAGACCGAGAAAGACTCTGAATTACAAAATAAAAAAACAATCTGCCGGATGAACAGCGGTTGAGCAGCACCTGCAGAGGGAAATTAAATGGTTGATGCAGCGGGATACCCAAAACATTGACCTATCCTTTCTTCCCACATATGCTGCTCTTGTGCCCCTCCTGCACATTGCTCGTTGCTACCAGTTCCAGCATCTACAGCCTCCATTGTCTCTGAATTACCTAGAGGTGGCTTTCATAAGTTCATTAGTTCTCGGAGCAGAATTAGGCCATTCGGCCCATCAAGACTATACCCCCATTCAATCATCACTGATCTAGTGATCTATCTCTCCCTCTCAACCCCATTCTCCTGCCTGCTCCAAATAATCCCTGACATCAGCACTAGTCAAAAATCTATCTATCTCTGCCTTAAAAATATCCATTGACTTGGCCTCCACAGCCTTCTGTGGCAATTAATTCCACAGATTGAACACCCACGAACCAAAGAAATTCCTCCTCATCTCCCTACTACAGGAACGTCCTTTAATTCTGAAGTTATGGCCTCTGGTCCTCGACTCTCCCATTAGTGGAAACATCCTCTCCACATTGGGTGGCACAGTGGTGCAGCGGTAGAGTTGCTGCCTTACAGCACCAGAGACCCGGGTTCAACCCTGACTACGGGCGCTGCCTGTACGGGGTTTGTATGTTCTTCCTGTGACCTGTGTGGGTTTTCTCTGGGTACTCCGACTTTCTCCCACACACAC
Organism: Amblyraja radiata; assembly: GCF_010909765.2. Classification (NCBI taxonomy): domain Eukaryota; kingdom Metazoa; phylum Chordata; class Chondrichthyes; order Rajiformes; family Rajidae; genus Amblyraja; species Amblyraja radiata. The sequence goes on from NC_045956.1 coordinate 175,150,021, forward strand.
GTACAGGATTTTAGGATAATTAGCTTTGATAAAAATTGCAAATTGTCCCTAGCACGTGTAGGATAGTGTTAGTGTACAGAGATCGCTGGTTGGTGCGGACTCGGTGGGCCGAAGGGCCTGTTTCCTCACTGTATCATAAACTAAAAACTAAACACAGACTAAACTTCGGCAAGTTTCAATGAGGTCCACCCTCACCGACAGGATTAGCAGCAGGTTGAAAGGGGTTGTGTAAGAAGGAACTGCAGATGCTGATTTAAATCGAAGATAGACTCAAAAAGCTGGAGTAACTCAGCGGGACAGGCAGGGTCTCTGGAGAGAAGGAATGGGTGACGTTTAGGGCCGAGACACTTCTTCGGACTAAGGCCCAAAACGTCACCCATTCCTTCTCTCCAGAGATACTGCCTGTTCCGCTGAGTTACTCCAGCTTTTTATAGGCAATAGACAATAGGTGCAGTAGTAGGCCATTTGGCCTTTCGAGCCAGCACCGCCATTCAATGTGATCATGGCTGATCATCCACAATCAGTGCCCCGTTCCTGCCTTCTCCCCTATCTTAAGTTGAAAGGGCTTCACTGACCTCTTGCGAGACATCCTCTTGGGGTAGTTGTACGGGGTCACCACTGAGCAGTAGCGGTCCAGGCTAATGAAGCACAGGGTTACAATGGAGGCTGTGCAGAACATCACGTCAAAGGAGATCCACACCTTGCAGAACTGGTGGCCGAACATCCACATCCCTGTCACCTCATAGATAATGCTGGAAAAGGAAGAGCAGGCCAGGTTTGCAATTGTGTCAATCCGTCGTAGTCAGACCTAAATCTTTCAGGCCAGAGGCCACCATAGTTTAGTTTAGTTTAGCGATACAGTGCGGAAACAGGCCCTTCGGCCCACCGAGTCTGCACCAACCGGCGATCCCTGCACATTCACTCTACCCTGCACACACTAGGGACAATTTGACATTTACACCAAGCCAATTAACCTCCAAGCCTGTACGTCTTTGGGGTGTGGGAGGAAACCGAAGACCTCGGAGAAAACCCACGCAGGTCATGGAAAGGTCCTATATCAGGACTTAATAAACACTGCATATTACCGTGGAATGGAAGGTAATAAAAAAACAGCATGGTGGATTTTTTTTGCTGATTAGCAGTTTGTGTTTTCACTCACTCACTCACTGGCTAATATACAGTTGACAAGTCGAGAACCAAATACTAAATGCAGCCTTACCAATGTCTTGTACAACTGTAACATGCCCCCCCCCCCCCCCCCCCAATTTCCTCACTCCATAATCTGATGGGTGAAGGCCAAAGTGAGCAGAAAACCTTTTTGACCCTATTGCCCCTGTCCCACTTAGGAAACCTGAACAGAAACCTCTGGAGACTTTGCGCCCCACCCAAGGTTTCCATGCGGTTCCCGGAGGTTTTTGTCAGTCTCCCTAATGGTCGAAAGTGGTTTCCGCTTCTTCTATGTTCCGGCGATTATTTCAAAAAATTCAAAACCGGCCGCGACTAAAAATAGGTTGCCGTTTTAAAAATCGGTAATTTTTTAGTCGAAGCCGGTTGCGATGCTAGTTGAAGGTGGTTGCCGGAGGTTGCAGGTATTTCCTGCTACCTCCGGCAACCACCTGCAACCTCCAGCAACCACCTTCAACTATGGTGGGATGGTGGTGGATGTCAGGCAAAATAATAAAGAGTAATTAGAGAGCTCACATCCAACCTTGCTATGGAGATAGACAAAAAAAAAGCTGGTGTACCTCAATAGGACAGGCAGCATCTCTAGAGAGAAGGAATGGGTGACGTTTCGGGTCGAGCCCTTTCTTCAGACTCTATGGAGACCTCAGTCTCAGTTTAGTTTATTGTCACGTGTAGCGAGGTACAGTGAAAAGCATTTGTTGCGTGCTAACCAGTCAGCGGAAAGACAATACATGATTACAATCGATCCATTTACAGTGTATTGATACATGATAAGGGAATAACGTTTAGTGTAAGTTAAAGACAGCAAAGATCGATCAAGAGTAATGCGAGGGTCACCAAAGAGGTAGATAGTAGTTCAGCACTGCTCTCTGGTTGTGGTAGGATGATTCAGTTGCCTGATAACAGCTGGGAAGAAACTGTCCCTGAATCTGGAGGTGTGCGTTTTCACACTTCTATACCTTTTGCCTGATGGGAGAGGGGAGAAGAGCGAGTGGCCAGGGTGCGAATCACCCTTGATTCTGCTGCTGGCCTTGCCGAGGCAGCGTGAGGTGTAAATGTAGTCAATGGAAGGGAGGTTGGTTTGTGTGATGGTCCGGGCTGCGTCCACAATTCCTTACAATTTCCTGCAGTCTTGGATGGAGCTGTTCCCAAACCAAGCTGTGATGCACCCCGTTAAATTGCTTTCTATGGTACCTCTGTAGAAGTTGTTGAGGGTTGTAGGGGACATGTCAAACTTCCGAAGCCTTCTAAGGAAGTAGAAGCTTTGGTGAGCTCTAATGTTCCATGAAATGCCCACGCTGCTGAAACAATGTGAGCTGATATCTCTGGCAATTCTGAAAAATTAATATTGCCTGAGGAACATTGTCATTTGATGTGCGTCTGACAAAACGACTTGGAATTGGTTGTTGTTACATTTCACTCTGCCTTGCAGTGCCCTTTTTCAATGACATTGGTCGACATGTTTGTTATGATTGGTGAGCAGTATTTATTTCGAGCTGTCTATAAAATTCAAGCCATTATGAGTGGGTAAAAATCAGGCCAGTAACTCTCACACAGGTTCCTTCAATCAGCCTTCCCAATTCCAGGGAAGATTGGCAGAGGATTTATTCCTACATCAATCCAGAGGCCACCACGGTTTAGTTTAGTTTAGAGATACAGCGCGGAAACAGGCCCTTCGGCCCACCGAGTCGAGGCCGACCGGTGATCCCTGCACACTAACACTATCCTTCACACACCAGGGACAATTTACATTTTATACCGTGGAATTCTTTGCCACAGAAGGCTGTGGACACCAAGTTAGGGAATATTTTTAAGGTATAGATAGATAGATTCTTGATTAGTGCGGGTGTCAGAGGTTATGGGGAGTAGGCAAGTGAATGTGGATAGAAGGGACAGATAGATCAGTCATGATTGAATGGCGGAGTAGACTTGATCGGACGATGATCCAATTCCACCACTATCCTTTATGACCTCATGACCTTATACCAAGCCAATTAGCCTACAAACCTGTACGTCTTTGAAGTGTGGGAGGAAACCGAAGATCTCGGAGAAAACCCACACAGGTCACGGGGAGAATGTACAAACTCCGTGCAGACAGCACCCGTAGTCGTGATCGAACCCGGATCTCTGGCGTTCTAAGCGGTGTAAGGCCCCTGTCCCACTTAGGAAACCTGAACGGAAACCGCTGGAGACTTTGCGCCCCACCCAAGGTTTCCGTGCGGTTCCCGGAGGTTGCAGGTGGTTGCCGGAGGTTGCAGGTAGTGGAAGCAGGTAGGGAGACTGACAAAAACCTCCGGGAACCGCACGGAAACCTTGGGTGGGGTGCAAAGTCTTCAGAGGTTTCCGTTTAGGTTTCCTAAGTGAGACAGGGGCATAAGGCAGCAAATCTACCGCTGAGCCACCGTGCTGGCCAATTACTGACATGCCAGAACTCCCTCACCTCACACTCGCCAAGGGGTTCATAAAAACATTGAAAATAGGTGTAGGAGCAGGCCATTCGGCCCTTCGAGCCAGCATTGCCATTCAATACGATTATGGCTGATCATCCTAAATCAGTACCCGACTCCTGCTATTTCCCCATATCATTTGATTCTGTTAGCCCTAAGAGCTTTATTTAACTCTCTTGAATAAATATTCAAGTTCAAGTGAGTTTATT